>NC_027752.1:28369358-28389712 GCF_000695525.1 Brassica oleracea var. oleracea
CCCCCATGCCTCTCGCCTAGGACTCCTTATATACTGGCTCCAAGGTCGGTTTATGCTTTTCCCATTCTGCCTTTAAGCCGCCATGGCATAAAAATGGAAATATTCCATTTTTTCCGATGAGATATTCCATATTTTTTTTTCGTTCTTCGTAATTATCTTCAAAATTTCGTATTTATTCGCGGAAACTTGACATTTATCTTTCCATGCGAACCAAGCGTAAACCGTCATGCGGCATACGGGCTATTGGTTAAGAAATCGTAAGTTGGGCCTTGAGTCATGTCTTAGGTCCCTTTGGGCCGTCTTCCGACTCGAAGCGTTTATTACGGCTTCTTTCGATAAAGAACGAACTCTCCGCGGTTCTTACGGTAAAGTTTGATCGATAACTTAGAGTGGCGGGGAATCGTGAAATGGGTTCGCTACAGTCTTCGGGAGAAAGCATCAAAGGGTAGACGAGAACGCATGGACTAATGTCGTATCGACGTTTCGGAAGAGCTCGGTCGCAACGTAGCAACTACCACATATAGGAAATAAATGAATTAATTTTATTTTATAATAATATATAGGAAATTACCACAAATACCACATTCATAGTACCATTTTTCATGTTTACACTAATTACTTTTAAGAGCTCGGTCGCTACGTAGCGACCGAGCGGAACGGACGCTCGGTCGCTACGTAGCGACCGAGGTTTGGCTCGAGCTCGGTTGCTATGCAACGACCGAGCGTAACACGCGTTCGGTTGCTGCGTAGCGACCCTTTTCGAGCTCTTGTCCGATGACTCGCGTTTTCTCCGCAAAATTTTTCGTAAAAAAAAATCTATTTCGAAGAAGTATTTGTCGAAGAAGGTTTTTACGTTTTTCTTCTTCGGGGATTTGGACGTTAACTTCGTCGTAACCGTTTTCGACCCCAAAACCGAAGTTTTTTTCTGGATCCTGAGATCATGTTTGGGACCCGGAGGTTGTAGGGGGACCCGGAGGTTCTCCTTTAGATCCTGAGATCATATTTGGAACCCGGAGGCTATATGGGAACCCGAAGGTTCTTTGAATCGTAATTGGACCCTGAGGTCATGTGGGAACCTAGGGATTTTCCCTTAGATCCTGAGATCATGTCGGGACCCTGAGGTCGTGTTTGGAACCCTGAGGTTGTATGAGAACCCGAAGGTTCTTTCTTAGATCCTGAGATCTTGCTTAGAACCCTTAGGCTATATGGGAACCCGGAGGTTCTTCCTTAGATCCAAAGATCATATTTGGAACCCGGAGGTCATATGGGAACCCAGAAGTTCTTCTTTAGATTTTGTATATAGAACCCAAGATCGTATGGGAAACTGTAGGTTTCCTATTTAGATCGTGGGATCTTATATGGGCCCGGAGTTCACGTGGGAACCCGGAATGTTTGGTTTTACAGAGACCTTACTCCGCCTTCCTAGGCAAGACTACTATCGGTACCTGTTCAGATTTCGCATTCTGCCACTCGGAAGCTGACCACTATCGAGTTCCTATACTGCATTCTATTTCTGCATGAAGTCAATATTAGACTTAGGGGGTGCTGGTATGGGTGTAGTGACCCAAGTGCCAGACTTTGCTGCTTTCCAACCAGAGATTATGAGGTGCTCCCGGACTTTTGCACTTTTTCTCCATGTACTTCACAGTAATTTTGCAAGTATACCCAGTGTTCCCTGTATTGTATAACACGTAGGGTTTTAATACGTGTACTTTCACATGCGGTACTCTAGGGAACCCGATGCGCCCTAGACTGAACCGGGGTTTAGGTAGTTTTGACAGCATACTCAGGCTTGCGCATACCCATTCCTGCTTTATGTCTCATACCCATTTTGTTTTTCTATGGACATGCCACTTTTTGATAAGGGCTGGCCAAGATCGGAGGTCTCTGGAGACCTGATCCAGCTCGTATACCCCTTTAAGTATAATGATTTTCCTACTACCTTTATAGTCGGAACTATTTTTATTATAAGCTTTGTTCGGAGACGTTTAGCATACATTGGAGTAGGAAATCGTAATGCTTAAATAGTATATAGTAAGATAGTAGAAATCGTGGTCCGGAGTCCGTATTAAAAATGATAGGCTTTTAGGTGCAGTGTGTTCCAGCAGTTGGGTTGTATTTTGCCTTTGCTATCTTGTAGCATGTAGGCTCCTGCTCCCCGCACCTTGATTGCCTTATAGGGTCCTTCCCACACGGGGGCGAGTTTCCCTGTCACTTTCTCTACTCGTCGTAGAACCCAAGCAAGAAGGTCCTTGTTCTTACTTTCTTGTTGTAGGTCCTGGCGACGTCTTGCTGGTAGGACCAGTTTCTTAGCCGAGCAGCCTCTCTCTTTTCGTAGAGTAGGTCGAGGCTCAATGACATCAGTTCATCATTCTCTTCTTTAGAGGTAGACCCTTAGACCGTTGTTCTCACGTGCATCTCCATGGGTATTATGGCCTCAGAGCCGTAGACTAGCTAGTAAGGAGTTTCTTGCGTTGCTGTCTTGGGAGTGGTCCGGTAGCCCCCGAGGACTCTATGCAGTTCTTCTGCCCATTTCCCGTGAGAACCCTCAAATTGCTTTTTAAGCATGTTGACCACGGTCTTGTTCGTGGATTCGGCTTGTCCGTTAGACTGGGGGTTTCAGGGTGTGGCGAAGGTGAGCTTTATGCCCCAGTCCTTGCAGAACTCCTTGAAGTTGTGGTTTGTGAACTGGGGTCCGTTGTCGGTGATGATCTCTTGTGGGACCCCGAAGCGAGTGATCACGTTCGTCCACAGAAACGTTCGGATCTGAAGGTCTGTTATCCGGCTGAGTGCTTCTGCTTCAACCCATTTCGAGAAGTAATCAGTTACTACCATGAGGAAGACCTTCTACCCCGGTGTCATAGGGAACTTCCCCACTATATCCATCCCCCACTTTCTGAAGGGCCAGGGAGAACTTATGGATTTGAGGTTTTCCGGAGGGAGTTTGGAAACCGGAGCGTGCCTTTGACACCGATCGCAGTGCTTGGCTTGCTTGTTGGCGTCTGCGGCCATCGTGGGCCAATAGTAGTCTGCCCTTCTGGCCCTGAGCACCAGACTCCTGCCGCTAGAGTGGGATCCGAAGTCTCCTTCATGTAGTTCTACAAGGATTCTAGCGGCTTCCCGGGGTGTGACGCACCTCACGTACGGGCCGGAGAAGGATCTCCGGTATAGCTTCTCCTAGGAGATGCAATAACTTGCGGCTTGCTTCTTTATCTTTCTGGCCTCCTTGCGATCTTCCAGAGAATGTCGTTCTCTAAGTACCGAATTAGGGGGTCATCCAGGTTTCTTCCTTTTCGGTAGCGGAGATCTCTCCGGGGTGGCTGGCAATTGAAGCACGAGCAAGGGGATGCTCATCTGGCTATTCGTTTTGAGGGCGGACCCTAGATTATCTAGAGCATCGGCTTGCGAGTTCTGCTCCCTAGGGATTTTTGTGAGCTTGCAGCTCTTGAATTTCTTGATGAGGCGCTGGGTGACTGCCAGGTACTGGATCATGCTGTCGTCCTTTGCTTGATATTCTCCCTGAACGTGGTTGATTATCAGCTGGGAGTGGCTGAAGACCTGGATGTTTTCTGCCCCCATTGATGGGCGAGTGTCAGCCCTGCATTTAAGGCCTCATACTCGCTCTCATTGTTGGTTGCTTTGAAGTTACACCTCACGGCCCTTGAGGCTGTGTTTCCTGTCAGCGAGGTAAGTACTATTCCTGCCTCGGCTCCTCTAACGTTGCTGGACCCATCAACATGCAGGACCGATTCTCCCTCTTCTTTTGTTTCGCTTCGGAGGCGTACTTCTTTCTCCAGAGGTGGGAGCAAGGTAGGAGAGAATTCGGCCACAAAGTCTGCCAGGACATGTGACTATATAGCTGTAGCTGGTCGAAAAATCACATTGTACTCCCCTAGTTCCACAACCCATTTCGCTAGGCGTCCGTAGACTTCAGGCTTATGGAGGACTAGTTTTATGGGGAAGTAAGTGACGACCACGATTGGGTAAGCCTGGATATATGGCCACAACTTACGGGCATCGACTATCCAGGCTAAGTCCAGTTTCTCCAGATGGCTGTAGGGGGTTTCCGCGTCTAGGAGGGCCTTACTCCCCTAGTAGATTGGTAGCTGCTTGCTCCCTTCCTCGCGCACCAGGACGGCGCTTACAACATGCTCCGAGACCGCTAGATATAGCAGCAGGACCTCGCCGAGCAATGGCTTGGATAGGAGAGGAGGAGTGGTGAGGTAAGCCTTGAGTTCATGGACAGCTGATTCGCACTCTTCTGTCCACTGGAAATCCTTTTGGTTTTTGAGGGTCCCAAAGAAGGCGTGAGACTTGTCGGAGAGCCTGGAGATGAACCTGCTCAAGGCTTCCATTCTTCCTCTTAGTTTTTGGACCTCTTTGACGTTCTTCGGGGAAGGAATTGAGTGAATGGCCCTGATTTGCTCTGAATTGGCTTCAATGCCCCGGTGGGTTACAATGTAACCGAGGAACTTGCCGGAACTGACGCCAAATGAGCATTTAGCTGGATTGAGCTTCATGTTGTACTTCTGGAGAGTGGAGAAGGCTTGCTGCAGGTTAGATATGTGGTCTTCAGC
Source organism: Brassica oleracea var. oleracea (assembly GCF_000695525.1). Taxonomy (NCBI): domain Eukaryota; kingdom Viridiplantae; phylum Streptophyta; class Magnoliopsida; order Brassicales; family Brassicaceae; genus Brassica; species Brassica oleracea. Next base: position 28,373,936 of record NC_027752.1, read on the forward strand.
CTCTAGATATTTGACCATCATGTCGTCGATGTAGACCTCCATGGTCCGCCCTATCCGATCCGCGAACATCATATTCACCAGCCTTTGGTAGGTTGATCTAGCGTTCTTTAAGCCAAAAGGCATGACTTTGTAGTAATAGATCCCTCAGGATGTCATCAAGGATGTCTTTTCCTGGTCTTCTGGATGCATGAGTATCTGTTTATAGCCGAAGAACGCATCTATGAAACTCAACAGCTGATGCCCGGTTGTGGCATCGACCAGCTTGTCGATGTGAGACAAAGGAAAGGGGTCCTTTGGGCAGGACTTGTTGAGGTCTTTGTCTATGCAGACTCTCCACTTCCCGTTCTTCTTCTTGAATAAGACCACGTTGGCTAGCCACTCCGGGTACTGTACCTCGCGAATGAACATTGTGTCGAGCAGGCTTTTGACTTCGTCGTTGATGATTGCATCCCTTTCGGGGGCAAACTTGCTCCTCTTTTGTCTGACGGGTTGATGTAGGGGATCCACTTGCAGCTTGTGTCCAGATCGATCCCAAACATGTCTGCGTGGGACCAAGAAAAGCAATCGGAGTTAGACCTGAGGAAGTCTATTAATCTCCTCCTTGATCCCTCGGTCAGCTTGGAACCGACCTTGAGGTGTCGGGTATGGTCCCCTTCGATCAGTGGCACGTCGTCCATCTCTTCAACCTCCGGTTCTTCGGTGGGATGAGATGAGGTAGAGGTTTGTTCTATAATTGCTATAAGACCTTGGTCTTTCCCTTCAAAGTAGTCTGGTAGCAGAAGCGGGAATACTCTTGATCTCCTCTGATTGCTCTTATGCCCCAAGGTGTAGGGAATTTCACCATCTGGTGAAGAGTCGAAGGGACGGCTCCCACGCCGTGAATCCAGAGCCGCCCTAGGATCATGTTGTAAGATGATTCACAGTCAATAACGAGGAACTTGGTTGACATATTAATCCCTTCAGCATACACCGGGAGGATGACCTTTCCGCTAAATCCTATGAGTGGGGTTATTCTCTGCGTCAGAGCGCTTTCCTCCAGCCCCAGATCCTTATATGTGGGTTGGAAGATGATGTTGCCGAAGCTTCCATTGTCTACCAGTATCCTCTTTACCAGGCAATTCGCTGCAGTGAGCGATATGACCAAGGCGTCATGATGTTGGGTGAGAACCCTTTCTTGCTCCTTGGCCGTGAAGCTTATTTCGCCCGTACCCAAGAGCAGGCGTTTTGGCTTGGCTGCCTCTAGGCCGTGCTTGGCGTTCCAATTGCTTTTCTTTGCCGCCGCATGGCTTATGCCTCTGATTTCCAAGCCTCCTGATATGACATGGATTACTCGGTCCTATCGAGGTGGCGAGGCGGGAGCAGCTTCTGTGGGCTTTCCCGTCGTCTCTTTGCTTAGATGGCTCTTGGCCTTCTCGGAAAGGAACTCCCTGAGGTGTCTTTTATTGAGCAATTCGTTGACCTCGATCCTTAGTGCGATGCAGTCCTCCGTTTTATGACCGTGGTCGCGGTGGAAGTCGCACCAAAGACCAGGGTTCCGGAAAGAATCGAGTGCTTTCATCCTCTGAGGCCACTTGACCTGTTGGCTCATCTGCCTTCTTGACCTGTTGGCCCATCTGCCTTAGAACATTGATCAGCTCCGGCCTTGAGATGGAGAGGTGAGAGATGTCTGGCCACGTGGACGCTACCATCCCTTCTGCCTTCTCGATCGGCCGGTTCTGGTATCTGCCCCGGCTTCTGTTCCCAGAATCCTTTGTTGGTCTTGGAGAGGGTCTCTCGTCTTGCTCATTTCGATCCGGCCTGACCGCCTTGGGGTCTTGCTTTAGCTACACCTTAGCACGACTGGCAACATCTTCTTCGCATTTTACCTGTGTGCATGCTCGAGATAGCACGTCTTCCATGGTCTTGCACTGGTATTTGGTTAGCTCTTTATGCAAGCCTCTCTTGAAGACAGAGATTGCAGTAGGGATGTTACATTCGGGAAAGGCCACCTTCTCTTGATAGAAGCGGTCTATGTAGCCTCGCAAGGGTTCAGCCCGATGCTGGAGGATTTCGTATAAACCATCAGAAGTTTTCTCCAGGTCTTTACTGCTGGCGAATTGCCCCACGAACTTGTCGCTGAGGATCGCGAAGGAGGATATGGACATGGAGGGTAGGTTAATGTACCATTGCAAGGCGGGTCCGATCAGGGTTGTGTCGAATCCCTTGCACATGGTAGCTTCGCGCGACTCCTTTGGGAGTGCTACAGCGAGCATCCTCTGTCTGTACTGGGCGACATGATCGTCCGGATCACTGGTACCGTCATACGCCTTTATGCTGGGGAAGCATAATTTCCTTGGCATCTCGATCAGGGTGATCTCATCCGTGAAGGGAGTATCGGCATGGAGTCGGGGTTGCTTTTCCGGATGGGGGAGCTACTCCTAGGAGCCTTTCCACCATAGGTTGCATGGCGTCGAGCCTCTTGGAGAACATCTGCTCCAGGTAGGCAGACATAAGGGACTTCGTCTTCGCTACTCCCTCAGGTGCTTCCTTGTTAGGTTCTGGCTCAGATTCGCTGCCTTCTAAGTTGTAGTTCTGAGTGCCCTTAGTCTTTTCGCGCGTTGCTCCGTCTTCAATCGACGTCGTAGTTGGGCGAGTCATATCTCCTCCGAAGTTAGGTGTCTCCAGAGTTGGCATGGGTCGGATCTGAGTCCGAAAGGGACGTTTCTTGTTACTTGTCGTGTTGAGGGCTTGGTTTTCGTCTCGGAGGGTTAAATTCTCCGATTCGAGCTGGCTGAGCTTCTCGGCGCTCTGCTCTAATTGCTTGGAGTGCTCATCGAGCTTCTCCTTCAAGCTCTGGACTTCTGAGGAGAGCTCGGGATTCTTCATAACCTCTTCTCGAGCCTTGTGCAGCTCGGTTACTTGACTTTGTAGACCATAAAGTTGCCTTTGGAGTTTGGCTTCTCTATGGGTAGCTTCAGGTAGCTCGTTCTGCTCATCCACCACCATTGTCACGTAGTTTAGATTACTACCCTCCTTCTAGCGCCAAACTATTAGGGGATTTTTGTGTAAGATATTTGTGAGTACCACAGAACGATGGACAAGCTTTGTATTTCGTATGAATTTGGAGAGAATTAGACATGAAGAGCTGTTTTATTAGATAGAACAGGCCGGAACTACAATGTATTGAGTAAGAACCCTAGCTCTAGCCGCCTATCTCTAATCTCTAAGTTTTGAAGTGTCGATCCCTTGTTCTAGGATTTGGGCTCCCCTTATACAGCCGTCTGTAGGTCGGTCTTGGTCAGCCAATAGGGTTTAACTCTTCCATATTCGGAAATATGGAAGGATCCCCTTATCGGAATATTTCCATTTCGCGGAGGAAGGGGGCGGTCACTAGGACCGGACCCGGAATTCTTCATAGCGGGGACCCGGGGTGTTTCCTAGCGGGTACCCAGAGGCCGGTGTCCTGCCTGGGGTCTGGAGGAATTCAATACCTGAGTACTTTTCCCCAACATTTTGCCCCTTATTTATCGATTTCATCATCGAACTTGGGGAATAACCTGTGCACTCAAGTCAACCGGAGTTGCTCATTCTCAGCAGGCTTCCCATAGGCAGGACATCGCTCCAGTAATCCTGCTATCCTGGGTTCCTCTCAAGCCGGAGCCATACTCTGAACCTGGGGGAGGACCGGTTCCCTTGTAGTAGATCGGGGTCTGGCGGCGTCTTCTCGAACCTTTGACTCTAGTCGAAGGTGGCGAAGCTCGGGGCTTTTAGCGGTGCCTTGGAGATGATGGAGCATGGAGCTCTGATGATTTTCGAATAGGAGGCCTGAGCATTTGAGCGCGATGTGTCGAGGCAGGTTCGAAGCTAGCGCAAGATTTCGTTGGAGGTTCCGAATGCTTCGAAGGATACTTAATTCGAATCTTCTTTTAGGAGGTACGTATCATTTTTATATTTCTGCGAAATTTCCCTTTTTAGGGAGGATTTCCCTTTTTCCTACAAGGACTGAGTTTCTTTTTTTAATGCTGGTCGTTTATGCCAAGGATTCTCTGAGATGTTTAGAAACATCCTTGTTTCTTTTTTCGGCTCTACGAGGAGGGGTGATCCCGATGTAACATCCTTATTTGGGTTACCGATCTGGTAACGTGGATGCTTTGTATTCACTTATTGAAAGGAACCATGTCTTCTTAAGAACTCAGACGTTTTACCCTTCATCCACACACCCCTTTAAACCGCAGGAAATCATTTCAATCTTTTATACTTAGATGCCGAAGAGAGAGAGAGAGAGAAGGGAATCAAAAACACACGGACTTTTACCTTCCAGGCTTTCAAGAGGAATCCAAGAGGAATCCGATCTAATGTATACCAAGCCCCAAGACAAGCAGATTAAGCTCAATTAGGTTGGAGATCAGCTTTGGTTCCTTCAAACATTCTCAGAAAGTGTGGATAATAGGTAGGTGATCCACTTTGGTATCTCTAATACACTATGCAGTCAATAAATCTAAGAGTGGTGCTAGAGAGTGGTGCTAGAGAGTGGTTAGATAATAAGCAAAATTGTAAAGTCCATTATTTCCTTCTTGACTCAATAAAACTTTTTGAAAATATTTATAAAACTTAGCAATAAAAATAGATATCAGTAAACTTCCCCCCAGACTTAAATTACACTGTCCTCAATGTTTATCTAGCCGGATTTTGGTGGGAAATAAATCATAAGTGCATAAGTAACAAGGTAGAAAGATATACCTGCTCGCTGATGTTCATTGTCGATCGAAGTGTTTGAATGTTCGTCGGTCAATTCTGGTGTGGTAATGTCAAACGATGTCGACCTGGGCTCATCGATCGATAGACTGGGCAATCGTCTCCTCGGGTCTCTTTTTTTATACTCAATGTTAGGAGATTTTTGTGTAGGATCTTTGTGAGTACCACAGAGCGATGGACAAGGCTAGTATTTGTATAGATTTAGTGAGTATTAGAGAGAAATAGACTTGAAGAGATGTTTTATTGGATAGAACAAGCCGAAACTACAATGATTGGTGTATAAACCCTAGTTCTAGCCGCCTAGCTGTTGGGGTCGAAAACGGCTACGACGAAGTTAACGTCCAAATCCCCAAAGAAGAAAACGTAGAACCTTTCTTCGACAAATACTTTTTCGAAATAGATTTTTCTTTACGGAAAGCTTTGCTCATCGGACAAGAGCTCGAAAAGGGTCGCTACGCAGCAACCGAACGCGTGTTCCGCTCGGTCGCTGCATAGCAACCGAGCTCGAGCCAAATCTTGGTCGCTACATAGCGACCGAGCGTCCGTTCCGCTCGGTCGCTACGTAGCGGCCGAGCTCGAGCCAAAGCTCGGTCGCTACGTAGTGACCGAGCTCGGGCAGAAGCTCGGTCGCTACGTAGCGACCGAGTTCTTCCAAAACGTCGATACGACATTAGTCCATCCATTAAAAATGGAATATCTCCATTTTTATGCTATGGCGGCTTAAGGGCAGAAGGGGAAAAGCGTAAACCGACCTTGGAGCCAGTATATAAGGAGTCCTAGGTGAGAGGCATGTGAGAGGACTTTTTCACAGCAAACTTAGCACTTAGAGCGATTTTAGGCAATTTTCCGTTTTTGTTATTCGAGCTGCGACTCAATTAGGTTTTTGCCGTCTTAGGGCTTTAGAACTAGGAATCTCGCCGACAGCTCTCGTAGCCCAGGCACTTACCTTGTTGTAAATGCTCAAACGCAGATTCGGAATAAGAACTATCTTGCTCTCTTTTTCGATTTCTTATTTTATTATTTTTCTCGTTTTGTGTTCTGATTGCTTGGCGTGTGGTATTAGCAGATATCCGGGACCTCTGGGAAATTAGGGTTCTCTTACTTTCCTAATTTAAACGGAAATCGACAGTGCGAATTTCGGTTCCCACACTAGCTATAATCTATAAGTCTTGAAGTGTCGATCCCTTGCTTTAGGGTTTAGATTCCCTTTAGATAGTCTTCCTAAGGCGGGCGTTAGTCGGTTGGAGTAGGTTAAACTCTTCCATATTAGGAAATATGGAAGGTTCTCCTTATCAGAAGTTTTCCATTTTCCGGAGGAAGGGGGGTGATCCTGAGACCGAACCCGGAAAACTCCCTAGCGGGGAACCGGGGTTCCTTCCAGCGGGATCCTGGTAACCGGGGTTCCTTCCAACGGGATCCTGGGAACCGGGGTTCCTTCCAGCGGGGATCCAGAGGTCGGTGTCCTGCCTGGGGTCTGGAGGAATTCAATACCTCAGTATTTTTCCCCAACAGTTTCCCCTTATTGCTCGATTTCGTCACCGAACTCGGGGAATAACCTGTGCACTCAAGTCAACCAGAGTTTCTCATTCTCAGCAGGCTTCCCTTAGGTAGGACATCGCTCCAGTATTCCCGTTATCTCGGGTTCCACTCAGGCCGGAACCATATTCTGAACCCGGAGGATGATCAGTTTCCCTTACGTCAGACCGGGGTCTGGTGCTGTTTGGACCGCTGATTTCTTGTCGAGGACAGGGAGCACTGAGCTTCTGATGATGTCTTGGAGACGATGGATCCTAGAGCATTGATGTTCCATGAGGAGGAGTTGGCTGAGGAGCGAGTCCTGATGTTGGCGCGAATAGAGTTCGAGATCTCTATTTCTGGTACCGATTCTCGCCTGATTCTGAAGATTTTACTTCCTTAAATATAGGAGATCGACTGGGATCCACTTTGCCAGCGAAGGAAAGATTTTTGAATTTTGAATCTCCCCCAAAATCTGGAAGTTAATAGGTCTGCGGCTCCTTCGGGAATTTTCCCAATGGTTCCTTCGTTAAAGGCTTTGCCTTTCTTCTCTCCCTTTTTTTTTCTTGCTCTCTTGTCGTCGGCACCTTGAGCTTAGGTAATTTTTTCTTTCACATTTCTCCTAGTTCTTCGGGTTTTGGTTAGATAGATCGGATCTCTCGTTAGGTTTCCTGGGATTTTATCTTTCTCATCGTCGTGACCCGTTGAATAGGAACCATTGGCATCATGTCTAAGCGATCCTCTTCTTCTGTTCCCACGACGGCCGATAGGGCTAGGTTGAAGAGGAGGATGGAATCGCCGGTTTCCCGATCGGACAGGTCGGAGGCGGGTGAAGGATCTGATTGCAACCTGATGGCTCCTTTGCCTCTATCATGTGTTTACGCGGCTCCTCCATTAGTGGGTCCTGCGTCGTCAGTCGGTGAGGATGAGCTGGCAGATTGGCGGAGTAGATACTTGCTTCCTTCTTCCGTCGTTCTCCGAGTTCCCACACCAGAAGAGCGCGCTTCCAGCTACATCCCGGGGGAAATTGTCGTCTACGAAGCTTTCTTCGACTCCGTGATACCACTCAAATTACCCTAAGGAGTGAATTACTCTCTCAAATAAGAGGTTCAGTTGCAGTACTTAGGGATCAAATCCACAAAGAGCTAGGGAACCTATTAAATCTAGTCAGGTTATTAATTCTAGGTGTTTATTGTTTTATGGTTTAAAAGAAAATAGCAATCTTAATTGGGCAAGTCTATTGCTCGACTAACAAGATGATTGGGGTGTAACTTTATTGGAAGATATTAGATGTAGGGTTTCTATTCAAGTGTTAGAGATTATAATCCTATAGATGCCTAACAGTTGCATGCATGTTATATTAGAGCTCAACTCCATAATCACAGTGACAGCGATGGCAATGTTTCACTGGTTAACTAACTAGATCTTGGATCTCAACTGTCGTCTTTTGATCACAAGAAAGTGTCGATCGATGATCCTATATGGATATCGAGCAATACACTTTTCGCAATATCGATCGATTGTCAGAAGACAATATGGATCGATAGCTTCTAGCTAAGCCCTAGGCACGGGTTGATAATGCTCACTAGTCTCCTAGCATGACAAATTAGATTCAGGACAGGATGATCAAGGATGCTTGACACATGCAAATTCCTAAGTTCATGTTCTAGTTAGCAAGGCTAAAACAAGCATTAAGAACAATCAATCAATGAATATCACAACTCAGCAAATCTATAGTTGGGGCTAATCCCTCTAACCTACTCTCTCTCTCTCTCTTGCTGAAAGTACGAATACAATGGTGGCTCCAAAAAACTATCATTTTGCCTCCTAACACTTAGGCAAGTATATAACTATTAGGTTAAAAACTCATCAGGGGTAATCTTGTAATTTGGTGAAGCCTTGGGTTTAAACAAGTCGCGCATCTCGCGTCTCGACATCGATCGATGGTACAGGATGTACATCGATCGATCATAATCTTCAATCGTCGAGGCTTCTCTTCTGTATCGATCGACGGCACTGGATGTGCATCGAACGATTGCTTCTTCTTCATATCGACCTCTAATAGTCAGCTCGGATGAAATCTCTTTTAAGCTCCTAAATGCTCCATAATCATCACTTTACTCAAAGATACTCCTGAACCTGAAAAAATACCTAATAGGATTGAATATATAATATATAGATAGTAAAACACTTATATACCATGGATGAAAATGGGTCAAATCCATGGTATATCAACTCTCCCAGACTTACCCTTTTGCTTGTCCTCAAGCAAAATAAACAGGCAGTCTCTCTGAAAGAGGTTTGAAAACAGTAGGGACTCACAGATTTAAAACATAGAAATCACCACCTCTACAATTTCGTAAACCACATCTAAAAAGTCCTAATCACAAAAGCACATTATGCAATATCCTAGGCTAGCAACCAAATTCAATTATTCTACAACTCACTCCTCCTAACTAGATCCTAAGTCCTAATTAAGTAATAAATTTCGGATTTTTTTTTAGATAAAAACTAACTACTCTAGGGTCAAAAATAGAGAGAGGAAATGTGATAATTGAATCTACACAATGCTTTACCTTCCAGACTTGTCTGAAGAATCCGATCCAATGTATACCAAGCCCCAAGACAAGCGATTATGTCAGGTTTAGTGTTGGATGTCAGCTTTGGTTCCTTCAAACAATCAAGGCAAGTGTGTATAGTTGACATGTTGATCTACTTTAGCATCTTTAGTATTATCTGCAATCAGTAAATCTAGAATGGTGCTAAAGAGTGGTTAGACATTCAAGTATAAATTAATAATACGATCATAGTCCCTTTCACATAGCTAAGCATAACTTTATTAAAATCCTTTTATAAGAATCAGAATAAATAATATTAGTAAACCTCCCCCCTAGACTTAAATTACACTGTCCCAGTGTAATCACATGGCTCTTGGCCTTCTCGGAAGGGAACTCCCTGAGGTGCCCTTTCCTAAGCAGCTCATTGACCTCGATCTTTAGTGCGACGCAGTCCTCCGTTTTGTGACCGTGGTCTCGGCGGAAGTCGCACTAGAAGCCAGGATTCCGGAAAGAGTCGTGGGCTTTCATCTTCTGAGGCCACTTGACCTGCTGGCCCATCTGCCTCAGAACATTGATAAGCTCCGGCCTTGAGACGGAGAGGTGAGAGAGGTCTGGCCACGTGGTCACTACCATTCCTTCTGCCTTATTGATTGGCCGATTCTGGTACCCTCCCCGGTTTCGATTCCCGGAGTCCCTAGACGGTCTTTGAGAGGGTTTCTCGTCTCACTCGGTTCGGTCTGGTCTGATCGTCTTACAATCTTGCTTTTGTTGCGCTTTGGCGTGACTGGCAACGTTTTCCTCCCATTTGACATGTGCCCAGGCTCGAGATAGGACGTCTTCCATGGTTTTTCACTGGTATTTGGTCAGCTCTTTGTAGAGGTCTCCGTCGGGGAGCAAGCCTCTCTTGAAAGCAGAGATAGCTGTGAGGATACTGCATTCGGGGATAGCCACCTTTTCTTGATTGAAACAGGTTATGTAGCCTCTCAGGGGTTCCGCTCGATGCTGGAGGATTTCGTAGAGGCTGCCAGAGGTTTTCTCCAGGTCCCTGCTGCTGGCGAATTGTTCCACAAACTTATCGCTGAGAACTGCAAAGGAAGCTATGGACCTGGAGGGAAAGTTTATATACCATTGCAGAGCAGGTCCGGTCAGAGTGGAGCCGAAACCTTTGCACATGGTAGCTTCGCGTGACCCTTTGGGGAGTGCTACAGCGAGCATCCTTTGTCTATATTGGGCAACGTGGTCGTCCGGATCAGTGGTGCCGTTATACGCCTTGATACTGGGGAAAGAGAATTTCCTGGGCATCTCGATCAAGGTGATTTCATCCGTGAAGGGAGTGTCGGTGTAGGAATCGGGGTTGCTCTTCCGTATGGGGGGGAGCTACCCCTGGGAGTCTCTTTACCATGGATTGCATGGCGTCGAGCCTATCGGAGAACATCTGGTGAGGGTGAGCGATCATGGGAGACTCCGCTCTCGCTGCTCCGTCTGATGCTTCCTTATCAGGCTCGGGTTCCGAGTCGCTATCCTCCCCGTCATAGGTCTGAGCATTCTTAGCCTTTGCTCGCGTAGATGCTTCTCCTCCCGGCGCCGCAGTTGGGAGATTCGTGCCTGCCCCCCGGAGTTAGGTGTTTCTAGAGGTGGCATGGGGCGAACCTGAGTCCGGAATTGACGCTTCTTGTTGCCTGCTGCGTTAAGGGCTTGGTTCTCGTTTTGGAGGGTAAGATTCTCCGATTCGAGCTGGCTGAGCTTCTTGGCACTCTGATCCAGTTGCTTAGAGTGATCGTCGAGTTTTTCCTTAAGGATTTGGAACTCCGAGGACAGCTCGGGATTGGTATCTTCCCGAGCTCTATGTGACCCGGTTACTTGACCTTGCAGGTCATCGATTTGTCTTTGGAGTTCAGCATCTCTCTGAGTATCTTCGGGCAGCTCGTCATGCTCATCTCGTAGTTTAAATTACTCCCCTCCTTCTAGCACCAAAATGTTAGGGGATTTTTGTGTAGGATCTTTGTGAGTACCACAGAGCTATGGACAAGGCTAGTATTTGTATAGATTTCGTGAGTATTAGAGAGAAATAGACTTGAAAAGATGTTTTATTAGATAGAACAAGCCGGAACTACAATGATTGGTGTATAAACCCTAGTTCTAGCCGCCTAGCTATAATCTCTAAGTCTTGAAGTGTCGATCCCTTGCTTTAGGTTTTAGATTCCTTTTATATAGTCTTCCTAAGGCGGGCCTTAGTCGGTTGGAGTAGGTTAAACTCTTTCATATTCGGAAATATGGAAGGTTCTCCTTATCGGAAGTTTTCCATTTCCCGGAGGAAGGGGGGCGATCCTGAGACCGAACCCGGAAAACTCCCTAGCGGGGAACCGGGGTTCCTTCCAGCGGGGATCCTGGGAACCGGGGTTCCTTCCAACGGGGATCCTGGGAACCGGGGTTCCTTCCGGCAGGGATCCTGGGAACCGGGGTTCCTTCCAGTGGGGATCCAGAGGCCGGTGTCCTGCCTGGAGTCGGGAGGAATTCAATACCTGGGTATTTTTCCCCAACACTCACACTAAAACATAATATTTAGTAGAACCTCCCCAGACTTAAACAACACTGCCCCAGTGGTATACAGTCTAAGATTGGTGGGAAAATAAACCATAAGTACTATATATAACAAGGAGAAACGTTATACCTGATCGATGATGGTGAGCGTCGATCGACATAGTTAAGTGGCGATCAATCGATACTCGTGATGCTCTGTCGTCCAAGTTTCAATGCCTTCTTTCTGAATCTTCATCATACTTTTTGTGAAAGCCTCCATAGACTCTTTTCCTTTGTCTATCATCTCTGCAATAAGGAGTGCACGAAGCTTTGCAAATGGTTGTGAGAAGCATCTGCTGCGCACTCTGTACTTCCTGACACCATCTGAGAAGTGAGAAATTAATGATAATTGAGGATCGCCCTTAATTCTTTTTCTCTTCTTAGAATTCATCATCTTCTTTCCCCCACACTTGTCTGATCTTGTGGTGGTGTCTCCTTCAAAACGATTGCTACACACATCGAATTCTTTCTGCTCTGAAACACATCCAGTATCGATCGACGAAGAAGTGGTAGTGTTGATCGATGGTATCTGGTTGGTGTTTTTCAACACTGCTACTGATGGGCAGTGGTCGATGTCGCCTCTATATCTCAACCCTCTTTGAGAAGCTTCTCTGCATGTAGAGGATCATTAATTACCCCAATGTAAGAACCCAAATACATACTTCAATCTGGTGGGATAGGAAATTCAACTTCAAATACAGCGCATGGGACCACAATCTTCACCGTCGATCGACACCAAGGATGCACCGTCGATCAACGTTTCTTCATCTCCTTGACAACTTTCTCTCTCTCGCGAGACAGACTCACCACTCTTCACTAAAACATGCATAACTTCTGCTACAGGATGCTGATTGACCTCAAACCATTGGCATTGGAAAGCTAACTCAAAGCTCTATCGTGTGTCAGAATATCAGCTCAATCTCACGATAGGAAGCTCTCCAGACATAGCTAGACATCTGACACGTCTGTGTTGTTCTGCACTCAAAAGGCTCCAAAAGACCTCAAAATCACCACTTTCCTCAAAAACGTACCTAAACCTGAAAACATACTAAAAAGATTCCAAAACAGCGACAATGTATTTAAAAACACCTATATACCATGTCTAAAAGGAGATAAAATCCATGGTATATCATGTATCAACATTAAACTTAGGTGGTTAATATAGTGAACTTAGATAGATCTCGGTACCTTTTCTTATTCATTTCCGTCTTAGTCTCACTTCTAGACGAGCCTCATATACGGTCTTGTCTCTAGAATGCTCTTGCAAATAATTTGGACTAAAGTCTATTCGTTTTTACATTCACTTTTTATTAACATATTTTAGTTGTCGTTGGCTATCGCATAAAATCCAGCTTAAAAAATTACATTTTTTCATTACGAATTTTGGTTATGCAAGTTTCTCGGTTCTCACAATGAACGAGATCATTTGAGTTTAATCAAATTATATAATAACTATGCACATATATGGTTTATCATCGGACTTTTGATGATATACATAAATTTATTATAAATTTAACTGAGCACAAATAATGGTTCCTCCCTTTAGACAGGAAAACGGCTTATTCATGCCCACACTACAAAAACGGAGAAGATACATACGCAAACAATATTAACGTGGCAAAACATTCGTAAACTAAACAAGAATTTGAATTGCATACTTAAACTAATCATAAATAGCCATAACATGCATATAACTAGTTACATGCTGAATTATACTACTTTTTAATTTAAAATTATTGTAGTACAGTCCTTATAATTCTATTTTTTTGTTAATATGCCTTAAATAATTTAAATAATCAAATTTATTCTATTTATATTTTTAAATTAGAAAAGTAAATTTTTTTTGTCCAGATTTTAAATAAGTTTAAATATTATAATAACTAATTAAAAAGATTATTGATTACTTTAACTATTTAGCAGAAATTTAGTTAGTTATCAAATACAATAATATTAACTAATTTAGTTATTAAAATATGTAATCTTACAATACTAAAAGGGCTTAATACTCAATGGAGAGGCATACCACATCAGATTTAAAAATCTACCAATTAGGAAGACTTAATTGGCCATGTCACGAGAGCTTTCTCATTTGGTCCGTTGTTTGGGCTGATTCATCTTCTCCGACTCTTCCACTTTGTTGTCACCGATCAAAATATCTGCACTTTGCCGTTATTCCGTTATGTAACCCACTCTCTATGATCTTAAATCCATTTTTAATGGTTTCATTCCACACCAATTTGTTATGATCTTAATTCCTTTTTAATGGGTTCGTTCCACCTCCCCCTCTTCTCCTTCTATATAAAGCGCTTCATCTGATCTTAACTCTAATCGAAAAACCTCCACTGAAGAAACCTACAGCTACAGCCATGAAATCCACCGGAAGACTTTCCGTATCCGCCTACAAGTCTCCTTTCGCTGTGTATATCAACGACGTCTCACCCGGACCAGCCGATTGCAAAAGGTTGGACCTTTATTGGGTCAGAAAACAGGTATGAGTGCTAATCCCCAAATTTTCTTACATCATAGTCTATACCAGTGTCCTTAACTGCTGATTGGATATTTCCGTTTCAACATGCTGTTTTTTTTTTGTTGAAGAACGGAAGCTCAAACTCCAAAAAACTATGAGCGTCCATCATGGAAATCCATTGCTACAAAGCCTTGCATCCATATTCTTTTGGAACATGATGACATCTGTTCATGCATGCTCCATCGCGGATTTACTATTGCGGTAAGTCATGAGTTTGAGATTACCATTCTCTTCCACATATTGTACAATCTGACGTCCTTAATTTACCTGAAGATAATTTTGTTTTCAGGGGACACAGACTAGGTCTTTCAGAAGCTCTGGCTTATCAGTCACATATGTTTCGCAATAACACAGATTTAAGCTTTCACAGCATCGCCAATTGGTCTTGGTAAGAATATGTTTAACACCTTCGAATACATTTTGTATCAGTTATCTTTTTCCATAGTTTGTGTTGATCTTCTGTCTACAGAGAAACACTGACGGAATGCTTTTTATCACATCTCGAAACATTTGGATGAATCCTAATATATTTTTTATTTTCTCTTTTACTGATTACTCTAGGATCTGGTTTATATACGTTTGTTCGTTATTTGGGTCCTGATGTTGCTTGATTTACCATAAAACCAAATGGCTTGAATGCGGGTTGATTTACAAAGTTTTATATATGACAAAATTCATTTGCAGAGAATTCCTTCGTGGCTTAATAAACCTAGCATATTGCCATAGGTTCAGACAGAAACCATCCTTTGGGGTTTAGAAACACCGCAAGGAAAACTCCATCTTTACTGTATCTCAAGGGCAGGTGAAAATTCCATTTGCCCAACGTTTTACTGATAATTCAAACTTATTTGATGTTTGCTAACAAAGCTTCTTACTGTTTATGATTTATTTAGGTGGGAGTTAATTAGCGGAGTGTAGATTTGGGAATAACTCTGACACATGAACAAATAAAAACAGTTTAGCAGCAAGAGATTGCTAATTGCTGCCTCTATGCAGCCGACCCGAATGGAAGAACTAGAGACATGCTTTGGTGACGATAATAGATTCATTGCTAAACATGCAAATCAGATCAAATGCTGTTTATTATCACACCTATTCACTCACAGTACCTGAATTTCTTCACAATTCTGATTCTTGCTTCGGTACGTTTTATATGTGTCTTATGAATAATTCAATGCTTTTTCCAGACTTATAGTTGTCTCTTTTTGGAATATGAATAGTTAATATCATAATACATAAATGTGACCCAATTAGGATCAACTAATTTGTTGTCTTTCTCTAAGATGGAGGAATATTACATGGTTTTGGGTCTTGGTAATCATATGTCGATATAGTAAATGTGAAATCCAAGTCTGCTATTTTTATGGTTTCATTCCGTTTCTTCTTCCTCTGCACTTTTAAGCCACTGTTTAGTTACGAACACTACAAGAAAACACACCGAATTCCGACGGAGGTTCCGACGGACACCAAGGTCGTCGGACATTTGTGACGGAATACTGACAAATTTCTGACCAAATCCAAAAAATTAAGTCGTCGGAATTCCGTCGGCCATTTCCGACGGAATTCCGACGAAATATGGTTCGTCGGAACTTTCCGACGACTTTTCGACGACATTCCGATAAAAAATGTAACCGTTGTAGTCGTCGGAAGTTCGTCGGTATATTCCGACGAATTTCCGACGACATTCTGATTAACAGCAAAGTCGTCGGAAGTTCGTCGGAAAATACCGACGGAATTCCGACGAACCATGTGACCGTTGCCGACAAATATATATGACCGTTGTATAGCCGTTTGAGATTGGACAATACCGACGGAATTCCGACGGACTGCTTTACATCCGTCGGAATTCCGTCGGAAAGTCGT
>NC_027752.1:28395017-28399637 GCF_000695525.1 Brassica oleracea var. oleracea
CGTCGGAATTTACCGACAAACCACATTTCCGTCGGAATATACAGACGAACGAGGTTCGTCGGTATATTCCGACGACCGTTGTCCGTCGGTAAATTCCGACGCCTAAAGTTCGTCGGAATACACCGAGGAACACTCTACGTCGGAATTGTCCGAGAAACGTTTTCCGTCGGTACGTAGTTTTTCCGATGAACTCTGGTCTCGTGTATCCGCATCGTAATATCGTCGGAAGTTCGTCAGAATGACGTTTCTCGGTATTCGTCAGAAAGTCGTCGGAAGTTCTGACGAAATTCCGACGAATTTTTTTTTTCCGACGAAACGATACCGACGAACGGGTTCGTCGGAAATTCGACGGAATCGGTCTATTCCGACGAATTTCCGACGATTTCCGCCATCAGAATCCCCCTGTTTTCTTGTAGTGGAATGTTGAGCTGGGATTTAGTGTAAGACATCCGGGTCAATGGTTCCAAGTGCAGATCGAGGCTCTAAGGTACGCTGTTATAAATCATTCGACTTTTCTTAATGTTCTGTAGATAATCCTTAGTGTTTTGCAATTTGTTTAGTCCTTTATAGTATAAAGTGTCTCTTTGATATGTTCTAATACGATGTTGCATAACGGTATTTAAGCAGGAGGTGTTGCATAAAGTTGTTTCTTATTTAAGTAGAAGTTTTGTTCGATTATTGTGGATTTGTAATGATATTTACTGATTATTTTTTCTTATCATGTGCTTTACAGGAAGTATGGACGGTGGGCGTTTAATGCAGACGATGTGGTTCTACCGTCACCGTCCACCTCAGTAGAGGAGTCACTGGCATATTTCATTTCCAATGGTTTTGACGTTTGGTACATGACTACTTTTCTAGGTAACTTATCATTTTCCCCTTTGGATCTTTCTCTAGCTTCTTTTACAAGTCTAGGCTCTCTATTCATTTAGTTCAATAAAAGTTGTTCTGTCTTTGATCTTCTCAGATTCTCAGGTTCGAGCTAGATTCTTAAACTTGCTATTGGCTACAGGAAGTATGTCAAGTCATCATATTTGAAAAGGTGATCCTCTCTTTGGAAGCGCTGGAATTAGTATGTTTACAAGTAAATAATTTTTCAGCGAATTGTCCAAATCATAAATTAAAATTAAGCGTCTTTGGTTGATAAAAGGCATTTTATTTCTGTTTTTTGTTTTTACAACTACTTCTTTAACTCCGGACTGATGATAAAGATTCTTGGCCTGGAAAGACATCTCAAGTGCTGGTCATATATTAGTTGATGATCCGCCGCTTATATAGACCCAGTAAGTAATTCTGGTGTTGTATTCCCTTTAATTTTTATATCCTTTTATGGAAGCTACTATCCACTTTTAATGTAGGCGAGAGCTGGAGATAGAGATAGGCATAAAAATCTTATGGTTGTTGCATCTTGAAGCTAACTTGGTTTCTCTAGTCTAGAAAACCACACTACTCATTTGACATAATCAGGCAAAGGTACAATATATTTTATTGGTTTTTTTGTCAGTTATTTCTTTTTAGTTTCGGGTCTTCTCTTATATATTCCATGATACTGTATATAAATTAACAACGAAAATGAGAAATTTGTGACATGTCCATTGCTAAGCTAAGGTTTTATATATAAACTTCTTAGCTTACAAAAGAGTGTGTATTTTTTGTTGAAGATGTAAAGTAAACACCATAGTTAATGTATACAGGAGCAACTCCAAATATACTCTCCACTCACCCTCGAAGCAAAGATTATAATTTGTCACATTACTTTGACTTTTTTTGTTTTAAAATGTACCAAAAACTCAAGTATTACATTTCATATTTGCATTTTGAGATACTTGACTATGCAGTTGACAGAACTTTATGAGGCAGATAAGAAAGCGTTGGTTCTAATCATGAAGTCTGCACAAATTCTTGACAAAATTTACTGTCACAGCAGTTTGTCACAGCAGTTTGTCACAGCAATACGGATTCAAAAGATTGGCCGAAGGAGGATGCTGATGCATCAAAACTGGACAGAATAAAATGGGAATGCCGCCTGATCGACAAAAGTCCATGGTGAGTATCATTTTCAAACTGTTTCGTCTAGCAAAGTCCGAATGGTCGTTTATCATCCACCTATCTATATCTAAACTTACACTTAACTATTTAGTTTTCTTAGCTACAACAAAAGCTTAAGCTGATCGACCTATTTTGCTTTTTATATGCTGTTATTTTGTTTCATAGTTTTCTTTTTTGAACGTGCCTTCAAAACATATTGACTTATATGCTATGTGACAATATGTGTCTGCATTGTATATGCTGTGTAAACAAATGAAAGTTGACCAAAAAATTAAAAGTAACTTTTAATGCCAATAAACGGTTATTACATATTTGAGCTAGGGGTCGAAACGGTGGCTATTGATGCAGCAAAAGACATGGTACTGCCAAAGGAACGTTGGATGTTAAAGAACGTGTACTCGCCAAAAAGTCAAACGAACCATCAACCTCTTCTTCCGGTCAAAGACTGTGCCACTCTCCCGCTGTAAGACCATCTCCAACCCACCCCTATTTTTATCTCTATATTTTCCCCTAAAATAGAGAAACTCTATTATAGAGGTGAAAATACTCCGATGTATGCCTCTATAATAGAGTTCCTCTATTTATAAGAGAAAATATAGAGATATGATATTTCTACCTCTAAATATAGAGGCAAAAAGTAATTTTCCTCTATATTTTCCTCTAAAATAGAGGAACTCTATTATAGAGACATACATTGGAGCATTTTTAGCTCTATAATAGAGATCTCTATTTTAGAAGAAAATATAAAAGTGTACATTGGAGATGCTCTAAAGAAAGAAGTCCCGGCTGAAGGAGAAAGAGGCTAAGAAGGAAGGGAAGTTGGAGAGAAGAAAACAGAGGGTGGTTAGAAGAAGAAAGAAGTTGTTGACGGCAGAGAAGAGAGAAAATGAAAGATGTTGGAGCTGGCAGAGAGAAGAAGAAAGAAGCCAGACGCGGTGAAGATAAGTAAGGTGGAGGCCTAGGAGGAGGTGCCCTTGTGACGATGGTGAATAAGATGCAATATGTGTATATATATCCAACGGCTCAAATGTACGCTTAGAGTTATTGGATTAAAGGTCAAACTTATCCAATAAGTAGTCAAAGCTATTATCCAGGGTTAGGATACAATTACATGAGTGAAAATTACGTGCTGTACTCTCATCGAAACATGAACATTTTTAGAATGATCACCGGCGATAACCTAACGGTTGCGCTTAAATTGTATTTTTTTTGTCATCACGCTTGAAATTTTTATATACGACACTTTAAGGGTTGAAAGTTGAAACCTAAAACGCTTATAACGTTTGTAAAACTTGGGTCACTAAGATCAATTTCAGAATATATAAAGATTAAATAAACCAGCTTAAATTAACTATGTATGATATACTTTAAAACTATTCAAAGGCTGTAGGAAAATTAATCACCCTCAATAAACTAAAACAATAATCCATAAACATTATTCGAAACTCCAAAGATAAATTAAAGGAAAATCAGAATATATAAAAACAATTCTGTGTCACACCTAATAATAGGAAAATGGATTTCAACATTAAAAAAAAATACCAAATAACATTTTTCATCTTTAGTGTTTTTGATTGTGCTACTTATATTTTGATTCAAAAAGTGTATACATATTTTATAATTACCCGAAATAAGTACACAATATTTTAAGAAACTATACACAAACTCAAACAAAACAATTAACATAGTAGTATGAATGGCAACTTAAACCACAAACCTCCTTTGATCAGTATGTATGATTTACTTATCACTCTCTCTCTTATTATATTCAAAATGGGCAATTCTAATTCACTTTTGAAAGAGTTTGTAAATATCGAATTTACAAGGAAGCTGTCTTTTTTTCTTTTCCGAAGGATGTGATGTAAATACATCGTTCAAAGGAGATCATCAAGAAAATATTAATAAAGGGACAACAAAATTTCTAACTACTTTCCAAGCTCAAATTTTATAGGTCCATTGGACAAAATTATCAAACAATATCATATTTTATACTAAATATAATCACACACACCGCGCGTAGTGCGGAAACGGACCTAGTCTACCTTATTAAAACATGGGCATTAATTATAAAGAATCTTACTCATACATAATATTTACAAGAGATACCACTCAGTTTATATCTATATATGATTTTTTTTAAAAAATATAGTCTCAAATTTTAATCCACATAACTAAAAATAAATATCATAATATTTAAGTTATAATCAAATCAAATTTAATACCATGGGGATTTGACCCAAATTTGATTTAAAATCAGACTCAAAAATCAGGTGTTGAGTTTTGTTGTTCCGAGCTTAGAAATTTGATTTGAGAGTATACGCGTTAGGTCTAGCGTAATTTCAAACATTTGGTTTTGGTAAAGCTTTTTCACTCGATATCACCGCATACTAAAAATTATTTTCAATTTTGAAATTATAAATTGGGTCAAGTTGATAATTTTAATTATTTGAGGTACTTTACTTATAAATAAAATGATAAGGATTAAAATATAATAAGTAATCAATGCATTTTAGAATGGACTAAGACGTGTCAATTACGAGGCATCTCTCCCCCTCCCTCCCTCCCTCCCCC
>NC_027752.1:28402213-28407883 GCF_000695525.1 Brassica oleracea var. oleracea
TCTAAAGGAGGACTTATTTTTAGAGACGGGTTTAGAACCCTTGTAAAAGCTTTTCCTAAATTCAAATAAGTCCATTTAAAGAAATGAAAGTTAACAATGAAATACGAGGCCAATAAAAAAAGAAATTAACGAGAAAAAAGTCAGAGATAAAGGAAAAAATACCTTAACGAAAAAAAAGAAAAGTCTATAAGAAAAAAATACACTTACTACAACGAGGCTCTTTAGTCTAAAGTTTATCTCAAATCATTTCGGCACTTTCTTACAAAAAGCCAAGAACTCTATAAAATGATTTTTGTGTGAACCAAAATTCGCACTGTCGATTTCCGTTGTTTTAGAAAAGATAGAAAATCCTAAATTTCCCAGAGGTCCGGATATCTGCTAAACTACACGCTAAGCAATCAGAACACGAAATACACAGACGAAATAAAATATAATAATCGAAAAAGAAAGAAAATGATGTCTTATTCTGAATCTGCGTATGTGTGTTACAACAAGGTAAGAGCCTTGGCTGCAAGAGGTGCCGGCGAGTTCCCTAATTCTAACAACCTAAGACTGCGAAAACCTATTTGAATCGCAGCTCGATAACAAAAACGGAAAGTTGCCTATTGCTCTAAGTGCTAAGTTTGCTGTGAATATGAAAAAAGTCTGCTTTATGCCTCTCGCCTTCGTATCCCTTATATACTCCTCCTAAGTCGGTTTTGGGTCTTCCTTTACCACTCTTGGGTCGAGTTTATCTTTTGGCGGAAATATTCCATTTTTCCGATGTTCATGATTATCCTTTTAAACCTTAACATTTATACTTCGAATTTGATATTTATCTCTTCTCGTGAATATTCGATAAACCATCATACCTCCTTCAGGCTGATTTTTTCGTTAAAAAATTGTAAATGGGCTTTTGCCGCGTTTTAGACCTTTTGGGCCGTTTTTCGACAAAAACTTTTTTGCGAGTTCTTTTCAAAATAATAACCTTCGGTACGAAGCCGGTTTTACGAGACGGTCTGAATCAATCGTATAGTCGAGATAACCATGGTGTTGAGTTTAACTGTTATCGTCTTTATACGACTGATCCGAACCTATATGAGAAAATAAGCATTTATAGTTTTTTTCGTAAAGTTTCAACGGTAAATCCAATCGAGATGAAACAAGAGACAGTTCGACCGAGACCCGAAGGGAAGGAGGTTCCGGAGACGAGATTGCACGGTTCTGGATTGATCCAACTCGGCAAAGGCGAAGATGGACATGACTGATCCAGCTCGCACAACGGGCACAACGGTGAGTTGGACTTGATTGATCCAACTCATCGTTGGGCGAGTTGGAAGTGGTTCATCCAACTCGCCCCACAGCGAGTTGGATCGGTCGGTCCAACTCGCCGTAGGGCGAGTTGGCCTTGGCTAATCCAACTTCTCCGATGGTCGGTTGGTGTTGGTTCGGTTGTTCCGATGCTCGGGAATTGTTCGTTTGATGGTTTGATCGATCCCTTGCGAAGGACTTGTCGTGTAATAATCTTAAGAATACGAAGTTTCGTTCTTTCGTATTCTCATTATATTTTTAGAAATGTTTCTCGAGATCTTTTTGACATTGGTTTCGTTGTTACCGATTTTGACCCCAACATTTTTCGACGACTTTATTGAACTACGATTGACTTGATCCGTAGTCAAAGGATACATAGGAAGCTTTTAATCAGGTTCATTTATAACACTAGGGGCAGAGCCCCCGCGCACGCGCGGGGTTGTGGTTGGAGTTGTTGCTCTATGCCAATGTATCCATGTGTCGTATTTGTGGCGTTTGGCGTTTTGCTATGGTCATTAGTTTTGCATGATTTGTATGTATTATAATAGAGCTGAGGTGTGGCGTTTAAACTTGGAAAACCTTTGTTATTTATGTTTGGCTGAGAAGTTGTGTTTTTTCTTGTTTGTTATGTGAGTTTATTAATTGTCTGGGTTGCCTATTAGTGGCCCAAATTTAAACATTTTGTTTTTTCTTATGTTATTTAGTGGTTGGTCGGTTTGCCAATTAAGTAAATACAATATATAGCCCAAATGAGGTTATATGTGGTATATTGAACCATTTCCACTTCGGTATTTAGGATTGACGTAGTGGAAATGGATCAAAATATGTGTGTCTAGTCTTGGGTAAAAACGTGAGAAACATATTCTCATATTTGATAAAAATTTGATCTTTTTATGGATGCTGAATCTTGCTTCCAAATTGTGTTTCCGAGCGTTGGGGAACACTACGTCTAGACCCTGCTTTTCCAGTCGATCCGAGAAGAGTGCGAAAAATGCAACATGAGTTTAAATTTAATGTCATTTCTTGCCCAGCAAAGAACCTTAATGTTTTGACTTTCAGTTGCTTCAAAATAGGCACATACGAAGAGTTCAAAAACATTCCTCCACAGTTTACACTTCTACATGAGCTCCATTAAAATCCTTTAGCTTCGGCATAACCGGCAATGCCGCAATAGTAGTCACGATGTGGAAAACATTTTCCATGTCTCCTTTGCCTTCTTCACAGCAGATTACACCACCACTGACACTGCATTCACATTTACAGGAACGATGGCGTATTTGTAAAGATTCAGATCCTCCAGCTGTGGTGGTGTAGCTTTCCATGCATCAATATACTTCTCCAGGTGAGCCATTCTCTCTTTCATCATTCGCAATGAAGTGCAACCCCTTTGGAATCAAATTTTGTCGCGATCACTCAAGAACGCGCCTTGCCTTTTAGCATTGGTTTAATGTTTGCTAACTGTGTAAAACTTGTCTTCAGTTGGTTATCAAACGACTCTTTCAATCAGAAATCATTTGCCGAGTCATTTTGATATCTTCTATGATACCACAACGCGTGAGCATGACCCACCTCATGATCCTTAATACCTAGATCCCTGTTCTAGTAACCCAATTGTTGATATTTCTATTAATTCCCCCAAGTCATCTCTTTCTGAATCTGTTCAAATTCCAAAAACGTTAGCTCTGCGTCTTAGGGATAAACACAATTACAATATTAAAAACAGTTGTAAAAATAAATCTCTACAACCCGAATAAAACAGCCCAAACATATATTATTTTTATTTTTAAGTGAGCCCAAGCTAAGCTTCTATACTGTTGTAAGTCTAGATACATAAAATATAACTGGAAGTGGGATCTATAGAACTTCTTACCATGCTTTCACTGGCTCGATTATCAAGTTGATCTGTTTTCAAGGATTATTTATCTTTCTAAGATACGAAAAAAATGCTGATTTGTAAATAGCCGGAAGTGAATGTAATCTTGGTTACCTCTGTGTAAACAGTTAACAGTGCTCTGTTTTTCCAGTCTTTTTGAAGGGTTAAGCTCTGAAACACCAGTATACTCGAGTATATCTTTCATCTAAAGCAAAGCTACAACATTGTTTTTTTTCCATTTGAAAAGGTCTTTTACAAATGGATCGTAAATAAGCCTGATAAGACCTTTAACAGAGTCGTTTTTCCACATTCAGGAGCCACAAACAACAGTGTTAACCTGCAACAGCAAGTGTTGATCAAAACTTGTGAGAAGACAACTACTAACTTTCCCGGTTTATATGCCATTAACATCATTAAGAATGCTTATCTAGGCTTCTCGTGTTTTTTGCGCCAGTGAGCTTCACCAGTGCCTGAAGAAAAGAAACAAATTGAAGTTTCAAACTCAGAAGTCGTGAGGCAAGCACATAATCAATACAACAACAGCCTTGTGAGTTTGTAGAAGTTGTTAATGTATACACTCACAAAAAAAACACGCTTACCAGTGTTCCGCGGTGTTGGAAGTGCATTCCATTCAACAATCTCACACTCGGCCTCACTTTTTAACTCTTGTAACTCAATTCTATGGTTGCCTAGTTGGTAACTCAATGCCTACTCTGTTCAACACAGTTTTATCTCAAAGTTTCAAGAATACGAAAGGGTAAATTTTGCTTAGAGATTATTACTTACATGTTTATTCTTCTCCTGATTTCAAAGTTTTTTTTGTTGAAAAAGGCTATTAGTTCGAGCAGCATAGAATAATTGATATGATTTAAGCAGTCACAAACCTTTATTGTTTTCTGTTAATACACTGAAAATCTGGGAAAATTTGATGAAGAATATGAAACGATGGAGAAGAAGCAATTTGCATAGGCTTTTAGGCGGCCGTCTGAGGAGTAATCCGGTTTCCTATGGCGACATCTCCGTTATAGAGAGAGATAAAAGAAGACGAGCAGAGATTCATGAGGTTGATGTTTTGTTTTTAAAGAGGGATAATAATGGCTACAGATAGTGGAGTGAGGACTGGCGATTGATTTAACCGGAAAGGCAAATAAAATACGAAATAAACTGGAACAAGATAATCAATGGGGAAACAACAAAGACACATAATTCGAAACAAAATAAATATAATATTTTTAAAAAAAATATTTCTACGTAGGACCCACCTAGTGCTGAGGTGGATAGGCTTAGGAGAGAGCAAAAACTCTCTCATTATAATATAGATTCATTTCTCTCTAAAAATCAAAGTTACGTTAGTCATGGAATTTTAGTTATATATAACTGAAATTTAGTCTTTTGTAATCAAAAATATTCTCATGCATAGTATGGAGTTAATATTTTAGTAATATGTTATTGTTTTTTTAAATTATTTGCACTAGGGGCTTGCCCCCGCGCAAGCGCGGAGTTGTGGACAGAGTTCTTGTTTCATCTCAATATTTGCTAGGGTTATTGTAGTTGTGAATTTTGCGTTTTGAGCTGTTTTTTAAGTTTTCTTTTATTGTTATAGGGTTAGAGTTGTGATGATGAACTGTGTATGCATTGTTCTCCATTTATGAAGGACTAAACTGTGTTAGTAATGTGATTGATATAGTTCATGTTGTTGTTTGTTTGTTTGTTTCTTGTAATGTTGAGAGTATATAAAATATATTAAATTTGTTGAGAGTACCTGTTTTTTCTGGATATTTTTTCTCCAGTTTAGTTGCGTAAGTTGTGTATATTAGGTAATAATTTTTATTATCCTTATTATATTTGTTACATGTTTGTATTTTATTTTTAAACTTGTTGCTCTTACCGGACCATTAAAACAAATACATGAAGACATGTAGAAATAACTATAAAATGAGTGACAGTTCTGAGTATTTGGGCTTTAATGTGTTTTAAACGAATTTATGTATTTCTCATAAGAAGACAATAGCATTGGTCTGTTGACATTGGGCATGTAAGCTATTTTTATAAGACAAGAGGAGTGAGCAAATGGAGCTGTTGTTGCCGCCTTTGTGTCTGTCGGGATTGTCTCTTGTATCTCCTGTTGTGGTTGTGTTTGTTTATCTTTTATTTGATGGGCAATATGTAAACAAAAATCATTGTTAGTTGTATTTATCATAGTTCATAACTTACTCTGCTTTTTTGTTTAGGTAATTTCACTGATCTTGGTTGTCGTATTCGTCTTCTTCGCTGCGAAAGTAAGTTTGTAAATTGTTAAATAGCTGGTCATGTAGTTTGTATTTGTTTAGCTGACTCGATGTATGTGTCGTTGAGTTTTAGTTGAGGTGATTGGTTTGGTATATTTGTTTTGAAGTTTATTTCTAAGAATAGACAAAAAAAAAGAGGTGATCATTAATGATTCGTCTTTTTTGGAATTCTAGTTTTTGGTGTTTTAATTGTTTGGGTTGTTGTGGTTTCTTTTAAAT
>NC_027752.1:28407949-28408447 GCF_000695525.1 Brassica oleracea var. oleracea
GACCACAGAATTTGGGTAGGAAATATTTTTGATTATTGATGTTAGCACAATATAGATAATAATATAAAGGGAATTGTGTGTTGATTGTTTCTACGGATCAATGAGGAGACGGATAACGACTCGAGTTGTTTCTTTGCTAAGGTCAGAGCCATGGACATATTGGATTTGTCCAACCACATCTGCAACCTTAAATATCAGTTATGATAACGAAACATATTATAAACCCAGATGCAATATGATAATATACCTGGGAGTTCTAGGTTTGTGTTCGCAATCACTTGGAAATTGTCAAACAGTTTAATTATGATTGGAGATTGATCTCAGGAGCACCCGTGATGACTTCATAAATAATAGTTGGTGAGATGAAACGAATAAGGAATGGGTGATCAATTATCTTGTACATGCTTGAGCACCTAGAAACCTCAAACGATCGTCTTTCACAACGGAACCAGCTTTCAAAGATGACATGTAATGATTAGCACGTCCGGCGGGAATAAA
>NC_027752.1:28408497-28414079 GCF_000695525.1 Brassica oleracea var. oleracea
AAAACAATTATATTAAATAAGTGTGATAAATTGAAGATTAACTTACCTTTTCATCAAGGAAGAGAACCGTGATTCTCATAAACTCACTGTCTTTCTTGAAGTTTAGGGAATCCCATAAGCGAGGAGGTTAGAGGCTATGCTCTGACTACTACGGCCAACACAGAAAGACTCGAAGGTTGAGTGACGGATGCCAGGAACGCCGGTTTGAAGAACTGGAGAGGCAGAAAGACATTTTCTAGAAGATCGTTAAATCTAAGAGGAATCAATGAGTTTTGTGGAGATGCAGATAGGGTTCATCAAAGATGAGAATCATATATATAGGGTTTACAGAAAGACTACAAATCAGGAACATTTAAGATCAAACGATTTAAGATGGGGAGATGAAGAGTTCACCGGTGAAAAAATAGATTACGAACAGACATACAACGCAACTCTGTAACTCAGACTTGTCTAAGACAATGATGAAAAGAACCCTAACTCATGTTAACGAAGACAGTTTACAATATGGAAAAACTATAATTGTTGTTTTTTCATATAACGTGATGAACCTCATTTAAAAATGAAACTCATAATACACTTTTAGACCCGGCCCACAGAGAAAACCGAAGAAGCAAAGGTTTCCGACCTTCATAAATATATATTAGTTTTGGTCATCAATGTACAAAGTATCATTTAGTTTAGTGGTATAAATGTTGGTGTTTATACCTCAATAACCCGGGTTCGAGTCACATGCTTAACACTTTTTCACACTTTTTAAAAGACCTCATTATATTATAGATTATAAAATCTCTTTTATATTTTTTATTCACGAAGTTCCTATCTCAATACACATATTTCTCATAAACCTTAAATCAAAATTGTACTCTTATCAATTATGCCAATTTCAGATTCAACAGCACGAAGTTCCTATCTCAATACAAATATTTCTCATAAACCTTAAATCAAAATTGTACTCTTATCAAGTATGCCAATTCCAGATTCAACAGCACGACCATAGACGAACAAAATAATATATTTGTTTCCTAATGTTTTCTATATATTATTTAAAACAAATTAATATCACATTGGGTAATGGTAGAAATTCCAGTCTGAATCCTAATAATATATATATATATATATGTAATGCTGAATTTAAGATGCTTAAATCATTCATAAATACATAGTAAAATCCAAATTTTGTTCTTTATTAAAGATAATTTTTTTATTTTATTGGTTTGGTTAAATTAATAAATAACAAGTGGATTCTTTTTTGAATATATAATTTATAAGTTTTGATAGTTTCAAGTATTTTTTATTTTCAATATCTTAATCTTTTTTTTTTTCAGATGAGAAAATGTATTCAATTTTCAATGTAAAATTTACCAAATCCTTTTTTTTGTTTTATGAATATTTGCATTACAAAGTATGTTCTATTATAGTCAGTTTTGTATAGGGAACTAAAGGGCCACCCTCAGAGTTGATCCATAAATTAAATACTTTAAAAAAACAATTTGTTTTATTATTAGTTAAATCGTTTAACTAGATATTTTTAAATTTTTATTTAGATAGTTAAAAATCAATATTTTTAAATTTATTTATTCAGTTCTACAACATCCGGTAATGAAAAAAACAGGTAGAGTGTTGAAAATCTAAAATGTACTCAAAATCTTGAGTGGTTCTGCCTTTTAAATCATTCAGATTTAAACTAATAAATGTTAGTGCAAAGAAGAAACCACAATAAGGTAATTCAGAAGATAAATTAAGAGACAAAATAGATACAAGCAATCAACTATTGTTTTATTAGAAATCACCTAAACAATCTATTACAAAATTTGCTTATCAGCTTTACACATCTTGTTAGCACCCTAACAATTGCTATTGAAAGATTCTTAATCTACCCAAACTTGTCTCTCTATCGTCAGTACTTTAGCAACTGCTTCAGCACGACCCAAGAACACCCCTAAGAGATTTTCACCATTCATCTATAATAATAGCTAGTATCTTATGGAATACACACAACTTCATAGCTCTTTTATAGTTATGGACAACTTACATATCAATAAGTACACTTTCCTTTTTTTCAAATACATTTATTCTTCAAGACATAAACTTGCTCTCCAAGTTTATCTCTTGCCTTTTCTCCACGGTATAAACTTGATCAAGTTTATCCCACGCCAACTCAGCATCTTGCGTCCACATGGTCTCTACCACTCCGCATGCCTCCTGGTTCACTCTCTGACACACACTGCCTCAGCAACTACTTCAACGAGTACGTCAAGACATAAACCCTCAATTTATCCTTCTTCATATCCGCATATCTTGCATCCACATGGTAACCCACCACTCCGCATGCCTCCTGGTTCACTCTCTGACACACACTGCCTCAGCAACTACTTCAACGAGTACGTCAAGACATAAACCCTCAATTTATCCTTCTTCATATCCGCATATCTTGCATCCACATGGTAACCCACCACTCCGCATGCCTTATGCACTAACGACTAATGCATCAATGACTTCGTCGCCTAGTTAGTCACATAAGACTATTGACATCTACAAGCTCCACTTGCATCTTCAATCTCCCCCTTTTAACTTTGTGTGCCGATCAAGCACAATATCCTTCTGGTTCAACAACCACGTTTCCTCACCTGAAAACTTCCATACTTGATATGCCATTCTCGCCCACGAGAGATGCACTATCTTCATCTTCTACAATAGATATACTTTCCTCCCCCACGAGATAATCACCATCTACATCTGGACGTCCATCACCATGCTCTTCTCCCCCATAAAATGTGCACTCCTTGGACCAGAACGTCACCACTTCTCCCCCTGCTTGATTGCATATTAAGCTGAAACAGATGCTTGGATGTCAATACAAACATCACATACACACCCGTATGCTTCTTCATGCGTACTGCATCAGGCTCTGACACATCCGCCGAACTACTTTTTGAACTACCTCTCGAACCACTCCTTGTATTGGCTCATTAGGCTTGGGCTTCTTCCCCTCTGCTGTAATATGGTAGGCTCCTCCCATCCAGTCTTCACAGCTATCCACGTAGCATCATTGATTCCTCGAACCAACAGCTTCATGCGCACCTTCCAATGACCATACCAGCCATCCTTCAACATGATTGTCTTCTGTATAGAACAATCGTGTACATTTTCACCTTCAGGATCACACCAGTAACTTAGGTGACCGGCTGTGATACCAATTGTTAGTGCAAAGATGACACCACAATAAGGTAATGTAGAAGATAAACCAAGAGACAAAATAGATACAAGCAATAGTTGGTTGCAAGACTTGTTTATCAGCTTTACACAGCTTATTAACACCCTAACAGCTGCTACTGAAATTTTTCTAATCTACTCAAACTTGTCTCTCTGTCATTGAAACTTCAGCAACTGCTTCAGCACGACCCAAGAACACCCCTAAGGGATTTTCACCATTCCTCTATGATAATAGCCAGTATCTTATGGAATACACACGACTTCATAGCTCTTTTTATTGTGATCTCCACGTTCCTGAAACCCTAGTCTTCAAGGAACATGTATATGGACAACTTCCATATCAATAAGTACACTTTTTTTTTTTAAATGCATTTATTCCTCAAGGCATAAACTTACTCCCAAAGTTTATCTCTTGCATTTCTCCACGGTATAAACTTGCTCCTCAAGTTTATCCCACGCCAGCTCAGCATCTTGCGTCCACATGGTCTCTACCACTCCGCATGCCTCCTGGTTCACTCTCTGACACACACTGCCTCAGCAACTGCTTCAACAAGTACGTCAAGACATAAACCCTCAGTTTATCCTTCTCCATATCAGCGTATCTTGCATCCATATGGTAACTCACCACTCCGCATGCCTTATGTACTAACGACTAATGAATCAATGACTTCGTTGCCTAGTTAATGACGGAAGACTATTGACATCTAAAAGCTCCACTTGCATTTTCAATAGAGTCTTTAGAATTCCACAAAGTCCCAGCTTCCCTCTTGAAACCGAAGCTCATATTATTTTCGTTACTCTTACAGTTAGTTAGAAGCACCACTCGACAAATGCGTTGTTCCACTCAGAAACCCTTTTCTCTCAATTTTATTCACATGTTTTCTTGGTTTCACACAGAAAGTCTATTTTTATTATCAAATGAGCTTTTATCTTTTTTAATGAAAGTTTTATGGCTTATACACACACACACATCATCATCATCATCATCATCACCATTAATTTTATAGTCACTTCTATTCTATCACAAGAATTTTCTTCATTTTGTGTTTGCTGCTGTGCCATTAAAGCCATTTAATATCAATTAAAGTAGTCCCAGGCAAACCTACCACTTATTTTCTCCACCATACATTAACCTGAAAGAAAAAAAAATCTATACAGGCTTCAAGCCTTCACTTGCGTTTGAAAACAAACAACAATGTAAATTAATTTGACATGACGCTGATTAAGAGGCGTACCAAATCGGTCATCAATGTTTAAGGCTGATGTTGTAACTTGTAAAGGAAGAAAAACGAGTTCACAAATCTTATGTGAAGATAAATTTTGAAACTTTTGCATGATATATAAAAGTTAGTTGGAACATAAACAAAATAGAGAAAGCTGGTCCATAATTACCAGAAAGATTATGTGGATTGAGATTAAGCCCACCCCTCTCGGGATTATTTACTCGGTTTGGATATTCATACAACATCCTCACTATATTTAGACAAATATAGATCACAAAGTATGGATATAAGCATCCTAGAAACACAACTTTAGTAACAAATTAATAACAGCAAGAACATGGCAGAGACTCAAGGAAAGGTCATCACTTGCAAAGGTAAGTAAAGTACTCACCAACGTGACTGTTTCTTATGATATGGTGATGACGATGATGATTATGGTGGAATGATGCATGTATGTAGCTGCTGTAGTATGGGGTCCAAAAGAGCCGCTTGTAATACAAGAAATATGCGTAGATCCTCCTCAGAAAATGGAAGTTCGGGTTAAAATCCTTTACTCCTCCATTTGTCACACCGATCTCGGAGCTTGGACCGGAGTGGTAATGCATGCACCTAGATTCAAATCATGCTTCTTGATTAATATTGTAATCTAATTAGAATATCAAATTTTGTTTATTAAAGAATGAAGGTGAACGAGCATTTCCAAGGATTCTTGTAGCCAACCCAAATTGTGATATATATCAGTCGTATTTAAAACTTACCCGTGACGCTAATTTTTGTTTGGACAGAATTTAGGTTCACTCCTTACGGTGAATTCACCTCACCTTTTAGGATCAATCAAAGTGATACATAGATTATTAATTAAAAATATTAAATTAAATAAAAAATAGTTACAAAAAATAAAAACGCTAATTTTAACGACGCTAACGCTTCCAGCTAAACCATAAACCCTAAATCTTAAATTCTAAACCCTATACCCTAAATTCTAAACCCAAATCCAAACCCCTAAACTCAAACCCTATACCCTAAACCCTAATCCTAAACCCTAAACCCAAATTATATACCCTAAATCCAAAAACAAGACTATAAACCTAAACTCTATACCCTAAACTCAAGTCCTAGACCCTAAACCCAAACCGTAAACCTTAA
>NC_027752.1:28415577-28418079 GCF_000695525.1 Brassica oleracea var. oleracea
TAAACCCAAATTATATACCCTAAACCCAAAAACTAGACTATAAACCTAAACTCTATACCCTAAACCCAAATTATATACCCTAAACCCAAAACTTTAACCATAAATCCAAACGTTAAATCCTAAACCCAAATCGTAAATCCTAAACCCAAAACCTATACCTAAAACTCAAATCCTAGACCCCAAACCCAAACGGTAAACCCTAAGCCCAAACCCCAAACTTAGATGCTATAGGGTTTGGGTTAAGGTTTACGGTTTGGGTTTAGGGTCTAAGACTTGGGTTTATAGTATAGGGTTTAGGTTTATAGTCTATTTTTTGGGTTTAAGGTATATAATTTGGGTTTAGGGTCTAGGATTATGGTGTAGGGTATAGGGTTTAGGTTTAGGGGTTTGGATTTGGGTTTATAATTTATGGTTTAGGGTTTAGAATTTAAGGTTTAGGGTATAGCTGCGTTAGCGTCGTTAAAATTAACATTTTTATTTTTTTTTAGCTATTTTTTATTTAATTTAATGTTTTTTAATTAATAATCTACGTGACACTTTAATTGGTCTTTAAGAGTGGGGTGAATTTAAAGGTAACCTAAGTTTTGTTCTTTTTGTTTTGTTTTGGAAGTATAATAGGATAGTTGAAAGTGTAGGAGGAGTGAAAGATGTGAAAGAAGGAGACTATGTGATTCCCACTTTCAATGGAGAATGTGGTGAATGTAGAGTGTGTACGAATGGAGTAAGTAATCTCTGTGAGAGATATAAAGTGGATCCAATGAAAAGACTGATGGTTAACGATGGAGGGACGAGATTCTCAACCACCACAAACAAAGACGGTGGTTCGAGCCAGAAGCAACGCGTTTATCACTTCCTTAACACATCCACGTTCACTGAATACACCGTCTTGGACTCGGCTTGCGTCGTCAAGATCGATCCTAATGCTCCTCTCAAGCAAATGAGCCTCTTGAGCTGTGGTGTCTCCACTGGTTAGTTATATCTCTCAAATAGAAAACTAGAAGCATAAATTGGGTCCATATGATCTTAAGCATTGATGATTCTTTTATGAGAAATGACTTGTAATGACTCTAATCATTCATGTTATTACTAGACTAACTCTTATAATTTTGTAATTATTAGAACAATACATCTATCAAGCAAATGTACACAAAACACCCTGTCTAATATATTTTTTTTAATAGAACTTCTCTTTTTCTCAATATGGGAGAAAACAGATGCTTCATCTCAATCATATTCTGATTCACCTAGATAACCCTAAATTGTCATCCTCTTCGTCACGTCCACCTCTGCCTGCACTTTCTCCGTCATCTCTACCTCAGGTCTGCGATCACCTCCCTCACCTTCTCCAACTACTTCTGTAGCGAATCGTAAACCACACAATCATCATTGGAGATCTCTAAATCTCTTTAAAAGATAACCTTTGAATCTGTAAGTCATGAATCTTTGGTAATCCAATTAATTTTGTCATCTGGTTAATTATCTCCTGAAAAACAAAAGCCTTTCAAATTTGGGTTTTATTGATTTGACGTTAACAAAGGTTCCTATTTTTTCTTAATAGAGAGCTTAGCTAATGATCATTGTATAGCGTTTTGGTGCAAATATTGGAATTGAATTTTGTGTGAAAAAAGAGAAAAAAAAATGGAATTGAATTTTGTACTTTTGCAGAAGCAAAAACTTAACACGTGACGTGGGTGAATCGAGAGTCTCCGAGGGAGCCTTATCCGATCAATTACTGTCTCACTCATTCTCCATCTGCTCGGTGAAGATGTCTTGCTTGGTCTCATTAACTTGATCATTCGTCCCCTTCGACACAAGTATGACTCGGCCAACTCATTCCACCATTATCTCATCTCCTATTGTCAACAAGGTAAACCCTTATGTCTGTACACAACCACCGGTGCTTTTCTGTTTTTGTAGCTTAGAGTGTGTTTTTGTCTGTATATTGAGCTTCTTGTTCATTAAGGTAAAGCAGTCACCTTTACTTGTTGTCTGTAATTGTTCTTCCGTTCTTGTTTTCGTAGCTTAGTGTGTGTTCTTGTTTGTATGTTGAGCTTATTGCCTTATCTGTACACAACCACTGTGTTCTGTACACAACCACTCAGTTCTTGTTTGCATGTCGCCCTTGATGTGAATAAAAATGTGGCCTTTCTTGGTTTGTGCCTCTGTCTCACATTCTATTGCCATAAACACTTATATGCATCTGCCATTGATGCTTGAGAGTTATTCTCTTCAAAGCTTGTTTCTTTATCTCTTGGGTAACTTAAAGATACATTTTTGATGGATTGTTTAGGAGTCTTATTGTACAAGCTGCGTGGACTCGAAGATCACGCGGTGAAGCAGCGAAAAGACCCAACAGGGAGTCATGGAAGCAAAGAACAGACACGCACATGAGACCTTTCCTGCTCAATGTCTTCTTCTACATGAAGTTCATTCATGCCAAAGTGATGCATAGGCCAACAAAAAAAGTCATTTCAGTTGCCACCACAAATGCAAGAAATATAA
>NC_027752.1:28418188-28434311 GCF_000695525.1 Brassica oleracea var. oleracea
TAACTGTAAGAGTCTTCTTAAAGCTGTTATCTTCATAGGAAAGAAAAATAAAAAACAAGCTAGGCTTACAGAAACCGTAAGCTCCAACTCGTGTTCTGAGAAATCAATTCCATAATTCTCATATATGATTTTTACAAAATCCTCATATATGAATTTTAGAAAATCCTCATATCTAGTTTCTTCGGCCGCAAGTAATTTACTATCTTGATAATTATCCACTTCAAATAACCATTTCTTTCTTTCAAATTTTCACTTTCCACAGACGAAAATAATGTGATCCATATTTCTCCAAGTAATAAAGATTGCAAACAAGTGATTAAACCACCATGAAAAGGGACAAATTGATAAGGAAGAAAAGATGGATGAAAGAGATGACGACAATTACCAAAAATTTATCTAATTACGATTGTAATTAACCTAAAAATAAACCATATTCGAAAATAATATAAACCGGGTCGAAATTGAACATTAAACTAAGTGTGGTTTACTTAAACTCATATTTCCGTCAACAAATCTGCAACAACATAAATTAAAAAGTCTGTGACCACATAAAAAAAAGTCTACCAACTATTTTAAGTCGGATATATAACTCTGCCATAAGAAAACAAGTCGAATGTAAGAAAATAAATCGGTTCATAAGAAAATAAGTTGACCACAAAAATTTACCATTTATAACAAATTTGCTATCTCATTCGCCAGACATATTATAAAAAATCTGTTTTATATTCAAATCGGACGATTAACTCTGCCGTGGAAACAAATTTGACGTTTCTACGAAAGTCTGACACCACTTTAACGGTGGATTTATTTTTCTAAATAGATTTTATAAACAGACTTATTACTCGATAGATTTATTTTTTTTTAAATAAATCTACCGCCGACAAATGCTAAGGGTACTTCGGTAATTTTCTTTTTTGTTATAACTATGAGCAAGGACAATTTTGACCAGAAAAATATTCTAATAATTTTCAAAAAATATGAGTCATTCTAGTAATAACACAATAAATTTGTGTCATTTTAGTAAACTTCCCTTCTTTTATTTTCTTTTTTGGATTTTTGAATACAAATGTCATTATTATCTCCGATTAGGGATCTAATATTATTATCTCCGATTAGGGATCTAATATATATAGTGAGCTTTGGGAGTAGCTAGGGAACACGAGAGGAGATAGGACCTTTCTTTCAGAAACACCATTTTTTTTCTCGTTGTCTCTGTCAAATAAGGTAGGTGTGGGAGCAGCTTGGAACACTGCCAATGTGAAGGAAGGAACAACCACTGCTGTCTTTGGATTGGGTTCTGTTGGACTCGCTGTAAGATTAATTTAACAAATCCATTCAAGCACCCTATTCATTTTCAATACATATATGATATATGTATAAAGTCAAAATAATGTATTTATAAATATATTCTATGAATGGAAACTGAAGGTTGCTGAAGGTGCAAGAGCAAGAGGAGTTTCTAGGATCATTGGTGTTGACGCTAATGCTTCCAAATTTGAGAAAGGTGTATACTTTCTATGCCAATCCTTTTAAATCAGTTTTAGTATGGGTTTTTTCTTGGTTTATGAACTACTCCCTCGTCCATTAAGATAAATTTTTTAGAAAAAAGTTTGTTTCACAAAGATGTATTTTTGTGTTTTTTATGAAAAAATCGTAAAATTCAAGAAAATTAATTGACTTTATTAAATTACTATTGGTTAAAAATTATTGAAAATTGAAAATTACAGAAAACGAACATTTATTATGATAGTTAAATGTGTTTTTTTAATATGTGTGAAAATACTAAAATGCATATATTTGTAGAACGGAGGGAGTACTAAATAAGATTGAAATGTCATTAATTTGATTTCATACGAACTTGTGTGAAGTCCAATTTGAATTTCCAACTGAGTGCTGGATTAAATTATTAATTAGTTTCAATAGTTTTAACATATATTTTTCATTTTTGGTTTTGACGGAAGAAAATCAACATCGATCTTGAAGTAAAGCAAATACATTATAACTTTTATGAATTAACTAATACTGGATTTCGATATATTAACGGAATTTCTCAATTCTGAATCTTAATAATTTTCGATAAAATAATATCTCTCCACATTAATAAATACTAGTATAACACATGCGCAAGGGTGAATTTATATGAAAATTATTTAAGAAATATGGTATGGAAAAAAAATTATATTTTTGATTGAATTAATATTTTTGGCTTTTAAACAATTTTTTAAAAACTTTTTTGTTAATTAAATAATTTGTTTATTAATGAATTGCTTTCATTTTTAAAAATATTTTACATCAAAAAAATCACTTATTGCATAAAAACCTAACGTTTAGGCCGAAAAATCTGAGGTCTACTATTTGGTTATAATGAAACTATGTCAGCTCAGTTTTATAACATGATTTAGCAATTTAAAAGTTAATTATGGTTATGAGAAGTTTACGTTCACTTGCCAATCCTATCCATCTTTAATATTTTTGTTTTGACCTGAGATTTAGAAAATGTTTAAGATTTAATTTTTTTAAAGAGATATATACTTAGGTTAAGATTCGCTACTTGTGCAGAATAAATATTTTATATTTATAACTTATGTTATGTTTTTCTACATATTATGAAATAATAAAATAATAATTATATATTAAATAACTAATAAATTAGTTACTATATTATGTAATAAATTGGCTTGCGCATATAAATCAAACGACCGCTTTTTGTTTATTCGCAATCATTTTAGGGTAAATAAATCAAAACAATCAATTTTATCTATCGTATATGATATATAATTAAATTTAAATGATATTAACATAGATATATAGTATACTTTTAATATGAATATTTATTAAATTAGGTTTCTACTCATATGATTTTATGATTATTTTCATATTTGTGTAACAAAACTTTACACCAACGATTTTTTTAATGTGGAATGTCTAATGGTTTCAATAATTTATAATCATTTAAGAAAACAATGAAGATTTCAAAATTAAAATATTAACTTTTCAATATATGTTCAACGCGGATATCAAAATATAAGTATATATTTTCATATGATGTATAGTTTAATTTAAACGATATGATATATATATATATATATATATATATATTAACATAAACACCTATAAAATAAAATTATTTATTCATATGATTTTATAATCATTGTATCTTATAATAGAAAAAAAAATTAAACCTTGATCACAAAAGTTTATGTGAGACTTTTAACAATTTTAGTAATTTATACTCGTTTTGAAAAATTCAAAATTCAACATATACAAAAAAAAATCTAAATTTTTATTATATGATTAATGTAATTGTGTAATTTATTTTAATAATAAATAATTAAACAAAAATGATAAAAAGTATACAAATTGTTAGCAAATCTTTATTATTTAAAATCATTAATTTCTATATATATCTTTATCACATTAGGTAATTATGTAGGTTTTAGTTAAGGAAAAAATATATAATAATTTCAATTTGATAAATGAATGGTCCATAATGGACATACTAACAATTTAATTTTGGACTAACAAATTTTTCAATTGATCCTCAAGCCGTCACGTAAGCAAAATTAACATTCTAATTAAGTGACAAAGTAAGACATTTTTTTAGTTAGTACAAACTACAGTTATAACTTTTTAAATGTTTCTCAATTAATATATTAATTGATTGATGGTCACAAAGTTGCTATTCGATAGAAGTTTTTCATTTGCTTAAAGCCGTCATTGCAATAAATTTTAACTTTACATGCGGTTTAGAGTAATGGACATAGCTAACATATTACTACAATTCATTATTACAGGTAAACTGGGTATAACAGATTTCGTAAACCCTAAAGACTTAACAAAGCCAGTACATGAGGTACAATCAAATTTCATATTACAAAAAATTATCAATGATACAAATTAGCTTAGTATTAATTATTAAATGAATTTAACTATTGTGATGGGATCAATATATATACCGAAAACAAAAGAGGATTCGAGAGCTAATGAGTGGAGGCGTGGACTATAGCTTCGAATGTACAGGAAACGTCGATGTTCTTCGCGAACCTTTTTATCCACTCAAGCAGTAACTCCCTTACAAATACTATCGTTTGAGATCAGCGAGTTAATTTGTTTACTTGATAAAATAAAATTAGTTACTTAAGAAACAAGTAAATGTGACAAATTAATACGTTGATAGGGTTGGGGATCGACGGTGCTTGTAGGAATTTATCCGACACCAAAAACATTGCCTCTTCATCCAATGGAACTTTTCGACGACCGCACAATCACCGGTTCTATATTCGGTGGTTTCAAGCCCAAATCTCAGCTTCCAAATTTTGCTCAACAATGCATGAAAGGGGTCTGAGTTTCATCTAAAGATTCCATATACTATAACATTCTTTAAATCGATTTAATTTTGCTTTCTAGATTAATTTGATTTTTTTATTTGTAGGTTGTGAAATTAGAACCTTTTATTACGAATGAGCTTCCATTTGAGAAGATAAACGATGTGTTTCAGCTGCTTCGCGATGAAAAATCTCTTCGTTGTGTTCTCCAAATCTCTAAATTTCTCAAGAAATGATTCTACGTATCTTCCCAAAGTTTACTATTATATAATCAACAAACACTTCTATTTGTATCATTTATTTTTTTATCATAAATTTATGAATATCATCAGTAGTCCGATGATATAAACATTATTTGTGCTCAGTTATTAGTTAATTTGATTAAACTCAAATGATCTTGTGCCTTCCGGTGGGAACCAAAACTTGCAAAATCAAAATTTATAATGAAAAACCGTAATTTTTCGGGGAACCGGATTTTCAGCATTAGTCAAAGACAAGTAATCAGAAAAAGATGTCAGGTAAAATATGTTAATAAAAGTGAATGCATAAACGAATAAGACTTTGCTCGAATTTTTTTTTTTGCAAGCGTATTATTCCAGAAACAAGACCGTATATGAGGCTCACCTAGAAGCGAGACTACAACTGAACTGAATAAGCAAAGGTGGTGCATCTATCTAATTTTGCTAGAATAACAACCTAAGCTTAAAGTTCATATGCGAGTTGCAACTCTTATGTAAACGGACAAAAAACAAAGACTAATGTTCAAAGTGCATAGAATTTTGGTCCTTTGTTCTGTATCAGCCGTTGTTTATACACTCCTCCTTTGGCCGGTTATCTTCCCATTTTTCGCAGATTCATATTTATCCTCTTTCCAAAAAAATTTCCAAGATTCGCCTATCTTGTTCAGAAGTTTTCTTTTCTTGCCTTTCTTCGTTATTCTTCTCCAAGTAAATAAATGACATCCTTTGGTTTTTAAGAATTTTAATCATGGTGTAAGTCCACTTTGAGTCTTTATATTATGTTTTGAGTCTGTTTTAGGGTGTTTACAGGCTCAAGTACGTTTTAGAGCATTGTGAGATTAAAAGCTATTTGGAGCATTTGAAAACTGAAACCGGAATTTTGAAGTTGGAGTTGTTATATGGAGGAAGTGTCGATTGACATTACCCTTGGTGTTGCTTGACACTTATGCTGTTCGAGCAAGCTGACACAAGTCTCAAGAATTAAACTTTGGCCAAGCATTTTCCAGTATTTGTAAAGGAGCCCAAAAACAAGTTTTAACATATATTTAGTTATTTCTCAGTCACTGTTTAGGCTATGCTTTCTTTTACACTTAGAAAGATTTGGAGAGAATATCAGAAACTCTTTCAGAGATCGAGTGAAACTCCAATATTTCTTATTTGTTTCATTTATGTAGTTTATTGAGATTATTACTAGGTTTTGCATGATCATGTCTGAGTAATTTACTTGTTATATTTAGGGATTTTCTAGAGTTTCTGACGAACTGTTAATTGATAGATCTAAGATGGTAATCTTATTATATCCTTCACCAGGATTGCTATTATTGTTTGTTTATAGAATAGCCAACTAGAAACTTGATCCTAGGGTAGTTTTGAAATACAAGAGTGTAATCAATTACCTGAACTAAATCATGTTGAGCTAAATATCTATTTACAGTGATAGTTGGTCTAAGAATTTAGTAAAAAAAAATCAAACTGGAAATTAATGACTGTTTGATTGATTGACTACGCAATGAGAGTTGGTATTTGATTAGAGTTAAGCAGCTAATAGTTTATCGCAGAGAGTTGGATAACTTATTATTGAATTCGAGTTCTAGGATTGCTCCTATTAAAACCCTTATCATCTATTGATTTCAGTTCTAATTGCATGTTTGATATCTAAATCTAGCGCTTTTACCCATTACTTACGAACTTCTATTTATTGCTTAATTTGCTTGTTTTGAAACTAAAGTATATTGTGTGATCCCTAGTCTCTAGGGATTCGATCCTTAAGTACTATAATGAACTTCATATTTGAGAGAGTGACTTAAGGTTAATTTGAACATATCACTAAACAATCATTGATTTGAGATTAATTTCTTATGGTTTAAAGCGGGTTGTTTTGTGTTTTAGTAAATTTTATATAGTTTAAAGTGGGCTGTTAGAATTATATGTGATTCTGAAGAGGTGAAGATAAGCTTTAAGTGTTATCACTAAATTTCACCTTCCGATCTTGGACAGTTTCTGCGACTAATTCTAAGACCGAAGCATGCTGAGTTAGGAGAGTTTGAGTGGTCACGCATGGTGCATACTTTTTCTCCCTTATAATAGGCGTGAGCTTCCCTCATTCACAACACTTATCTCTCAAGAATTTTCTTAAGGAAAATAAATTTACTTGCTCTCTTCTTAATTTCAGAAGTTTATTCCATTCTCTTCGAGTGATTCGAGCTATTCAAATGGAAGTGTTTCGTGAACCATGTTTTGCATGAGCTTTGAATTGGGTTGTTCCACCACTCTCTCAGCTTCAAGGCATGTTGGTCGAACCAATGAGAGTATCAGTGTCCACACATGATGTAATCGAAAAGGTGGAGCATGTCGATCCTGGAGAGGCTGGCGAATATTGGGAGAGAAGGACTGGTGTCATGAGGCCTCCTCACTTCTCACAAATATCTAGGATGTCAAGGGCATGTGTTTCGATCCGGAGAGGCTTAACTAGGACTTCTCAAGATAGATTAACAACTCTCATGCGTTTTACGATGTTCCTGAGGAAGTTATTTTCAAGATTTTATGGATCGAGGATCGTGTTACTTTATGTTTTTGAAGCCTAATTTTTTTTTCTTTATTTATGTGATTTCTGATTGTCATTATTTGTTCCTTATCCGAGCAAACATGGATTTACGATTGCCACTTGGTCAAGATCATGGTTTCTTGTTATGAATCCAACATTGAACTGGACGTGCACCATCTTCAGATGTTTAGACCATCCACAGGAAGCCGAATGCCCTGATGTGCTTTGTTAAGCCAAAAATATTTGTGGAATAATAGCGGATTTCAGGGAAAATGACCGGTCATGGTCCAATCGTTTCTTCTACGTTTGCGCAGATGGTGTTACTGCAAAAGAAATTCTTCCATTTTTAGAACGAAATGGGGAGAATTCGGTTGTGGGAGCCAAAACTCGCACAATCCAAATTTATAGTGAAAAATATAACTTTTTGGAGAACTAGATTTTCTGCGATAGCCAACGAGAAGCAATAAGAAAAAATGTGTGGTTAAAAATATGGTAAGGTAAGGGATGAATGAGAAAAAGATTTACACATGAGTGTTCAAGAGACAAACCGTACAAGAGGTTTTTATGAAAACGAGATTATATCGGAATAATACGCAGAGGTAGTAGATCTCAATGATTTTTCTAGACTTACCACCTAAGCCTAAAAACCCAATGTGAGTCACAGCTCGTACATAAACTGACGAAAAGTAGAGCCTAAGTTTGTGCAGAGAATTTCAGTAGCAATGCTTTTTGTCTCCCTTTCTGTTTCACATTTTGTTGTATACACCTCCTTAGTTTGACCATGCCTCTCATTGCAGCGCTGCTGGTGGTATTCATTGATGTTGTTATCATCAACAGGTTCGATGCGAGCTGCTTGTTCGTCTTCCGCGTTTTCAGACATCATCTTGGATCAACAGTTTAGTGGCTTTGAGTAAGAAAAATATGTGATCCCCAAAGAAGGCACCAATCTGTGGGAGCCGAAACTAGAACAATTAAAATTTATAATGAAAAATCTAATAATCTATATGGGGTACCAGAATTTTTGCGATAGCCAATGCGGTAGAAATGTTTATGTTCCCTTTCTTCAGAGTTGGCCTTTGTTTATATACTCCTCCTTAGGTTGGTGATCCTTCCATTTTTCCGTAGATTCATGTTTAATATCTTTCCATTTTTCTCTGATATTTTCTTATCGACAATATTTGATCCTATCTTGTTTGGACATTTTTCTTTTCTTGCTTTTTTCCTTATTCTTGTCCAATTAAGTAAACCGTCATTGATTTGGGATTTCTTATGTTTTAAATCGTCGTGGGTTATTTTGTATTTTAGGCTATTTCAGACTATTTTCTCGAAAATCTCATCTTTATATTTCGAGTTACGGTTTTTGTGTTGTCAGTTTATGAAATGACGACTCAAGATTTGGCTATTTTACAGAAACAAAATATTTCCTTGTAAAATCTCTCAAACGAAGATATATTGGACGAGATAAGGGAGATGAGAAGCTTGGTGGAGTTGTGGGTGATGACTCTGAAGGATATATAAGGGAAAGGACCTCTCTTCGAGAGATGAAGGTGAAGACCTCAGAGAGAGAGAGAGAGAGAGAGAGAGAGAGAGAGAGAGAGTGTGTGGGCGAGGACGTAAGACCAGAGGAAGAGAGGGGTGAGAACTAGAGAAAGAGCGTTGGTAAGAACGTGAGAGGAGAGCGAGAGATGGGAGAAGAAAGAGAGAGAAATGGGCAATGACTAGAGAGAGAAAGGGGCGAGGAGAGTCCCTTTCTAACTCCTCTCTTCTTATTTCATTTTCTTTTGATGGTTTACTGTGATTTCATTTAGTTTTCCCAAGGGTGTTTCTTAAATTATTGAGTTTCATTTGATTTTACGAAAGTTTCTTCGGAAAAGATTGTTTTGCTTTGTTTTACGAATGTTATTTTATAAAAATGTCAAAGTTAGTTTTATGGAGGTTTATTTCGTAAAAAATGCTTAGTTTCTTTTTAGAAAAGATGTTCATAAGACTTATTGAAGTTAGTTTTAAGAAGTTTGTTTCATATAAACTGTTCAGTTTTGTTTTATGGAAGATCTTCCGTAAAAATTGTCGAAAATAGTTTTACATAAGTTTGTTTCATAAAAACTTTTAGTTTCGTTTTAAGAAAATATTCCATAATATTTTCCAAAGTTATTTTTACTAAAGTTTATTTTTTAAAAAACTATTTAGTTTCATTTTACGAAAGATGTTTCGAAAAAATTATTAGTGTTTTTGTTAAATACTTTTAAGAAAATGTTGTTTTTTTATTAATTCTTGTCCGAGTAAAAATTGCTTCATTGATTTTCCGAGAAGAATTGCTTTAAGTTTTTTCCGAAGTATTGTTGTTTAAATTGGCTTGGCGTATGTGAAGTTATTCTCTCAATATTTTGGCTCATTTTCGTAGATGATATGTTTTCGAGTGATTTTAGCCGCTGGTTTCATTAAGATGGATTTTAACCCTAACATGCATCAATACTATTAAAAGAGAAGGAGGCTTAAAAAATCTACTTAAAAAAAGTTGTTGCACTCTTTCATTAGATTACTAATATTTTAGTCTTACTTTCAATTTATACTAATAATATGTTACCATATATTTCTCTAACAATAATTTACTCAATCCTTCTTATTTATTAGACCCATGTTTTCTGTACATATTAATATCGGATCTTAGCCACATGCACAATTTTTTTTTAATTATTTGTCCATTTATATGAACCAGAGTTTGTTAACCGAAGCCCAATTAAAATTAGATTATCTGAGGCTCATATATCATAATTTGTAAACGGCAGTCCAATTTAAACCTTAACATTTAAATACATAATATGTTGAATTCATATGTTTTATACGATAACTTTTTGATTTGATTAGATAACTCTTTTGTTAATATTAAATAACAACACTATTGATTAAACATACATATCATTTTCGCTTATAATTTCACAAAAAAAAACTCACTTTTACAAAATAAAACATCAACAAACCTATAAACATAAAAACACAATTATACGATTCAAAACCAAAATTTCATAATTATTAAAAATAAATCAAAAAC
The DNA here is from genome assembly GCF_000695525.1 of Brassica oleracea var. oleracea. Lineage (NCBI taxonomy): Eukaryota > Viridiplantae > Streptophyta > Magnoliopsida > Brassicales > Brassicaceae > Brassica > Brassica oleracea. The sequence continues at coordinate 28,428,347 of NC_027752.1, forward strand.
AACCCGCGCTTTGCAAGCGTGGGTCAAAATCTAGTGATGGCTTATAATTATTATTATTTCAGTCGATTACATTACATAGCGTTTAAAACAATCCGAGTTTAACTAGCAATAAAACATTAATATCAATCCAATCCAATCCAATCCAATCCAATCCAAAACAAATAATTTGATTACTCATAAATCATACATTGAAACTACATGTGGAGGTCTCTTTCTATTCAAATCGAAGATGCAAATATTCCATGTATAGTCTTTTTCGACATAAAAAAATTATATCACTGAAACAAGAGCTGGGCTGGAAAGCCAAACCGGAACAGAACAACCAACATACAAAGATTTCTATGAAAGATTGTACAGTTCTGCCAAATGAATAAGCAACTGCATTATGAGCCCGAAGAATGTGGAAAATCTTGAATGACTGAATTTTTTTTGTAGAGTTTCTACAGAAGTTAAACCATGCTTGTGGTACTTAATCATAGGTAGTAAGAAACACGTCTTTGCAATCCGATCCAAAATTCTGACAAATAAAACGACATATCATACTTTTCATTCTCAACCAAGTGCATCTAAATCTTAATGCAAAAAAAAAAAAAAGAGATTCATGTTCCTCTTTTTTTCGTCCCTATAAATTGGATTTGTCGAGATGTGTCTTTCCATTTCCTTTGTGTAATCTTTTTTTTTTTTTTTAATAATAATTATATTATATAAAAATTCTTCCCCGGAGGGACATCAGAATAGGCGACTTTGAGAAACGGCTACGCTAGGTTACAATACGTAAAACAGCTAAAATCATCAACAACAACTACAGATCTATAACAGATCTAAGCAGAGAGGTGTTGGGCGGTGGGAAAGAAGACCAGGAGCTAAACGCATCCTCCTCCGGTTGGATCCTGGTGGTTTCAAATCTGATGACCAGAGCGTCTCAGCGCCGGGGAGTCCAAGGCCAGCCCCGGATCCACCACCAGTCACCGTCAGCAAAACCACCCACAGAGGTGTCCCGCGGCCACCACTCGTCAACTTCAATGAAGAGCAACTCCAAACCCTAACCGCCGTATGTCGTACCAGATCCGCCGTCTCGCAAGTCCGAGACAAAGCGAGCTCCTCCACTTTCTAGGCGGAGATAAGAAGATTCTGAACCGGAGAGAAGCTAGCCTCGAGAACCGCCATCCCAAGAAACAAGAACCTCCGACACCATACCCTTCCTATCAACCGGAGACGAGCTACCAGCCCCAATGACTGACGATGTGATTTCCGACGGCTCCTCGTCGTCCTCAAACAAGGAGCACACGCCGTACTTTCGAAGAGCCACCAGAGCGACAGAGCTCTCTAAGGGGTCGACGCGCCAAGACCCTCCCGATTCGCCGTGGAGAAGAGAGAAGAACCACAAAGAGCACCAGATCTGGATGTATTCCGTCTAGTTGAGCAGTATCCGAGAGGAGGAGGACGCCTTGAGCATCAGCGGAGCCGCCGTACGTCGATTTGCCTCCACCCTACTGTGAAGCGGCGATTAGGTTTAGGGAGAAAGTTGAGAGGCGCGTGTGTATTGTACTTGCCACTCAAAGGCTACCTTGTGTAGTCTTACTTTGTTGGATAACGGGTTTGTATCATAAAAAATGCTATTTTTATCCATGGCGCGTAGTGTGCATGATATGTATAAACTCCAATAAATCAGAAAGTGGCTAATTACGTCAGTGTGAGCATCGGTTTACATGACAACATGCTCTTGTTGGAATTGCTTGACATGCAAATTTCCCTCTGCTTCACCAAACCAACAATGCAGTTTCACTTATTAACTATTGACTATGGGCCTTTGGCTAATCAATTAATTAAGCACTAATTTCTTTTCAAAACCTTATTTAAATGGACAGTATATAGGTCTCACTTTTTGGCTCACCACTCGCACCAAATGCAATTATAACCATAAGTTCATTCCATTCAAATGTATAAATCAACTGGATATGGAGCAATTTATAATACTCCCGTACGTGGAAGAGCCGAATATTCTTGTTATTTAAAATATTCACAGACTACAGTGATCGTCCATGATTGAAAATCAAACTGGCTTGAACCTATTTTGTTTCAGGAGCACACTTCTTTTCTTTTCTTTTTTTCCAAGTCAGACAGCGATCACTTGAAGCAAACCGGTTAAACGACAACCAGAACCAACATTGACCTTCTTCTTTTTGTCGTTGTCAATACTAATGTTAAAGCTTTAGCATTATCATGGATATTTAGTTTTTTTGGTCTAACATGGATATTTAGTTTATTTATCCTTATTGCAATTTAATAACCATGTAAACTATTTCTAAACTCTTTTTTAGTTTTTTTCAATAAAAACATACATGGGAAAGTGATTTAACAAAAGACAGTGACCAAATTGGCAGCTCAATACTAGTGTAGGAACAAATTACGAGGTGAAACTTCACATTCAACTCGATTACAATTAGATTAAATAAATGAAAAAGTGAAAGATAGGGAGGTCAAATATGGTATAATCATTATGTGATATTAGTTAATCCATCAATTATCTACCGAAAAGCATGATTAAGCATAGAATTTAGGGAAATAAAACATCATTATTAATGTTAAAGCACAAATATCCCATCAACAGACATATGATAAGAACAGTGTTTGTAGGGTTACAACTTTTAATACTTATATAACATAATATAATAGCAAGAAAACGATTAAAATGCCATCACTCAAGAGTCCAGCCTTTGTAATATTATCTATGAATACTTTTCTCCACAATTAACTCCATAACTGATCATATTGCATCTATATTTTTGCTAAACTGTTAAACATATATTTATATGTATTAACATATATTTATATTTGTGTAAATTAACTTTTTCTAATTCAAATATGTGGGTACAATAATCCAACCGTCGCCTTTTTAGTTGGCAGTCCAACCTGTCACTCCCACTTTCCAACTCTCCAATTTTCTTTTTATCAAAGTTACTCTCTATTTAAATTGTTTAACTATTTCAATATCTAAAGGCAAAACAAAATGGGACTACTTTTTTTTTTTCTTTGCAAAAATAGTAATTAACGAACATAATTGCTGGAGATTATTTTGCTAATCAAACGAGCTACATGCAGAGCACAATGGTCTGCGCAATGACCAATCCCTCCGTTCTTAACATTGTAAATCCTTTTGGAAAAGCAATTGGGCTCTTATGTTATTGATCGATAAGTGTTTTAGTATTGGAAAAGCAATCTAGTGTTTCAGTCTTTCAGAATCATTGCAGACATAAAACAGTCACACAAGTTGTAATTTTGTTATAAATTTAATTTAATTTAACATTCTTTAAAAAAAAAAAGATAAGTATGGATCAGGATTAAATGAGAAAATAAGATTTTCTGGATTGTTTAAATACTTCTGATTTTAGGTGATTTTATGCATTGGGGACTGGGCGAGATGAATATGATGAAATCATGAAATCAAGGTGGAATGTCACACTTTATCACATCTTATCAATTAATTGTCTTGGAAAGATACTGGAAAAAAATAACCAAGTAATCTAGTGGTTCCTACATGAGGAAAAATTGACATGTATCTCTGAAACCATTTCCAGTGTGTAATTTTATTTTAAATAAATTAATTCTAATAATTTTTTTTATTAAAACTATTATATCTGGAATGAAAAATTAACTAATGGGTAAGAAAATGAAGTAGTGAATATGATTATTTCATTTTTTCTAGAGTAAGTTTACTTTTTACTTCATTATAGTTTAAAATAGAAAATAGAATTGAAAAACACTCACTCAAAAATAGAATTTTTTTTAAATGAGATTGAAGATGCTTTAAAATTTAAAATAGTGATCACGTTTTTAAAAGTGAAATTGTCTAATCATTTTCACTTGATCTGTCAAAATTGTATCACATTTTAAATACATTAAAAATAAGGTGAATAAATTATTCGACGATAAAGTTCATCCTGAGAATTATGCAGATATTAAAAGTTCAAATCCTGTAATTACAAAAATACTAGCAATCCTAAAAACTCAAGTTCCTTTTCTAGTTACCCATTATTTTATAAGGCTAGGTGACTAGGTAATGCAAGATACTTCAATTTTTTTATATGACACAAATTTGGCAAGATACTCCAATTAAAATTTCTAAGATATGTTTAATCTTAGGATGTATCTTTGATTAGGCAAAAATATTTAAATTGAATATAACTATTATTATCTTTTTATTATTTAAATAGTTTTATACTTGGTTTATGTTTGAATTTTTGAATTTATAATAACAAAATCGGTTATGGCTAAAGATTATATTTAGTTTCTATTTTATGAGTAAAACTGAGAGTTTCTCTCTATGTTTTTTCGGTATTCATTTGGATGATTCAGTGATAAAGATTACTTTCTCAGATATTTAAACATTTAACAATAAAAGTAATACACCTGACGTTCCCGTTGTATTATTTGTTGTTGAAATCAATTTGGTTTTCCGTTTATAATCTCTTCCAGATGTTGCAAACTGATGAATATGCATTAATTCAGTAGAAGACTTATAGGGAAAATAGATGGATGATTTTCGTTCTGATATATATGTGAAGAGATAGTAGCTTTTCACCCGATCGGTTTCATATTCAAAAGGATGTTTTCAAGTCAACAAGAGTTTTTGTGAGAATTTTCATCGGTGTTATAAAAGGTGAAAAACTGATATCCAATGGTGAAGAAGATTGTAAGACCTAAACATGCTCTAAAAGATTTGGAATTTTGTGGCTAGCTACTTCTTTATAGATATATATGGGGATCAGAAAAAATGCAATGGCTTTGGTTATGGGCAGACAACGAAGTCGACGTCGTCACATTGATCTCCTGACAGAGACTGATGTAAATCTCCAAGGACTCGGCACTCTGAATTGGCAGGATAATCCTTGACTCCAATGGAACGTGAAACTCCAAAGAGATAAGGCGGTGGATTGAATGGTGACACAAGAGATGCGGTAATGATTTACCGTGGATCGTTAAGTCGCACAGAGAATACGGAAGAAATATTCTAATTCAATGCCCTATGATATGACACAGCTATACGACAATAAGGATGATCCGCTGCATATGACGCACCAAGGCGGATCGAAAGATCAATGGGTATTACTGATCATTGAAAAAATGAGAAATTACTCTCAAGATTCCAAAAATAATCACTCAAATTTTATTTTATTCCATTGATCAAATGACCTTTATATAATGAGAATTCGGCCAAACAAAACCTTAACTTTGCACGAATTGCCAAAAGAAACATGAACTTTTGGGCTGACCAAAAAACACCAAACTTTCATTGACTTTAGAATTAATTAACAATGTTTTCACTGACTTGCCAATTTAGCACGCCGTCAACGAATCCAAACTTTCATTGACTTTAGAATTAATTAACAATGTTTTCACTGACTTGCCAATTTAGCACGCCGTCAACGAATCTAACAGAAATATTTGACGTCGTTTATTGTTGGCGTTAAGTGAAACGACGTCGTTTTCAAATGAGATGAAACGACGTCATTTTACATGATTTGAAATTAAAAATATATAGACCCATGGATTTGAACCCAGGTTGTTTGGTCAAATGAAAAGGTCTTTTACCACTAGGCTAGTGGAACTTTCAATGTACTTACTAACATGTTTACTTTTATTTGATACTGATTGAATATAAAAATATTCTCTAAAAACTTAATAAGATCTTTAAAACTCCAAAAAAATAAAAAATAAAGAAGATTTTTATAAAATAAATATTTTTCTTTTTAAAAAATAAAATTTTATTTTTCTTTTTAAAAAATAAAAACTCTTTTAAAATTTTCTAAAAACTTTAAAAGATCTTTAAAATTAAAAAATAAAGAATTTTTTTATAAAATTAATTTTGAAATTAAAATAGAAAATAAAATTTTATTTTTTCTTTTCATAAAATAAAAAATCTTCCAATACATTTGCTAAAAGTTGAAATTAATTATTCACACAT
>NC_027752.1:28434389-28438848 GCF_000695525.1 Brassica oleracea var. oleracea
AAAAAAATATTTTAATTTTAATTCAAAATTAATTTTATGAAAATTTTGGGAGATTTTTTTTTAAGAAATATAAAATTTTATTTTTTTAAAGAAAAATAAAATTTTATTTTCAATTTTAATTTCAAAATTAATTTTATAAAAAAATTCTTTATTTTTTTCAATTTTTTGGAATTTAAAGTTTGTTTTAATTTTATAGAAAATTTTGTAAGAGTTTTTATTTTTTAAAAAGAAAAATAAAATTTTATTTTTTAAAAAGAAAAATATTTTTTAAAAAGAAAAATATTTTTTTTTTATAAAAATCTTCTTTATTTTTTATTTTTTTGGAATTTTAAAGATCTTATTTAGTTTTTAGAGAATATTTTTATATTCAATCAGTACCAAATAAAAGTAAACATGTTAGTACGTACATTGAAAGTTCCACTGGCCTAGTGGTAAAAGACCTTGTCATTTGACTAAATAACTTGGGTTCAAATCCAGGGGTATACATATTTTTAATTTCAAATCATGTAAAACGACGTCGTTTCACTTAACGCCAACAATAAACGACGTCAAATATTTCTGTTAAAAAAGTTTGGTGTTTTTTTGGTCAGCCCAAAAGTTCATGTTTCTTTTGGCAATTCGTGCAAAGTTAAGGTTTTTTTTGGCCGAATTCTCTTTATATAATAGGCAAGACATACAAAAGGTTGGCATACAAAAGACTACCAAACATAGAAATTAGCAATTTATTAAAACATGGAAGACTTGGCCAAAAAAAACTTTTAATTGACCAAAATCATAAATGTCTTGACTTGACTGAAATGGAAGAACTGTGATCGCACAATGGTTCGACTGGTCTTGTCCTTTCGCACGGTCGACGGTTTCTGAATTATCGTCAAATTAATATATTATACGACCATGAGATGTTTATTGTTGACCAAACTTTGATGCTTCCCATGATCACATCAGAGATGGAAAATATCACTAAAGTACATGAAGAGAAGGACATCCCATTATGGAAGTACAGGGATGATGTTTACAACCAATTTTCAACTACAAGAAAACCTGGGACAACTTTCGTATTGCATCACCAAAGGCTGAGACTGAGTGGTCTGTAGCGGTATGGTTTAATCACTCAGCACAATTCGCTTTCATTGCACGGCTGGCTATGCTCGACATATTTCCAATCTGGATAGAATATTTACAATTGACCCTGGAACAACTACAAATCATTCTTTGCAAAGTTTCTTTGGAGTCTAAGGAACATCTATTTTTCATTTGCACCTACACTAGAAAGCAACGTAATCCATATCTTTCACATTTCTAAAACATGACACCCTATAGATCAAGCACCAGTCAATCAAAGTGCCTTGACGCGTGAGACATGTGAAGGATATTTTAGTCTGATTTATTTTTAATATTTGAATGTTTAACCCTTTACTTCTTCTATGTATTTGATAAATCATTGTTGTTTTGTGATAAAGTCTAGGTTACATTGAAACTTGGTTGAAAGTCCATTTCATAAACGTTTTGGAGTCGGGATTTCATGAAAACTCGTGGAAACGCATTCTTTGAAAATCTCATATTGGAAACGCGATGGAAACTTACGTCCCCGTTTTAGTAACTTTTGATTATGTTTTGAAAATGCGAGAGAAAATCTAATTTTTCTTTTTTTTATTATCTTTCCATTTTAATGATTACTTATTTTCATTTTTTTGTATACTTAAAATGGAGCGGCCACATGCTGATTTATATTTTTAATATCATCCTTCAATATTTGTTGTCATTTTCATATAATGATTTGACTTTGAATCAACCAAAGGATAACATGCTTTGTTTACTACTATTTGAAAAAAAAGGTTTATTGAATCCTATAAGGGGTTAACGATCTATTCCTCCCTCAGAATTGTCATATATCACCACATCCACGCGAAGTTAAGCCGATGTTTTGCATCCCAGAGAAATGAAAGCTTGAATGCAGTTTCCATATATTTTTGAAGTCCAAAATCAAAACACGCATGAACATGGTTTAATATCGCTATACTTTGACCAATAAACCATACACTAGTTTTGTCCAATCAAAGACATAATTAAACTGACAATGTCAAGTTAGAACCCAATTAATTAGAACTCAACACTGAACAAATCACAACCAGCAATGGCAAAAGAAAAGGCTATTTTTAGTGGTTCTCGGCCGATATATTGATTAGGATTGAGACTTATTATCCGGGATCCATATCCGATCCGAGATCTACTCCAGATCCGTTTCGAATCCAGATATATATGGGATGCGCGGATCAGGATCCGGATAGCAAAATCTCAGATCCGTAAAACCGGATCGAGATCCGGATATCTTGATTTTTAAATTCGGATATACGGATCCAGATCCATAAATTTTAAAATATTTTTAATTTTTAATTTTATTAATAATTATATTTGATATGTTAATATTTTTATATAAATTTAGTTTTACAATATTATATTTTATTTTTTATAATATTATATACATATATATATATATATATATTAAAAAATCTTGTATAAATATTTACTTTATGTATTACCCTTTAGAATTTTAGTTTTTTAAATACTTTATTATTTTTTTTATTATTTTTTGGATCCGGATCCGTTTCTGAATGCCATGGATAGTTATAATATCTAGATGGATATTCGGAAGCCACAAATCTGGATCAAGGATAACCTAAATTCTTTGGATATCCGGAGCCGTCCTATCCCTAATATTGATTTGGCGTGCAAGTGGAAAACAAACCTAGATGGCTGTGATTTGTGAATAATTGGGTTATTATGGGACTGTATTGAACAATTTTGGTTTTCTTATATATATGATTGAGCAAAAATGGTTTAAAGTTTAGTTGTAAACAACTAGATTTTGACCCGCGCTTCGAAAGCGCAGGTTTTTTAATTTATAAACTGTACATGTTAGAAAGTTATATTATATTGAAGAATAGGATTTCTTAAAATTATATAATTTATGACGGTGTTTATTTGAGATTTATATATACTAGAGATTTTACCGCGCTACGCGCGGTTTGTTTGTCTATAAACATTAAACCTTAGATTTAAAAAAAAATTAAGTTTGTTTTTTTTAATATTATATCATTTATTTGTTTCGATATATTTTTTGTTTTAAATATCATTAATTTATGTTAACATATTAAATGTCTCTATTAATCTTTTCGTAACCATGTTTAAATCTTTTTTAAAATTTAAAATACTCTACATTTAATAAAATAAAATAAAAATTCTATCATCTTACGTATATTATGGATCTGTTTGTTTCACCATTTGTCATCTCCATTCAGATGATTCATTTGTATGATCTATTCAGATGATTCATTCAGATTTTTGTGACTGTTTGTTTGTCCTTTCAGATAGTTCATCTAGATGAATCATCTAAATGGATCTTATGTTTGTTTCTTTATTTTCATTTCCATCCAAATGACTTTAGTAAACAAATTACCAAAATACCCTTGTGTTGATTTAATAATATATTTGATATTAATTTTAACTATATTACATTTAATTATTTAGTCTAATATGTTTACATTATAATTATTTCAAAATTAACGATTTTTTCTGTAGTTTTGGCGAGAAAATAAGATTTTTTTGTTTTAGCGGGAAACCGAATTTTTGAGATTTTTGCGGGAAAACACGTTTTTGGGGTTTTGGCGTGAAAATACGTTTTTGCAATTTTGGCAGGAAAAAAAAGATTTTGCAATTTTGGCGGGAAAACACGTTTTTTGCGATTTTGGCAGGAAAACATGTTTTTGTGTTTTGGCGGAAATTTGCGTTTTGGGGTTTCGGCGTGAAAACATGTTTTTTTTGTGATTTTGGCATGAAAACACGTTTTTGCGGTTTTTGCGGGAAAACACGTTTTTGCAATTTTGGTGGAAAAAACACGTTTTTACAATTTTGGCGGGAAAATGCATTTTTGGGGTTTTGGCGTGAAAAATTAGTTTTTAGATTTTTGCGGGAAAACACATTTTTGTGGTTTTGTCAGTTTTCGTGTGTGACAAAATGATATTATGTTTAGATTTGTAATTTATGAATTACGTTAAGGGCATAATAGGCATTATAATATTTTGAATGAACCATCTCCATTCAAATGATCCAAATTGGTTCAGCTGGATGAACTTTAAAATTAAGCCTAAATTTCCGAAAGTCATCCGGATGATCCATCTGAATGAGTTGCACTTTTAGTGTCTAAACAAACAAAACTCTCATCTTCATCCAAATGGCTTATGCAGATGGAGAAACAAACGAACCCTATATATTTTCTTATATATCGTCTGATTGTTTGTGAATTATTTTTTGAAGTATAGGTAAATAACCTTTATTTCATATAAATATATAATTTTATAAATGTGTAATAATTTTGAATACTTAACTCTGTAAATTTTGATAACCAATAAAATGATTCAGCAATTCTTTGAGTTTTGAAGCCATAATTTTATTTATTATT
>NC_027752.1:28439008-28451144 GCF_000695525.1 Brassica oleracea var. oleracea
CTAATCTTAAAAATTATCTCTTAACGTTAAAAATTCTTAGGTGTTGAATTTCAGGATAGAATCTTGTTAACATATTCTCACTCTGTTAGAAAAAATCAGAGACGTGTATGAAATCGGAATCATAAAATTGAAATATGGACATGTACCTCTTCATCCATCATCAGCATCTCAAGGCCGAGAAGGATGCCTCCTTTACAATTATTGCGAGCTTTCCAGAAATAGATTAGCTTAAAAAGCAATTGGAAATCTCCAGGTCCTGATAAAACCTAAATGAAGAAAAGTGGAGAATGAACTTGGGTGGTGGTGACTGCCGATTGATTTGCCATAAAGGTAGGAATGGTTTTGAGGATGTGAGCAATAGATTTTTGGCTTGAAGAGGCATCATTATGATTGAGTAAGAGGAGGGATGTGGAGAGTTAGACGCCGATTTGTCTGAAGGAGTAATTAAGTAGCTTTAATTCGTCATTATAGCCGTCGCATGCGTTATTCGGAAGAGATAAGAAGACAATGAGTTCTGGAAGGTCTTTTGTAGACGTCGTAACAAAATTAGGTTGGAGTAAGAAGATGACAAAACAAATGGGTCATTAAAGCTAAATGGCCTATTACGCAGCACAGATTTGTGGCCCAACAACTTAACATCCATGATGACATGGACAAATGATTGGTTGCTAATTTTTTCGCTGACGTGGACAGCTTAAGAGGGCTTCATATTCTCCTTTTAATAGTGTAAGAATTATTTGTCAATATATTTATTTGTTTGAAATATCATTAATTTATGTTAACATATTAAATGTCTCTATTAATCTTTTCGTAACCATGTTTAAATCTTTCTTAAAATTTAAAATACTCTACATTTATTAAAATAAAAAAAAATTATATCATCTTATGTATATTATATATTTTCTTATATATCGTGTGATTGATTTTGAATTATTTTTTGAAGTATAGGTAAATAACCTTTATTTCATATAAATATATAATTTTATAAATGTTTAATAATTTTGAATACTTAAATCTGTAAATTTTGATAACCAATAAAATGATTCAGCAATTCTTTAAGTTTTGAACCCATAATTTATTTTCAATATTAAACTTTTTGGTATTTATTATTTTGTAAGTAATTATATGTTATAAAAATGTGAAATATGTAGTAGATTTCAATGTGAACAATTCTGTATTTAGTTACTACATAAAAGGATATTGAGAACCATTAACATATTCACAGATCGTCACTTATTTAGCTAATCTTAAAAATTATCTCTTAACGTTAAAAATTCTTAGGTGTTAAGTTTCAGGATAGAATTTTGTTAACATATTCTCTCTCTGTTAGAAAAAATCAAAGACGTGTATGAAATCGGAAGCATAATATTGAAATATGGACATGTACCTCTTCATCCATCATCAGCATCTCAAGGCCGAGAAGGATGCCTCCTTTGGAATTATTGTGAGCTTTCCAGAAATAGATTAGCTTAAAAAGCAATTGGAAATCTCCAGGTCCTGATAAAACCTAAATGAAGAAAAGTGGAGAATGAACTTGGGTGGTGGTGACTGCCGATTGATTTGCCATATAGCTAGGAATGGTTTTGAGGATCTGAGCAATAGATTTTTGGCTTGAGGAGGCATCATTATGATTGAGTAAGAGGAGGGATGTGGAGAGTTAGACGCCGATTTGTCTGAAGGAGTAATGAAGTAGCTTTAATTCGTCATTATAGCCGTCGCATGCGTTATTCGAAAGAGATAAGAAGACAATGAGTTCTGGAAGGTCTTTTGTAGACGTCGTAACAAAATTAGGTTGGAGTAAGAAGATGGCAAAACAAATGGGTCATTAAAGCTAAATGGCCTATTACACAGCACAAATTTGTGGCCCAACAACTTAACATCCATGATGACATGGACAAATGATTGGTTGCTAATTTTTTCGCTGACGTGAACAGCTTAAGAGGGCTTCATATTCTCCTTTTAATAGTGTAAGATACACTTATGTAACTTTATCTCTCTTAGACTTAAATATTTTACCCGGACTTAAAAAATGAATTGAAACCGATTTTAAAATAAAATTCAGGATCGGTTTGGATCCGGGACATGGCATATCTCAATTCGAGTCCGGTCTTATATCCGAAATCCAAAATATCTGGAATGTTTTGTGTATATTATGTATACTTAGGTTTTTTTTTAAATATAGTATTATAGCCGAATAACTAATATCTATCATGTTAACTGCACGTTGGACAAAAAGAAAATATGTTAAAAGAGTAACACATGTAATAAAATCAAGCTAGCATATTTAACTAAATAAATAAATCCAGAACAACCAAAAGACTCGATTATGGAAGAAGCTTACAATAACAGTTTGCGTTTCACTCTAAATAAGATGAAAGTGTTATTAATTAAACCAAGTCAAATGACAAAAAAAAAATATATATATATACATACCAACCAAATAAAGTGACTATATTTTATCACCCATTAAAAATAGTTATTATCAAATATATTTGAAACTTATTGATCTTCTCGTAATCAAAGCGGTAGGTTCAACAGATTTTTATTTAGTTGAAATAATATAAAATAGAAGTTAGTGACTAGTATTGCAAACCGCTTAATATATTTTAGTGGGTCGTATATGTATATACTTTGTTTCTATATCATAGCTCTTATATATGATTGGGTGAGAAATACGTACAACTGATTCTGGTTTGGTATTTAGCCGTCAGATAATTGTTTCTGTAATGTAGTAATCTTGTTTAATAAACCGGTTTGGTATTTAGATTACAGTCGAATGATATTATGTGAATAGTGCAATATAAATAATTTATGAGGTGGTTATAAGGTAGTTCTTTTATAAAGGTTACAAGACATTGTTCATAAAACAAATCTATCTTATTAAAACCAACTTAATATTATTTAATATGTCGGTTGTTTACCCATATAAAATTGTTAACCAAAGTAAAACTCGTGAAAGTATTGTCCTAATATTAAAATTAAACCACATTTAATATGTACACAAATTGGTTCAATTTCAAAATGTCAAACCATCATGTTTGATCTCCTTCCCACGTAAATTTTTAAAATTAAACCACATTTAATATGTTCACAAATTTGTTCAATTTCAAAATTTCAAACCATCATGTTTGATCTCCTTCCCACGTAACTATGTACATACTTTTTTTATTCAGCGTAACAACCAAAAGAGAATAATAAGGTAAGTCTAATCAATAGGTGCAATAACTCGTTGTAAGTAGATAAACCAAAATTAAACAGCGTCTATTTGTTTTTGTTTTTAGTTTCAAATATATGAAAAAGTTGAAGTCAGACTTCTAATTGAGTGGTAACTGGATTCGAACTTCCTTTCGATGCCTTTTTTTTTGTTAAATGGTTTTGATTCAACCATCTAAGAAATTTTAATAATAACAATATTCGAAGAATTACCGACACAAAGTTAACGTTATTGTCATTCCTGCTGCATGAATCTTTATGTATACTCTTTTTTATCTTTTCACCTAAAACTCAGATTCTGTAATAAGTAATTACAAGAAAACAACAAGCTTTATGTCCACTAAATCCGCGTACCTACGTTGATATTTTTCCCTTAGTACATACTGACATATACATGACATTAGACGTCAAAAGGAATATGAACTAATTACGTCACAACCTACCCATGATCAACTTCGATTTAGGCTCTCACTGATTCAAACGTAGCGGTTACGGTTGCGGATGCAGGTGGTTGCAGTTTTTAGCGCTTTTAAGAGATTTGTAAGACTGGTTATGCATTTAGAAATTGGTTCGTTTACGGGATACTAATGACTAATTAACTAACAAATGAAGCAGCGGTTAAATAATAAATTAACAATATTTACATTTTATATAATTATAAGAATATCAAATATCATAATATTATAATAAATATAAAAATTATATTTAGAAATTTATAGTTTTAAATTTTTAAAAATTATAGAAAATATTTTTAGTTTTAAATTTTATTATATTAATTAAAATATAATAGATATATTTTAGTATTTTTATAATTCCAATTTAAAATTTTTATTGAATATGTTTATATTTGTATTTATATTGTTTTAAAAAAAAGAAAAAAAAATTATCCTCCCGCAAACGCTAGTTGGAACCAGATTTTGAATTTATGAGATTTAAAACGGTTTAAAATGGTTTAGAGCGGTTTGAGTGATTGTTGAAAAACGCCGATAACCGCTACCAAACGCAAAAGCTGTGTTTACCGGGAAACCGTCCATACCCTTAAACATAAACCAAAAATTTAATAAATTATTTAATAGCATAAAGACACTTTAATGCATACTAATATTCCACATCTTTATTTAAATAATAATTTCCCCCTTATTAGGGGCTGTATCCTCGAGTGATCCCACCACCATTATAAAATGATCTCATCGCCTGCTCTCTTATGCTAAGTTGTAACCACTTCACTTGTAATCATTCAACTTCTCTACTCTACTAGAGCAAAAACAAACTAAAAAGCTATCGTTATTATCTTCAATGGCGGAGAATAATGTAAATCTTTCGATTAATGGACAATCAAAAGTGCCTCCAGGTTTCAGATTCCATCCAACAGAAGAAGAACTTCTCCATTACTATCTCCGCAAGAAAGTTCACTCTCAAAAGATCGATCTTGATGTCATTCGTGAAGTAGATCTCAACAAGCTTGAGCCTTGGGATATTCAAGGTTTTTCTAACAAATAAAACCTTTATATCAAAACCTCTTTTGATGCCTATCAAGTTTCATTTTTGAACCATTTTGGTTAGCAAATGCAGAGGAATGTAGAATCGGGTTGACGCCACAGAACGATTGGTACTTCTTCAGTCATAAGGATAAGAAATATCCAACCGGGACTAGAACAAACCGGGCAACAGTCGCTGGATTCTGGAAAGCTACTGGACGTGATAAGATCATCTATAGTTGTGTCCGGAGAATTGGATTGAGAAAGACGCTAGTGTTCTATAAAGGAAGAGCTCCTCATGGTGAAAAATCTGAATGGATCATGCATGAGTATCGCCTCGACGATACTCCAACAAGTAATGTAAGTGTAGCTATCATCAATAAGCATTGTAGGTTGTAAGAGGCAGATCAAGTTTAGAATTAGCTAGTACGCACTATATATTCGTTTCACTAAGACAAAAATGAAAATTAAAAACAATATTTCATAGAAGTTCCTAGATTAATAGGGGTTCTAGGCGGTTTAACAGAAATGTTCCGCAAAGGATATAATTAGAAACAAACTTTTATAGAATTTTTGTATGATTGCTTACTTTAACATTGTTTCAAATTTCAGTTTTCTTTTAACGTCTGGAAATAGGTTTAGACCAATACAAAGCACCAGAATTCAGACATCACACATGTCTGACAAGGATAAAAAGAGTATTGCATACATGAAAGACTAACATCTTAAGGGAAAGATTGGTTGGTTAACTCCATGCGCTTCTCGCTGTAATCTATTGTGCAGCCAAGCAGAACCACCTAGAGCTAGGTAAGATTGGAAAAGACCATTCCGTACTACGCTCTTGGCAATGTCTCTGGCTATTTTATTTGTCTCTATTTTTTCTCCTTCAAAGACCACCGAATGAAACTGATCTCTTAGGCAAAAGATCTGTTGAAGCAAACCTCTGTACCGTGGCCAATTAAAAGGCGAAGATAGTGCATCAATGGTGTAACACCCGCCTCTCCCAACTTTACCGGGGATTACCGAGCACGGGGTTAAGGACATGTCTACACATCCGACATCTCCATGTGTCCTGTTACAGGTCCCAAAAACTTCAGGTGCGTTTCCTTGGTTACAAACCATCCATTACAGCCATTTCCGACACTTCACTTACAGTTCTGCTAAAAGAGAGGAAAATGGATGGGTGAGTACGACTACTCAGTGAAGCGATTCTAGACCAGTCTCTCCGCATGAACATCTATACTGCTATGCGAAAGAGAATTGACTAGCCACTGTCTATCATTATTTCAAAGCAACTTAACTACAAGAATACATGATTCCATTTCACTCAACCAATCATTGTGGGATCTCAGTCACCCAACACACATTTCGTTTTGACTCTTGGTTATCCTAGAACTCTAGGTTCTCATAACATTTGATTCTTATAACCTCTAGGTTCTTATAAACTCTAGATTCCGATGCACTCCCAAGGAATCACTTTCTAGTCCTACATGACACGCGTCTTTACGAACAGCCGCTCGTATGCTCGACATCCTAGTCCAGATGAGGTTTCACCCTACGGCTGAACGTTTCCCGCCACTACTCGGCTTTGACTCGATCTTAACCGGCGCCATGGAACCCGCCGTCACGGTCGCCGTTCTTTCACGACCCTCAGCCCTGCTTTCTTTTACCCGCCGCGGTCAGGGTCCCTAGACATCACCTTTACTGGTGTCTAGTTCTATACTTCTTTTCATTAACCTTTAACCAGATTCATTTCCATTTCCTTTAACCTTACTTATACACTTTCATTTATTACTAGACGCCACCCGTTCTCGGTGTCACACTAAATTCATTAATCCTCTAATCATATAGATCTTAACATTCTAGGATCCTATGTTTAGTTCTTTCTAAGCATCGTAGCTTTCACAAACACTCAAGTCAAACATTCAGATAAGAGAATCACATCAAACATCACCACAACAACACAAGGCAGTCCATTAATGTCCTTTAATAGTATGAGCGTTCTCATGCAACATGTTTTATGCAGCTACATCAAGGATTCTATATGATCTATCAACTAAACCACAATCAAAGCTGATGCAGCTCAACCAACGGTTACGACGGTTACGACCTAACCGACATTGTAACCTCTGTTTCCTTTTCGATTTGGGCTTTCTTTCCTTTTTTCTAATTACTATTAGGTTAAGGATTTTTCATTACTATGTTGCTTATGATTTTTTAGATAGTATAAATAGGGATTGTATTCAATACTTAGAGGACACGATTTTGATAATAAGAATTATAAGGTTTTGGTTTTAAAGAGCTTTGCAAAAGGCACTGCGAAGAGTATTCGCGTTCTATCAATCTTGTTTTCGAGTTACCTTCGAACACAAGTTACCGGTTTTAAGATCAAACCCTTGATCTTTGAAACCTATAGCTTCCGCTCTCTATCAATTGGTATCAGATTCAGAACGTTTCGGGAAGAAATTCGCGTTTTCAATGACAAAAAAAGGGAACCGGAAGTGGCGACATCGATGGAGCCGCGTCGGAATGGACTGAGTTACGAACCGTACTTGTTGGGATGCAGACGGAAAACACCGCTTCTATCCAGCAATTAGGTGACACGGTGAGCACGCTAGCAGCTCGCATTGAAGCTTTAACAACCACTTTAACCGCTCATTTGGATCCGCAGGCCCAACCAGTCGCGCAAAGCCAACCTCACCATCTGCTTCACCTTCCACCACCACCTCACCACCGTCCACCTCGCGACCAACACCAACTCCATCCACCACAACAACACCATCCTCGAGCTCCACCGCAGCACCAACAACAACAACACCCGCACCAACGACATAATGTTCAGGCAGAGGACGAAGATGACCTCCACCGGCGAGTATATTTTGAGGATCTCAATCAACGACACAACTATGATGACCGCTGGGAAAAGATCTTTCGGGTTGATATCCCAGAGTTTCACGGAGGTCTCCGTGGCGACGAACTTATCGATTGGCTGGTACCGGTAGAAGAAATCATGGAGTTTAAGCAGGTACCATTCGCCCGTTGTGTACCTCTAGTAGCAATGCGTTTTCGGGCCCATGCGGCAACTTGGTGGAAACAACTCAAGACGACTAGATCACGTACAGGCAAGACACCAATTAACTCGTGGGATAAGTTAACAAAGCACCTACGTCAAACGTTTCTACCGCACAATTACGAGCGAACTATGTATACGAAGCTTCAAAATTTGCGGCAAGGAAACCGTACTGTAGACGAGTACGCGGAGGAATTTGCTTTGTTATTGACTAGTAACGAGATTAATGACAGCCAAATTCAGCTTGTTTCTCGTTTCATTGGAGGCCTACGTCAACAACTTCAAAATTCAATGGCTCAGTTCGATCCAACTACAGTAGGTGAAGCACACCGACGCGCAGCTTCGTTTGAGCAGCAGTCTCGTTCATCTAATTGGTCTCAATCTTCTACTCGGGGTCGCTCTCAAGATCAACCAGGTAGTAGCACACCGGCAACAACACCAAAGGAGGCGGGCGACACCACAAATCCGGGAACGAAACCACCGATACAAGATGAACAACAACTCCGACGATCAGCGCGTCTCAATGCTATTAAATGTTACGCTTGTGGAGAAACAGGTCACAGACAGTCAGCATGAGACAATCGACACGCCGAGGGTTAGTCATCGATGAGACAATCGAAGAACATGACGTCTATGACTCTCAAGATGACACTGACCAGCTCGACGAGGAGATCCTTCACACCACCGGCGATACGGGACACTTACTCGTCGTCCGCAGAACGTGTCTTGCACCTCGTCGTCATGATGAAAAGTGGCTTCGAACAAATATCTTTCGCTCCACTTGTACGATCAACGACCGTGTCTGCAGTTTTGTGATCGATTCAGGCAGCAGCAAAAACGTTATCTCGGAAGAAGCAGTCGACAAGTTGGGACTCGTTCGTGAAACACACCCCGCACCGTACACTCTAGGGTGGCTCAACGACAAAGTAAACATCCGTATCTCTCAACGAGCAATTGTTTCATTCTCTATCGGACCACATTATAAGGATCTCATATATTGTGATGTGGCTCCGATGGATATAAGCCACTTGTTGTTAGGAAGACCATGGGAGTTCGATCGTGACATTACCCATTACGGTGCCGAGAACACTTATCAATTCACTTGGAACACTCATAAGATTCTCCTTATCCCATCCAAAGACTCTCCTCCGCCTCCCCCGATCCCCACCTTGCTATCGCCTGCCTCCTCATCAACACCAACAAAGCCATCTCTCATCTGCTCGTATGAGGCGTTCAGGTCAGAACTGGGTACGAAAGGAGTGGCACTGGCCTTGGTCCCGGCGGCTATCTCACCTCCGTCTTCCGTCACAATCCACAAAGACATTGCATCAGTGTTAACAGAATTTCTGGATGTCTTTCCGACGGACCTACCTAGTTCCTTACCACCACTAAGAGACATTCAACACCTTATCGATCTAGTTCCAGGAGCAACTCTACCAAACCGACCTCACTACAGGATGAGTCCTGATGAACACGAAGAACTACGACGACAAGTGGAGGAGTTGCTACGAAAGGATCACATTCGTGAGAGCTTATCTCCTTGTACGGTTCCCGCCCTTCTCATTCCAAAAAAGATGGATCTTGGCGTATGTGTGTCGATAGTAGAGACATCAACAAGATCACTGTATGGTACCGTTTTCCGATACCACGACTCGATGATCTTTTGGACCAAATCGTATCAGCATCAATCTTCTCAAAAATTGATCTTAAAAGTGGTTATCATCAAATACGAATCAGACCGGGAGATGAATGGAAAATAACTTTTAAGTCCCGTGAAGGATTGTTCGAATGGCTCGTCATGCCTTTCGGATTGTCTAACGCACCGAGTACTTTCATGCGAATCATGAACCAGTCACTACGGCCGTTTATTGGGAAATTTTTTGTCGTCTACTTCGACGACATTCTGATCTTTAGCTCTTCCATGGAAGAACATCTTACTCATATCCGTGACGTCCTGCATGTTCTTCGGCGTGATCACCTTTTCGCGGCAAAACAAAAATGCGAGTTCGGTGTTCCTGAGGTCTTATTCTTGGGGTACGTCGTATCTGGTAAAGGATTGGCTATGGACCAATCCAAAGTTGAAGCTGTACGTTCTTGGCCAGTCCCTACAACCGTCTCAGAAGTTCAAAGTTTCCATGGTCTAGCTTCGTTTTATCGTAGGTTCGTGAATCACTTTAGTACCATTATGGCACCGATAACTACTTGTATGAAAGAAGGCAAACTTCAATGGTCCCCGGAAGCAACCAAAGCTTTCGAACTAATCAAAGCAAAGCTTACAACCGCGCCTATTCTCGTGTTACCCAACTTCAACGAGACCTTTGAGTTGCATAGTAACGCGTCCAAGCTAGGCATTGGAGATGTTCTCAGTAAACGGGGTCGACCTGTAGCCTATTTTAGCGAGAAACTGGCTGGTGCTCGCTCCCGTTATAGTACTTACGATGTAGAATTTTATGCGATCGTCCAGGCTATAAAACATTGGCGACATTATTTGGTGCATCGCGAATTTATTCTCTTCACAGACCATGACGCCTTGCGTCATCTGGATAGCCAAGCCAAGGTCTCTGTCCGCCATGCGTCGTGGATCGCCTACCTCCAACAGTTCAGGTTTTCAATTCGCCACCAGTCGGGCAAGACGAACCGTGTAGCAGATGCTCTCAGTCGGCGTCACAGTGTACTTACGACAATGCAAACATCTGTTACTGGATTTTCTTCTTTGGTTGAGCTATATCCGACAGACGTTTTCTTTGGTCGTGTGTTCGAGGAAGCAACTAATGGCGTTTCTAAAGACTTTAGTCTCCACGATGGCTTTTTATTCAAAGGTCTTCGTTTGTGCATTCCAGAGAGTAGTTTACGGTTGAAGATAATTCAAGAACTTCACAACGAAGGACATGTTGGCCGGGATCTTACTTTGCATCTTGCTTCTTGTGCGTATTTTTGGCCTTCGATGCGACGAGACGTAGAGCGTTTTGTCAAACGGTGTACTGTGTGTCAGCTAGGAAAAGGCAAAGCATCCAACGCGGGCTTATATCTTCCTTTGCCTCTTCCCACACAACCTTGGATTTCGATAAGCATGGATTTTGTTCTTGGTTTACCGCGAACTCAGCGAGGGAATGACTCCATCTTCGTTGTCGTCGACCGTTTCTCCAAGATGGCTCGATTTGTTCCCTGCAAAGACGTCTGATGCGGTGAATATTGCTGTCCTATTCTTTCGGGAGATTTATAAACTACACGGTCTTCCTCTTTCTACATTTTCCGACCGAGACACAAGGTTTCTAGGCCATTTTTTGCGATCCTTATGGAAGCTCCTTGGTACTAGTCTCGATATGAGTTCAGTGTATCATCCACAAACTGATGGCCAAACGGAAATCCCTAATCGTTCTCTTGGCAATCTTCTTCGTTGTTTGGTTGGCGACAATATTAAGAGTTGGGATACTAAGCTTTGTCAAGCTGAGTTTACCCATAATCACGCTCTCAATCGGAGCTTGGGGTATTGTCCTTTTCAGGTTGTGTATGGAATTGTTCATCGGACGCCGCTTGATCTCGCTACCTTAGATGATCAGACACGCTTACATGGTGAGGCTGTCGACTTCGTGGAGGATGAACAGAACATCCATCGTCTTGCTCTCGACCACTTGACAATGTCCACGGCTCGTTACAAACGTGATGCGGATAAGAAGCGACGCGAGCTCATTTTCGAACCATGTGCGCGTTTTTGGGTGGTCTTGACCAAGGAACGTTTTCCCGCAGGGGAATACAATAAACTCAAATCTCGCAAGATCGGCCCTGTCGAGGTTATTGAACGTATCAACCCCAATGCATACCGAGTTCGTCTTCCGTCTCATCTTCGTACCTCTGATGTTTTCAATGTCAAGCATCTTTCCCCTTATCATGGCGAGGATACCGGTGCAGATTCGGCGGGACATGATGCAGCTCAACCAACGGTTACGACGGTTACGACCTAACCGACATTGTAACCTCTGTTTCCTTTTCGATTTGGGCTTTCTTTCCTTTTTTCTAATTACTATTAGGTTAAGAATTTTCCATTACTATGTCACTACAAGAAAACATCGCCTTAACGAGGGCGGTTTTCCTCGTTATTTCGTCGTAAAAGAGGCTTTACGACGAAATAGCGAGGAAGCGCGTTTGCTCGTTACTCGTCCGTCGTAACACATATTTCCTCGCTAATTCGTCGTAACTTAGCGAGGAATATATTTCGTCGTAAAGACGAAGTAGGGCGATTCGTCGTAAAGACCACGTCAATATTCCACGCAAAGACGTCGCTACAATTCCTCGTAAATACCTCGAAATGAGTTCCTCGTAACCTACACGTAAATACCTTGAAAGAGTTTCCTCGCAAAATACACGTAACAACCAC
>NC_027752.1:28455214-28496491 GCF_000695525.1 Brassica oleracea var. oleracea
CAAAAAAAACGTGTAACACCTATAAAGTTGGTGGATTCAAAAATTTCCTCGCTAAATACACGTAAACTATTACCTCGTAAATACCACGCAAAGTTTACGTCGTATTTACGAGGAAATAGTTTTTCCTCGTAAAATACTCGTAAAATTACATCCACTTTACGACGAAACAGTTTTGTCGTTACGTTACGAGGAAATAACGATGACTTTAGTTTTTCACGTAAATTCGTCGTAAACTCGACGCAAATTTACGAGAATTGTTTTTCCTCGTTAATTTTCGTAGTTAAGCATGTGTTTTCTTGTAGTGTGTTGCTTATGATTTTCTAGATAGTATAAATAGGGATTGTATTCAATACTTAGAGGACATGATTTTGATAATAAGAATTATAAGGTTTTGGTTTTAAAGAGCTTTGCAAAAGGCACTGCGAAGAGTATTCGCGTTCTATCAATCTTGTTTTCGAGTTACCTTCGAACACAAGTTACCGGTTTTAAGATCAAACCCTTGATCTTTGAAACCTATAGCTTCCGCTCTCTATCAGAAGTCTAATCAATCCTAATCCTCATATAACAATATAAAAGGCCATGAGAAGAGATTGGGTTCAAAGCACCTCACCTTAGATTAGATCTGAAACAAGGGGGAAGGAGAGATCGAGATCAGCTACAACACCACACGGCCACCACCACCATTCGCGGTTCCTCACAGCGAGGAGAGAGAGAGGCGCGGCGAAGAGAGAGAAAAGGAGAAAGAGACAGCGCGAGGAGAGAGAGAGTCGACGGCTAGGGCTTTCTGTGGGGGGGGGGGTTGGAGGATTCTATTTATAAGAAAACACAAGGGAGATCTAGGTTTTATGTCTAATCGGCCGCAGAGCGGGTTTTTCCCTTTTAAAACTCAAAAACTTTTTGGGCTTTGGTTTTGGGATGTTACAAATGGTGTCTTGATGTTTTGATGCTACAATAGTGTCTGTAGCTCGAAGTTCCCTTGCGCTCTGGAACACCCATATGATACCTCAAAACTCAGCAACCAAGCGTGAGGGCGAGCATATGAACACATCTCTTGCATGATGTTTCACATCACCCCTGTAGTCTTGTGCGATCCAAGCCATTCCACTTTGTAGCTGTGCATACCTCCAGTTAGCATGCATGTTGAACTTAAGAACCCCTGTTTCTGGCGGGATCCAACGCTTCCTCTTGCTTATCTCATCACTATGGCCTTCCATCTCACGCCCTTTCGCATTTGCTGCAAACCATAAGTTAGCTTCTTCCTCCGCGGTATGTAGCATAAAGGCACCTGAGTCCTGAGTATCAGCATATAAGATAGTGTTCCTCTTCTTCCATATATTACATAGGAGCCAAGGCAGTGATGGAATTGATGAACTAGCATCGTTCTGGTTACCCAATAGGTTGAAAACAAACTGAAAGTTCTCCTCTAGAAAGGGCGAGAAACCTTGTATCAGTTTTGGTACCCCTTAAACACTCCATATCTCCTCAGCATTACTGCAGCGAAATAAGAGATGATTAAAGGTCTCCCTGTCTTGCTTGCATACCTGGCACAACGGGTCCAGAGCTAGGCCTCTCGAATTTAGCCTGTCTGTAACTGCAAGCGCACCTGATAACGCACGCCATAAGAACATTTTCATCTTGGGAAGTGTAGGTATCTTCCACACTACTTTCTTTAGTGATATCAGCTGTTGTTCCCGTGGAGTTCTGGTTGCCTTGCTTTTTACTGCCTGATTGGCTATCAAAGAGTACCACTTTTAACAATATACGACCCATGCTTCGTAAATGCCCATACGTATCTATCTACCATGTTACCAATGGGTATGGCTAATATACGCTTCACTTCATTCTCCGGAAAGAGCTCTTCTAAGCAGTCTGCTCTCCAGTTGCCACTTCCATTGATAAGTACATATTTCTACATTTACTGTTGTCAACTTTTCTAATTTTTTTTGGAATGCATCTTATACTATTAACTTATTACTCTAAAATTATCTAAAAACGCAATCTATAAACAACTTTATATGCTGAACTTAGTAAAAATTTGCATTCGAACCTATTGGTTTGTTTTTATGTGAGGTAGAACCGTAGAAGCTGTAATCTATGGATGACCACAACCAAATCTCAGAAAATATGGTTATGAAATATTCAGTAAATATTTTGCAAATCATGTTTATTTATTTTCCTTTATCTGAAATCAATATTTTAAAAAAAAAAAAAAAAGAATTTAATTATTTTTATATGCTCATCGGTTTTTATTTAATATATGTAAATAATTATCATATATATAAATACCTTAAGAACGCATTACATGATTTACATAAACATGATTAAACTATTGAAAATAATAGATAAAAACGTCGTGTTGATATTTATTTAATAAACATCTAACTAAAATGTAATAAGTTAAATTAAAATTTTGTTAGTTTAGATTTGATATTGTTTATGGAAAACCAGCTTAACTTTGATCAATATGAGAAGAGTTTGTATCTCACTGGTCTTCCTTCTCACTTACAAATTGTCAGAAGTCGCATGTTCGATTTTCTGTCGGCGCGATGGTACTACGACTCTATAAAAAAACTTTAAATTTTTTTTTTTAGATTTGGGCCGCCACTGGCAGTAAAGTCTAATCAATATAAAAAATTTAACAAAACAGGTTCTACCAATGAACTCTAACGGGTAACCTTAAAAGGAACAAAAAAAGAATA
This sequence comes from Brassica oleracea var. oleracea, assembly GCF_000695525.1. Taxonomy (NCBI): domain Eukaryota; kingdom Viridiplantae; phylum Streptophyta; class Magnoliopsida; order Brassicales; family Brassicaceae; genus Brassica; species Brassica oleracea. Next base: position 28,457,914 of record NC_027752.1, read on the forward strand.
GGAACAAAAAAAGAATGCAAGAGAATAAAATAAAAGGAAAATATATTCCTCCCCTAATTTCTCAAAGAATAATTGTAGTCTTTTATTCCTTAAATCTTAAGGAATATTAAGGAAACACAGGTAAAAAGTATTTCTTGTAAATGGTGCAAATTGTAAGGAATGCTAAGGAATTAGCTATTCCCACTCATTCTTTTGGTCACCCGCCACTCATATTTAATTTTCATTGGGATGAACTATTTAAAAACTAAACATATTCAATTTGGTTAAAATTAACTGTGTGAGTTTATTATTAGATTTATTAATGGTAAATATATTTTTATTTTACCTAAACAGATGATATTATATAGTTATATTTAGTTCATTGTATATTATTAGCATTTAAATAACATATGTAATACATTTATAACTTTACAATATCAATTAAAAAAATTTGTTGTATAAACGTTAAAAAGGATTTGGAGGTTTTACTCTACTTTTTACATTTTCTAAATATATAATAACTAGATATTTTTTTAAATTAAATCAAAGGTGTTACTGAGTTTTCATTAAAGATTATACTAAAGATACATCATCACATTGTATTATTTCATTAGGAAAATGTTAATGTTTTTGTTCTATATTTCTAATTTTTCCCTTTAACTATTACCGGCTATTCTCGAAAAAAGCAAAGTTAGTTGAAGAGAAGTGGTGAATGATACAAAGATGAGATTATTATACTGAATTCTATTTTCCCCAAAAACAATAACTAATTAATAAGATTCAGCTGTGAATTAATTCATTAAAATAAAATATTTGATAAGAAAACTGCTTAATATAAAATTTGAAGTACTAGACTATAAATTGTTTCAGTAAAATTATGAAATGGTATCTACTATTTTCCTTATACTCGAAAGAATTTTTTTCTTAAATTAGAAGATTATGAATGTAAGGATAAAAAACAATTTTAAACTTCTCATCCCTGATATTTTAAGATTTTTATGGAAATCTGTATTAGGATTTAGTTAATTCAGAGTAAATTATTTTTCCAGATATTTAATTAAACTTTCTTATATAATATAATAGAACAAATATGTCTTTTTTTTCAACTTAAGTCCTAGAGTACTATTTACATAGGACGGACATGTGCATATATTCAGCAACTACAAATATAGGAATCGACATATAAATATATTAAATTAGATGATACCATGTGCGCATGCGCGTGGTGAGTTTTTTATACTAATGTTTGTTCATTAAATGATTTTAACATTTTACAAAACTACAATCTTTATCAATTGTAAAATGACGAATACAAATGTTGGTATCTTAAATGTATCACTCATTTTAATTATTTTTAAGATTTCATATGCACAAAAGAAAATTAAGTTTTGCGGCTAACACAAATCACTAAACCTAGATAAACAACATCGATTGTAAAATGACGAAAGGGGATTAGGTTTTTGCTCTCGATTTGTTTACTATCGAATCTGCAAAAGTAATTTAATTTCCTACCTCTATAAAATTGCGCGTTCGTTTTCGTTTCTATTTCATTGATATGAGTTTTATTTCATTTTCTAACATCTTCTATGAATTCAGTGAATTACATAAATGTTAATTTAAGAAGATGGACATCTTTAAAAATTAGTTCCACTCCAGATACATATCTAAGAATAAAATATTCGAAGAAAATCACCGGCGAACTCTATTCACAGGTTGGTGTTCAAATCTAATATATCAAACTATTATAGAATATTAGTGCAAATTGAAAATATAAATACCTATCTAGTATATATTCACCAGTTTGGTCTAAAAATCATCTAATTCTAGGACAAGAAAACAAATTACTTATTTTATTAGCACACGCTTTTGAAGTTTAGTGACTTAAGAATATACCGATAAAAAATATATATAATACTTTACCATATATATAATACTTTACCGTTGTAGTATATATAAACTATGTATGAAGTAAGAACTGTTTGATTTATTAAATGATAAACCAATAAAATTATAATAAATAGTTCAAATCTCTCAGAGCATCTCCAACCCCACTGCAAAAAAATCACTTCGATTTGAAAAATGTATTTATGGAATTGTCAGGATCAAATAATATATTAGAAACCACATATTTAAAAAATAAATATTTTTACATAAAATTATATACATTAGAGTAAACACATAAATGAAAACCAATACCTTTTATTAATTTACAATCATGTTTTTGGTAAATAAATCAAAACAAACATTTTATTTACTTTATATGGTATATAATTAAACTTTAGTGATATTGGCATAAATATATAAAGTATATTTTAATATAAATATTTATTATTGACACTTTCTACTCATATTATTTTATTAAGATTTGTATATTTACTGTAAGAAAAATTTAAATTGTTAATCACAAAACTTTTATAGTGAAATTTTTCAATAAAATTTCAAAACTAAAATATTAAGATCTCAATAATTTTTCACTGCAAATTTTCAAATTAACATATTTTATATAGTATATAACTGAATTTAAATGATATATATATATATATATATATAATATGAATATCTATTAATGAGACTTCATATTTATATGATTTATGATCATTTGTATCTTCCTTAAACAAAAACAACAAAACCATTGATCACAAAATTTTCAATGTGGGACTTTTACCATTTTTAGTAATTTATAGTCGTTTTAAAAAATTCAAAATATAACATATAAGAAAAATATTTTTTATTATATACTTAATGTGATTGTTTATTTTCTTTTAATAATATAAAATAAAACAAAAAAAAAATAAGAGGGGATACCAAAATTGTTATCAAATATGTATTATTCAGAATCATTAATTTTCATATATATGTTAATCATATTAGGTAATTCCGTAGCTTTTATTTAAGGAAAGAAATAATATTCTTTTGTATAGTAATACTAATCAATTTGATAGTTAGTTTAATAAAAATTATAATATATATTTATATGGACCAACTTAGTTTTCTATAGATTCTAAAAATCATCCTAGTGATGACACGTGGCTACGAAAACATGTTGTAATGCTCCAGGATTAATATATAGGAGATGTGAAAAGGTTGTCGAGTTCCATTTAGAGTTACTGAATTACTATCTTTTAATATATAAGTCAAATCTCAAAAGACAAACAGTTAAATCTCTCTCTCTCTCTCCCCAACCTTTCTCTCTCTCGGACCTCTTAGCCCAATTGCAATGAAGCTCCGGTGTCCGGCGGCGCGTGAAAGCGCATGCCGCGGAGGCGGTCTTCCTCCTCTCTTACACTCTTTTTCGTTTTTGCTTTGTTGCGGTTCATTCACTCCATATGCTTTGTTTGGGTCTACGTGTCTGACAGCTGTTCCGTTTTCGTCTCCGCTCGAGAGGAGCTCCGGTAACGGCGTGTTCGGTTGGATACTGTAGTCTAGGTCGCGGAGTGTGGTGTGGCTTTTGCAGTTGGAGTCGGCTCTTAGGGTTTAAGTGGTCCCTTAAGCCTCTTGGTGAGGCGTCAACGCGAGGAGGTGGTGGTGCAGCTCTGTTTCCAGATCCGGTGAGGAGCCTCCTTTTTTTCTTCCATTCTAGGGAAGCATGATGCTGGATTTCGGATTGTGTCTCCTCCTTGGCGTCTTGGAGAGGGGCGTCTTTTTCATCTCGTACCAAGGGTGCTCCGGTGGTTCAGATTAGCACGAAGGCAAGTTTAGCGTGTGGTAATGGTGTGTGTCATTGTGGCTGGTGTCGGCATGTTAAGTGGTCGTTTGTGGTTATCAATGGCCTTCTCGAGGCGGAGATTCAAGCTCTCTCTCCTTTGTCTCCTCCTCTTCCCGGCTCTTGAGTCCAGGTTCATCAATGAAGTTCAGTCGACGAGTTTTTTGGTGGTTTTGCTCCTGTTTTTATCTGTTTGGTTGTATATGTGGTCACCGGTTACAGCATGTGACAGCAATAGTTAACTGTTCTCCAGTTCTCGGTGACGGAGTTTAGTGAAAAGTTGTGAAGCTCTCGGGTCTACGAGCCTTCCAACTCTTTCGGTGACACACTTCTGCGGCCAACATATACCAGTACCATGTGGATGATCTTGCGTTGCCATGGTAATGTTGTTTGATTAGTTTATTAATGCAGGTCAAGAAGTAATCTCTGGTTCAAGTGGCCGTTGTCGTCTCGGCCCAGTCTTTTTGCATCTCCGCTCATGGTTTAGATGACCCTCGGGAAATCTCTGTCTATGTGTGGGTTAGTGTCTTTCGTTTTCTGATTGGGAAGTTTTCGGGTATCTCGTCCTTGATCGGCGTCATGGCAGAGTCAAGTTTGTACAGCTGGTTCTCGAGCGATTTTTAAACGGTATGTAGCTTTTCGAACTCTCTTCTCTTGCCCGGTTTAAACTTCAGTGTCGGTGATGATTACAAACTTTGATGAGTCCATCGGGTACAAGCTACTCTGGAGGTGACATAGGAGGTGACATAGGATGATCCAAACATCCGAGGAAACGAGGTCAATCTCTCATTCCCTTGGCATTCGTCAAAAGTTTAGAACGGCATTCGTTACTCTAGGATTTGGAATTCGAACTAGTGGAACACGCCGGGAATATGAGTCGAGCAAAGCTAATTAGGAAACTTATGAATAGGGTGATTTTGTTCGAGTCGGGTGTGTACTCGGATCTGTATTCCTGGTTTCGGGTTGAATTTATAAAATTTAATTAAAAAAATTAATATAAAAAATAAAGAGTATAATTCTGATTTGGTTCTAAAATGGAAACAGTGGGACCAGAACAGAACAGATGGTCAGTCATACATCATAATTTATTTTGTTTCTATTTGTGTAATTTAACAAAGAAAAAAGAAGTTGCAACTTGCAAGATAGTTTTCAAAACTTTTCTGATCAGAACTCGTAGTAGCCTAGTACTAGATGGAAGACCTATTTTACATATCTATGAAATCAATGTCAACAAAATTTGGAATATGCCGACAGACACTACCATCACATAACAACAACATTGCATATATTCGTCAGATAAAAGCAAGTTTTTGTATAATAAGTATTATGTTCGATCGTTGTATAAGAATATAATATATTTGTATGTCATTAGTTTGATGTTTAACCCTATCTAAGAACAATCAATAATAATTATATACCTTAACTTTTATTTAATTATTTTATAAACTATTATACCGTGGATATATGTTGTTAATTGGAAAATTTGGCGTCATGTACATAAGTCAAAAGTCCATACACATAACAAGTATTTAGCTATGATATGTTATATGTTATTCTGAAAAAAAACTAAAATGCCCTTAGTTGCGCGTGAAAAGAGATGAGACGAAGTTCATCTCTTATTCTACAAAACTGATGGAGACGATTATAAACAATTGTTGGAAAAGAAGAAAAGGTACATCTGAGAGAGAGAGTTATAGTTTAGAAGACTGTTCGCAGACGTAGAAAAATAAACTTTAGTTTTTTTCAACGGTGCAATAACTGAAAATCTAGTCACTGAATATGGGTAAGTCCGGTATGATTGAATATAATTAGAGGGTTGAGAAATAGTTTCGCCGACATATCTTTAAGCAGATGAAGAATCAAGCGATTGATTGAATTGAAGAAGATGAACAGTAAATTTGTGACATGTTATATTCTACTTTATAATATAGTATAGTATGATATACTTTTATTTTGTATCTACGAATTGTTTTCCGTCGTTCGTCTCCTGATTATTCTTCTTTACTATTCCATCAGCTCCTTGTCTTGTGTTCCATCACTGTCGCATTGTTTACTCACCTCCTCCTACCGTCTCTTCTGCTCCTCCAACTTTTGTGGTTATGTTTTCTCCTACTTCATCAACTCTGACGACGCCTCCATCAACCCTTTGCTAATGGTGTATCATTTGACACTGCATGAATCTTCTCCTTCACTATTTCAACAGCTTTACTTTCGATCACTACATTGCAAATGGACTATTTTTAATCATATTTTGAGAGAACTATTCTATTATCGACATATAAAATAGATTTGTATTACAATATGTATTATTTTGTTTCTCTCTCACTTGTAGCACTGCCACCACCACCACTAACAGTTGTTTCATCACCACCGGTTTTCTCTTCCACCACCATCGACAGCCGTTATCTCCTCAACTCTCCCACAGTCTCTTCTTTTCCTCCATCTCTCGTTTTTCTCCTGGAACTCAATGCGATACGCCAACTTAATCAATACGCCATCCTCACAGTTGTGAGCCTCCCTTGGTGTTGCAGCACAGACATGTGCGGTTGAAATATTCTCCAGCTTTAACTCGGACCTACTCACGCAATGAGTGATTTTGTGTCGTTTACTTTCATCTTACATGAGTCTTATGCATTCACCAATGGTGTTTCTGTTAATTTTCCATGCATATTGTTTCTCATTATCTTGTAAACTTTGTTTCGTGTCTGCAATTTTGCGACAAAACTAAAATTGTCTCCTAATACAGTTGTTATGTATGTTAACATTCTCAAGCCGTCATACTAAATTTGACCCTTTCGATTGGTTAGACATTGATGACATACACAAAAATGAATGGCTTGTGTTTGTGTTGAGTATTCTATACTGTGTCGTAATCATGTATAGTATAGTCGTCTAATAGATGAAACACAACCTCGTAATTAGTTGACTCCTTTGTGTAGAATATAGTATATGGTATATAGTTTAGTATCAAATCTTTAGCTTTGAAGCGTCAACATCAAGCGCACACGCGTAGAAGGAGATTTCAGTCAGCCTTGAGCAGATTCATCTCCAGACTCTCCGACAGGAAGAATGGCGGCCTTGAGAAGATCCAAAAGCTAACAGGAAGAATGGCGGCCTTGAGCAGATTCATCTTCAGACTCTCCGACAAATCTCATGCCTTCTTTGGAATCCTCAAAAACCCAAAGGACTTCCAGTGGAGGGAAGAGTGCGAATCCGCTCTCCATGAGCTAAAGGCATATCTCACCACTCCTCCTCTCCTATCCAAGCCACTAATCGGTGAGGTCCTGCTGCTATATCTAGTAGTCTCGGAGCACACGGTAAGCGCCGTCTTAATACGCGAGGAGGGAAGCAAGCAGCTACCAGTCTACTACGTAAGTAAGGCTCTCCTGGATGCAGAAACCCGCTACAGCCATCTAGAGAAGCTGGCCTTAGCGCTGATAGTGGCCGCCCGCAAGTTGCGTCCCTACTTTCAGGCTCTCCCAATCGTCGTCGTCACCTCCTTCCCCATAAAAATGGTCCTCCACAAGCCTGAAGTCTCCGGAAGATTAGCGAAATGGGCCGTGGAACTAGGAGATACGATGTGATTTTTTGACCTGCCACAGCTATAAAGTCGCAGGTCCTAGCAGACTTCGTGGCCGAATTCTCCCCTGCCTTGCTCCCAGCTTTGGAGCAAGAAGTACGCCTCCGAAGCGAAGCAAAGGAAGAAGGAGAATGGGTCCTACATGTCGATGGATCCAGCAACATCAGAGAAGCCGGGTAGGAATAGTGCTTACCTTTGCCGACGGGGAACACAGCCTCAAGGGCCGTGAGGTGAAACTTCTAAGCAACCAACAACGAAAGCGAGTACGAGGCCTTAATCGCAGGGCTAACACTCGCCCACCAAATGGGGACAGAAAATATACAGGTCTTCGGCGACTCCTAGCTAATAATCAACCAAGTACATGGAGAGTACCAGGCAAAGGATGATAGCATGATCTAGTATTTGGCGGTCGCCCAACGACTCATCAAAAAGTTCAAGAGTTGCAAGCTTACTCAAATCCCCAGGGAGCAGAACTCGCGAGCCGATGCCCTTGCTAATCTAGGGTCCGCCCTTGAAACAAACAGCCAGATGAGCATACCCTTGCTCGTGCTTCAGTTGCCAGCCACCCTGGAGGAACCCCAATCCGAAGAGGTCTCAGATGTCGAAGAGGGCGAAACATGGATGACCCCCCTTGTCCGGTACCTAGAGAACGATATTCTCCCGGAAGATTGCAACGAGGCCAGGAAAATTAAGAAGCAAGCCGCAAGGTACTGTATCTCCCAGGAGAAGCTATACCGGAGATCCTTCTCAGACCCGTACCTAAGGTGTGTCACACCTCGAGAAGCCGTTAGAATCCTTATAGAGCTACATGAAGGAGATTGTGGATCCCACTCTAGCGACAGGAGCCTGGTGCTTAGAGCCAGAAGGGCAGGCTACTATTGGCCCACGATGGCCGCCGACGACAACAGGCAAGTCAAACACTACGACCAGTGTCAGAGGCACGCTCCAGTTTCTAAATTCCCCCCGGAGAACCTCAAGTCCATAAGCTCACCATGGTCCTTCAGAAAGTGGGGCATGGACATAGTGGGGAAATTCCCTATGGCGCCAGGGCAGAAGGTCTTCCTTCTGGAAGCACTCAGCCGGATAATGGACCTCCAGATCCGCAAATTCCTGTGGACCAACGTAATCACTCGCTTTGGGGTCCCCCACGAGATCGTCACCGACAATGGACCCCAGTTCACGAGCCACAACTTCAAGGAGTTCTGCAAGGACTGGGGCATAAAGCTCACCTTCGTCACACCCTGACACCCCCAGTCTAACGGCCAAGCCGAATCCACGAACAAAACCGTGGTCAACATGCTTAAAAAGCGACTGGAGGGTTCTCACGGGAAGTGGGCGGAAGAACTACACGGAGTCCTCTAGGCCTACCGGACCACTCCCAAAACAGCGACGCATGAAACTCCCTACTCGCTGGTCTACGGTTATGAGGCTATAATACCCACGGAGATGCACGTGTGAAGAACGGCCTCAGGGTCTACCTCTCAGGAGGAGAACGACGAGCTGATGATGCTGAGCCTCGACCTACTTGACAAAAAACGAGAGGCCGCTCGGCTAAGAAACTGGTCCTACCAGCAAGACGTCTCCAGGACGTGCAACAAGAATGTCAGAACCAGGACCTTCCAGCAAGGGGATTGGGTTCTACGATGAGCAGAAAAAACGACAGGGAAAATCACCCCCGGATGGGAAGGAACCTATAAGGTAATCGAGGTGCGGAGAGTAGGCGCCTACAGGCTGCAAGATAGGAAAGGTAAAATACAACCCAACTGCTGGAACACGCTGCACCTCAAAGCCTATCATTTTTAATACGGTCCCCGGACCATGATTTCTAGTATACTACTATATACTATTTAAGCATTATGATTTCTTACTCCTATGTATGCTAAATGTCTCCGGAAAAAGCTTATAATAAAATAGTTCCGACTATAAGGGCAGAAGGAAAATCATTATACTTAAAGAGGCATACGCGCTGGATCAGGTCTCCAGAGACCTCCGATCCTGGCCAACCCTTGCAAAAAGTGGCTCGACCACAGTGGCACGTCCACAAAAGCAAAATGGGTATGAGACATAAAGCAGGAATGGGTATGCGCAAGCCTGAGTATGGTGTCGAAACTACCTACAACCCATGTGCAGCCTAAGGCGCATCGGGGTCCCTAGAGTACCAATGTGAAAAGTACTTGTATTAAAATGCTACGAGCTACACAATACAGGGAACACATGGTATAATTATTTCAAAAGAACTGTTAAATACATGGAGCAATCAAAACCCTGCTTCTCCAGACGTGGAAAGCAGCGAAGCCTGACACTTGGATCATAACACCCGCACCAGCACCCTCTAAGCATGTCAATGACTTCATGCAGAAGTAGAATACATCATAGGAACTCGATAGTGGCCAGCTTCCGAGCGGCAGAATACGAAATCCATACAGGTACCAGTAGTAGTCTGCCTAAGAAGGCGGAGTACGGTGCCTGCGAAAACAAATATTCTGGGTTCCCAGGGAACTCCGGGTCCATATGCAAGCCCCCGATCTAGAGAGGAAACCCATGGTTCCCCATATGATTTCGGGTCCTATGTATAAAATCTGAGGAAGAACCTTCGGGTTCTCCTATAGCCTCCGGGTTCCAATCAAAGATCTCAGGATCTAAGGAAGAACCCCAGGTTCCTATATGGCCTCAGGGTTCCAAAGATAATTTCAAAAAAGAAGCTAGAACCCATGTGCAGCCTAAGGCGCATCGGGGTCATTACAACTTCAAGAACCTCCGAGTTCCCACTTAGCCCCCGGGTTCCAATCGAAGATCTCCGGATCTAAGGAAGAAACCTCTGGGTCCCTATATGGCCACAAAGTCCTAAATATGATCTTAGAAAGAGGATATAACCCCTGTGCAGCCTAAGGCGCATCTGGGTCATCACATCCCTAAGAACCTCCGGGTTCTCACGAGACCTCATGGTCCAAATACAAACACCAGGGTCCCGATACGATCTCCGGATCTAAGGGAAAACCCTATGTTCTCACACGACCTCAGGGTCCAATCACGATCTTAAGAGCCTCCGGGTTCCAACTACGATCTCCGGATCTATCAAAGAATCTTCGGGTTCCCATACCGCTTTCGGGCTCCAGTCATGATCTCAGGATCTAGAGAAGGACCTTCGGGTCCCAAATGCGATCTCGTGATCTAAAGGAGAACCTCCGGGCTCCCCCACGACCTTCGGGTTCTTAGACGACCTCCGGGTCCTTCCGCGACCTCCGGGTCCCCGGGTAATCACAAAATCTTTACGCAACCTCCGGGTTACAAGATTCATCTCCAGACTCCAATGGTCCACACTCTAAAAAGCTCGAAACCTCCGGGTTTAGAGCCCATCTCTCGGGATCCTATTATCTAACCTACGGAAAGGGTAAGGAGCGGTCATATACTACGAGTCTCACCCCAACCAAGAAACGGGCGGGAAAAATCCTCTTAAAAAATTTGAGTACTACCATCAGAGCATGCAAAGCAATAGAAAAGAGTGCATAAAAAGAAAGCTATGAGGAGTCGAATATTTCAAAAACCAAAGGGGGCTACAAAAAGCCATTATTCTAAACAAGGAGATTCAACAAAAGAGAGAGTTTCAGAAACAAAAATCATTCGGAAAGAAGGATCCTCCGAGAATCGCGACCCCACAACGGATCTCGGGGTGGCAACCCGGGAGAAACTCCCCGCCTGCTGGTCGGCTCCCCCGGACCGGAACAGATGTCAACAATACTCTTCTTCAGGGTCCCAGAGTTCCACTCGCTTCTCCAGCCATTCCTTCCTGAGCTCCCATCTTGCCGACGCTTTCACTTGCTGGATCAACAAATCCCGGTGAGCCAGCATGTTCTGCACCTGATTACGGAGGAAGAACACCTCGCCAATTAACCTCCGATGAGCATCCACCAGTGGGTCGTGATTAGATACGGCTTCAGCAACTGTTGACGAGGTGGAAGATGAGCCATTAACTAGTGAAGCAGCCCTTGCCAGTCTTGGCGGAGGGGTATAAAGAGGACGCCTCTTCCGAGTTTTAGCCTTTTGCTGCTCATCATAGATGGCTGATACCGGGAGCTTAACCACGTTCCCTGGAAAAGGCAACGTAGGAAATAAGAAAACGGAATCCTATCAAGAGAAAACAGAGAGGGGGAGGCTTACCCCAAACGCGGCTATTACGCAAGGCTTCCTTGCTCACCAGAAATGTTACCCATCAGAATCGTTGAGGAACTCCCATTATATGCTTTGCTACTGCTTCTCCAGCAAAGGAAACCGGGCGGGACACATCTGACAAGCGAAAGCCAAACATCAATAAAAAGAGGCTCCCAAAGGAATGGTAAAACTCAAAGTCCAAAGGAGAACTTACCAATGGTACGCCAAGACGTAGGATAACCAAACGGCTCTTGGATCTTCACAAACACGTACCGGCTGTTCCAACCATCCCAAAGGGGTAACCCCCTGATACCCCTCTATGGTTCCTCGACCAGAGGGATGCCATCGCGGGATCAAAGGTGATAGAACCTTGCTTTGTTCACCAGAGGAGCAAAAAAATAAGAGTATAAAATCTAATGCACCCCGACGGAAAATCCATGAAAATCCCTGAATACTTGAATGGCCATTAAAGTCCTCCAGGTTAGAGGAGTAACTTGAGAAGGACAGAAACCGAAGAAAGATGATACTTCGCCTATAAGAGAAGGGATAACACCCCGGAAGCCTGCTTCCAGATATGCCTCATAGACAGGCACCTCACTGCTCCCCCATCTGGAGCACGTTCGAACTCAGACGGACACCTCATCCCCACTGAAGGATGAACCGCATACTTCCTCCGCATATTAGCAAGATTTCCCTCTCGAATCTAGGAACGGGGACCGTCATCAAAGAAATAAGAACGACACCTTCTCAGGGGTGCCATCGGAACCGCTTCACTATCAGCCTCCGGAACATCTCCCCAAGAAGGAACATAAGATGAGAAAGGATCAGTGAAAGGACGACGTCGCCTTGGACGACCACCCACGAGTGAGGACGGAAACATAAGCAATTCGGGATTCATCTTTCTCAACTAGGAGTCAGCGCTGGAATCGGGTTGAGGCCAGTTAGGAGATATTGCGAGTCCTTATATACATCCGGATCATCCCATTTCACGGGATTAGAAAAGGAAGTACAGATGTTTCCAAATATCCTGAAGAATCCCTGACATAAGGGACAAGCAGTGAAAAGGAAAATCGGTCCTTGCAAGAAAAAGGGAAATCCTTCCTAAAAATGAAAGTTTCGAGAAAGGATACGCGCTTTTGAAAATAAGAAGAGCACCTAGTACCATCAACCGAATTAGCGCCAGCCTCCAGATCTGCCTCTACGCTTCACAAATGCATAAGCCCCTCTTCGTAAATCACCGGAGCTCCAGGCTCCGCCGTCTCTAAGACGCCATCAGAAGTCCAGAGTGTGGCTCCGGCCTGAGTGGAACCCCGGTCTGTTGTCAGGGAACTGGTCCTCCCCCGGGTTCAGAGTGTGGCTCCGGCCTGAGTGGAACCCCGGTCTGTTGTCAGGGAACTGGTCCTCCCCCGGGTTCAGAGTGTGGCTCCGGCCTGAGTGGAACCTGGGATAGCAGGATTACCGGAGTGATGTCTTGCCCAGGGAAAGCCTGCTGAGAATGAGCAACTCCGGTTGACTTGAGTGCACAGGTTATTCCCCGAGTTCAATGACGAAATCGACCAGAAAGGGGCAAACTGTTGGGGAAAAATACTCAGGTATAGAATTACTCCAGACCCCAGGCAGGACACTGGCCTCTGGGTCCCCGCTACAAGACACCCCAGGTCCCTGCTACGAAGTATTCCGGGTCCGGTCCCAGGGACCACCCCATTCCTCCGGGAAAAGAAAAACTTCCGATAAGGAAAACCTTCCATATTTCCGAATATGGAAGAGTTTAACCTACTCCAACCGACTAATTCCCGCCTTAAGAAGACTATATAAAGGGAACCTAAACCCTAAAGCAAGGGATCGACACTTCAAGACTTAGAGGCTAGAGCTAGACGGCTAGAATTAGGGTTCTTACTAAAATCATTGTAATCCTAGTTTGTCTACTCAATAAAACGTCTCTTCAAGTCTTTATCTCTACTATATCTCTCAAAATCAATACAAATACCAGCCTTGTCCATCGTTCCGTAGTACTCACAAAGATCCTACATAAAAATCCACTAACAGTATGCAACATGCAAACCAACCAGTTGTGCCTGGCGCTCATAGATCCACATGTTTACTACAATCATATTCCAGTCATGAAACCACATACGTCCTTCAGAAGAATTGATGATCCAGGACTCATCACCGCATTCCACTGTGGAGCCGAGTACGAGACAAATTATTATGCGTCGATCGAAACTCATACCGCAACATCGATCGATAGTGCCAACCATAAATCGATCGACAATCACAAGGAAGAATCAATCGGCAGTAGTCCAGACGATTGGGAGAATGACTACTACAATCCCACCATGCGGGGCACACTGCTATACCCACCAGAGATACGGTGCATACAGAGGAGATGATGAGGAGTATGAGGAGGAACGAGCTATAGAGTACAAAGCCATTCTTGCTGTGGAAGATAGACTTCTCCACCTTTCCTCTTGGACAAAAAATGTAACTTCGATCGACAGAACCATCCCAACACCGATCGACACTCATCATCACCAGAAAAACCGGAAACGAGCATCGACCGACATTGCCTACTACCAATCGATCGACGCTGTAGTCGACCGTTGTTGGGGTCGAAAACGGTTACGACGAAGTTAATGTCCAAATCTCCGCAAAAATCAGCGTGAGCATTTTTTACGAAAGTTGTACTTTGTAAAAAGATTCTTTACAAAGAGCATCGCAGTAAAATCTTGTTCAAATCTCAATCGAACTAAATACCGATTATCCAAGGCAACGGACACGTATCCGAACCAACCACGGGCAAGCTCGAGTATGGCAATCGGACCACGGACAAACCAAGCTCGGTTGCTACGTAGCGACCAAGCTCGGGCCAAGGCTCGGTCGCTACGTATCGACCGAGCTCGAGCCAAAGCTCGGTCGCTACGTAGCCACCGAGCTCGAGCCAAGCTCGGTCGCTACGTAGCGACCGGGCACGAACGGGGCTCAGTCGCTACATAGCGACCGAGCTCGAGCCAAATTGGGTCGCTATGTAGCGACCAAGCACGTACACGGCTTGGTCGTTACGTAGCGATCGGGCTCTCCCAAAACGTCGATACGACACGAATCCATGCATTCTTGTCTACTCTTTAAAATGCTATCTCCCGTAGACCGTGGCTAAATCATTATATGTTTCCCGTCACGCGAAGTCATCAGTCAAACTTTACGATAAAAACCGCGGGAAGTTTGTTTTTATCGAAGAAACTGTAATAAACGTTTCGAGCCAAAGACGGCCCAAAGAGACCTAAGACGAAGCTCAAATCCCACTTACGACTTCTTAACCAAAAGCCCATAAGCCGTATGACGGTTTATGCTTGGTTCGTAAGGCAAGATAAATGTCAAGTTTCTGCGGATAAATGTGAAGTTTCCGAAGATAATCACGAAGATCAGAAAAAATGGAATATCTCCATTTTTGAGCTATGATGGGTTAAGGGCAAAAGGGGAAAAGCGTAAACCGATCGAGGAGCAAGTATATAAGGAGTTCTAGGTGAGAGGCACATGAAGAGAACTTTTTCACAGCAAACTTAGCACTTAGAGCAGTTTAGGCAATTTTCCGTTTTTGTTATTCGAGCTGCGACTCAATTAGGTTTAGCAGCTTTAGGGTTTTAGAACTAGGAATCTCGCCGATAGCTCTCGTAGCCCAGGCTCTTACCATGTTGTAACGCTCAAACGCGAATTCGGAATAAGACCTACTTTGCTCTCTTTTCGATTTATTATCTTTTTTCATCTTTATTTCGTGTTCTGATTGCTTGGCTTGTGGTATTAGCAGATATCCGGGACCTCTGGGAAATTAGGGTTCTCCTACTTTCCTAATTTAAACGGAAATCGATAGTGCGTATTTCGGTTCCCACAACCGTGCACGAGAAAGAGATTACTCCATTGGCAGTTGGGGAGATGATCACTATCACGAGAGCTATGCAGTCGAAACAGCAGTACATGAGCCAGGAGTAGATGAACCTCATTAAGGTTTCACATATGAGGAACTGCTTAATCACCAGGAATGCTCAGATAGTAATTCACTTCCTACAGAAGCTTGTGGAAGAGGCATCCATTTCTATCATCCTTTCACTAGGGCTAATCGCCCATCGATCGACATTGACGTCCTATCATCGATCGACAGACGTCTAGAGTTTGGAAAAAGAGATTCCACTGGGAGGAGAAGGATGAGTATGAAGTCTACAGAGACGATCATGGACATGCCAGAGATGTACATGGACACATCATCCGTGTATCCAAGGATGATATAAGAAGTTTTCTGGAAATAGACTCAATGGATGAGCATAGCTACCTAGGTCTTACAGAACATGCTAGGTCATTCACACAAACCAAGCTAGTACCAAAAATCTACACCAAAGATGATATCAATGAGATGCTTTATGGAGTCTGTGGATCCCAATAAAAGAATGAAGATGACTTCCAGATGAAGCTTGATGGTGTCTACTACCCACTAAATGATAGCATCAGTTGGTTGACTACATGCATGGAGGAGATGAGGCAAGACATAGCCAGGATCCAAACACAGCGTGCGGCCGAAGCAACTGCACCAGCGTCGATCGACAGACACCTCTCAACATCGATCGACGACGATCCACCACAACCACATCCGATGAAGTCTCAACCAGATTCTTACACCAGAGCAGAGATTGATCAGTTGGTAGAAGAGATCTACAGAACTCTGGGAACAACAGAAGAGAGGCTTGATAAGAGATGTGATGACATCTATTTCCCAATGGACCTCACCATCAATTCTTTGACTTCTCAGATAGAAGCAATACAGAGGGAAATAGTAGAGATTCATAGATACATTGCTCGTCGACCGGAGGCATCAACATCGATCGACTGACGCATCCACATATCGACCGACGCATCCACATATCGACCGACAATCACAGACGAACATCGATCGACGAACAAACCGAGGAAGACTAGTACCAATGGAGAAATCAGATATGTCTGATACAAACAACCATGGAGAGGAGATCTCAGCTGAACCATACGCCACACTTGTGAGACATCAGTTCAAACTCGAGAGTCATGGAGACTGATTGAAGAAGATAGAGAATACAACTGCAACAATGAAAGACAAATGGCGCAGAGGAGATGAAGCAATGCGAGACTTCACTGGTACATGGTTCAACAAGCACAGAGAAAAGATGGAAACTTGTTTCCCAGCAAGTCCCAACTTTCCACATTACTAGCCAAATCACCTCAAAAGTCAAGTTAAATGACTATAACAAAGAGCTGAGTGGGAGGCAACCCACTATTAGGTAATATCTAATTGTTTTTTTATTAGTTTAGTACTTATGTTAGTTTTAAATTATTGTAGGTCATAAAAAGTAAAGCAAAAAAAAAAGATCCGAGTAGACGATTGCCGTGAGTATCGACCGACAAAACACTGCCGACATCAATCGATAGAACATCACCTGCCGCGACCGATGTCAACACCTTTACATCGTTTGACATCTATTCCGGTCTGGTATATCATTTTTACTTGTTCAATTGAGTCCTTATGTTTTAATTATCACCATAACTCCGACTGAATTTACACTAGGGACAGTGTAGTTTAAGTCTGGGGGGAGGTTTACTGATATTAGTTTATTCATGAGTCTTATTAAAATGTTTTCAAAAAAAGAGTTGTTATTCAGTCAAGAAGGGGATAATGAACTTGTTTATTTTGCTTATTATCTAACCACACAATTCTTGACTTACTAGTTGTAGATAGCACTAAAGATACCAAAGTGGATCAACCTGTCAACTTTGTTACACTTGCTGAGAATGTTTGAAGAAACCAAAGCTGACCTCCAACCTAATTGAGCTCAACTCTGCTTGTCTTGGGGCTTGGTATACATGGGATCAGATTCTTCAAACATGTCTGGAAGGTAAAACTTTGTGTAGATTTATCACCCTCTTTCTTTCAATTTCGAATTTAGGTTTTTATATGATAAAAAAAAAATTTATATATAGTTATAGATAATAATTTAGTAAGGAATTCGAACAGGACTTGGTGGCTACAACCATTAAGGCTTGATTCACAAATAATCCTAGGATATAGGTCAAAAAGAAATGAACAGGATTTGGTGGCTAAAACTATTAAAGCTTTACTCATGGAAGCCTGTCCAATCTTGGTCAATGATCTTGCAATATAAGCAGACTTTGACTGAGAGAGAAATTAGTCGAGAGAGAGGATAGAAACTTTTGTTTACCTGCAGGTCCAGATACTTGTTTGAGCATCCTTGCATCATGTGATCGATACCCCAAGGTAAAGCCTACAATTTTATTTATGCAAGAATTGAGGTTGGTAGAGGGGATTGTCAGACATGATTTGCTAAGTTGTTGACTAGATGAACTTGGTTGCTAGACTAGGATATGGTATAATCTGCTTCTGAGATTATAACTTTCTAAGGTGTTGACTTTAAGTTTTAAATCTGTGAGTCCCTGCTGTTTTCAAACCTCTTTCAGAGAGACTGCCTGTATGTTTTGCTTGAGAACAAGCAAAAGAGTAAATTTGGGGGAGTTGATAGGTCATGGATTTGACTCACTTTTACCCATGGTTTATAAGTGTTTTAAATACTATTTATTATATTCTCGAGTCTATTTAGTATATTTATAGGATCAGGCGTGATTTGGAAGAAATTGATGATTTTGGAGCATTTTGGGAGATATTTGGAGAAAGCATCCGAGCTGACCATCGAGCACGACCATCGGTCGACATTGAAGATAAATAATCGATCGATGTTCACATTTTTGACATCGATCGACGGCGAAGCGAGCATAAGCCAATTTGGTCACAGCCGACTTAAAACCCAAGTCTTCACCAATTTACAAGATTAACCCTGACTAGTTTAACCTAATTATATAAGCTTTGCCAACATGTTAGAGGCAAAGTGTGCTTTCTTGTTTTACTATTTTCACAACAAAATGTTTTCTAGGAATTTTAGTAGATTGGAGAGAAGATCCAAAGAGATTTGTGATTGAAACTCCATTGATATCTATCTATTTATCTATGCTGTTTTTTTACCTAATTGATGTTATGAGCTTTATGGTTTAAATAGGTTATGAGGGATTAGCCCCAACTATAGATTGATAAGTTGTGATATTCATCATTAGGATTGTCATTAAAGCATGTTTCTAGTTTAGTTAGCTAGAACTTGATCTAGGAGTTTGAGATAAAGGTCATCACTTGCATCTCACCCTGAATCCATCCTAATTGATCTAAGATTGCTAGAGTAAGGCGGGAGCTGATCTAGGAAGCTTAGTGAGCACATTCAACCCGCGCGTTAAAGCTTGACCAAACGCGTCGATCAATATTCCAATCGAATAATCGGTCGACTGTTCAACAAGTGTATCAATCCATATTCCTATAGAATCATCGATCGACACTCATATCGGGTTAATAGACAAACCTAGAAAGCAAGAGCCTATCGGTTTGTTGTTGAGTGTTAAGCTCTATAATACCATGCATATAACTTGTTAGGCATCTGTAGGATTATAATCCTGATTACCTGAATAAAAACCCTAAGTCTAGCTATTTTCATCTAAGTACCAAAACCCCCAAATCAAATCAATCGAGCAACTGCCTTGCTCACAAACCTGCTTTTACATTTAATCATAATCAACCTAGCTTAATCAATCTGATTAGATTTATTAGGTTCCCTAGCTCCCTGTGAATTTGATCCCTATATACTACAACTGAACCTCTTATTTGAGAGAGTAATTCACTTCTCAGGGTAATTTGAGTGAGATCACATGACGATTTTCTTTTTATGCACTCTTTTTCATCGAACCGTTTTGCACGCTCTAATGGTAGCAACTCGAATCTTTAATGAGGACCCTCGCCGTTTGCTTCTTGTCGTGGTAGGACTCAGAGCATACTATCGCTTCTTACCCTGTTCATAGGTTAGGTATCAAGATCCGAGTGTTGCCTTAGAACTAGGAGACTTCCCCAGGATTTTTCGGGGTGGTCCCGGACCCGGAGGTTGTAGCTGGAACTTGCAAGATTAACTTTGAACATGGAGGTTTTAAGCTTTCAGAAATATGGACTCTAGAACCCGGAGATTTTCTCTTGTAACCCGGAGGTCACGTAAGGAGCTGAAGGTCGTTTTGGAGAGGCCTTTCATCTCCAACCCTTGGTGTGGGTCGTCCGTCGGTCATGTTCTTGTTTGATTGTTGGCTGGCCGGTTGGCCTTTCATCTCCAACCCTTGGTGTGGGTCGTCCGTCGGTCATGTTCTTGTTTGATTGTTGGCTGGCCGGTTGGCCTTTCATCTCCAACCCTTGGTGTGGGTCGTCCGTCGGTCATGTTCTTGTTTGATTGTTGGCTGGCCGGTTGGCCTTTCATCTCCAACCCTTGGTGTGGGTCGTCCGTCGGTCATGTTCTTGTTTGATTGTTGGCTGGCCGGTTGGCCTTTCATCTCCAACCCTTGGTGTGGGTCGTCCGTCGGTCATGTTCTTGTTTGATTGTTGGCTGGCCGGTTGGCCTTTCATCTCCAACCCTTGGTGTGGGTCGTCCGTCGGTCATGTTCTTGTTTGATTGTTGGCTGGCCGGTTGGCCTTTCATCTCCAACCCTTGGTGTGGGTCGTCCGTCGGTCATGTTCTTGTTTGATTGTTGGCTGGCCGGTTGGCCTTTCATCTCCAACCCTTGGTGTGGGTCGTCCGTCGGTCATGTTCTTGTTTGATTGTTGGCTGGCCGGTTGGCCTTTCATCTCCAACCCTTGGTGTGGGTCGTCCGTCGGTCATGTTCTTGTTTGATTGTTGGCTGGCCGGTTGGCCTTTCATCTCCAACCCTTGGTGTGGGTCGTCCGTCGGTCATGTTCTTGTTTGATTGTTGGCTGGCCGGTTGGCCTTTCATCTCCAACCCTTGGTGTGGGTCGTCCGTCGGTCATGTTCTTGTTTGATTGTTGGCTGGCCGGTTGGCCTTTCATCTCCAACCCTTGGTGTGGGTCGTCCGTCGGTCATGTTCTTGTTTGATTGTTGGCTGGCCGGTTGGCCTTTCATCTCCAACCCTTGGTGTGGGTCGTCCGTCGGTCATGTTCTTGTTTGATTGTTGGCTGGCCGGTTGGCCTTTCATCTCCAACCCTTGGTGTGGGTCGTCCGTCGGTCATGTTCTTGTTTGATTGTTGGCTGGCCGGTTGGCCTTTCATCTCCAACCCTTGGTGTGGGTCGTCCGTCGGTCATGTTCTTGTTTGATTGTTGGCTGGCCGGTTGGCCTTTCATCTCCAACCCTTGGTGTGGGTCGTCCGTCGGTCATGTTCTTGTTTGATTGTTGGCTGGCCGGTTGGCCTTTCATCTCCAACCCTTGGTGTGGGTCGTCCGTCGGTCATGTTCTTGTTTGATTGTTGGCTGGCCGGTTGGCCTTTCATCTCCAACCCTTGGTGTGGGTCGTCCGTCGGTCATGTTCTTGTTTGATTGTTGGCTGGCCGGTTGGCCTTTCATCTCCAACCCTTGGTGTGGGTCGTCCGTCGGTCATGTTCTTGTTTGATTGTTGGCTGGCCGGTTGGCCTTTCATCTCCAACCCTTGGTGTGGGTCGTCCGTCGGTCATGTTCTTGTTTGATTGTTGGCTGGCCGGTTGGCCTTTCATCTCCAACCCTTGGTGTGGGTCGTCCGTCGGTCATGTTCTTGTTTGATTGTTGGCTGGCCGGTTGGCCTTTCATCTCCAACCCTTGGTGTGGGTCGTCCGTCGGTCATGTTCTTGTTTGATTGTTGGCTGGCCGGTTGGCCTTTCATCTCCAACCCTTGGTGTGGGTCGTCCGTCGGTCATGTTCTTGTTTGATTGTTGGCTGGCCGGTTGGCCTTTCATCTCCAACCCTTGGTGTGGGTCGTCCGTCGGTCATGTTCTTGTTTGATTGTTGGCTGGCCGGTTGGCCTTTCATCTCCAACCCTTGGTGTGGGTCGTCCGTCGGTCATGTTCTTGTTTGATTGTTGGCTGGCCGGTTGGCCTTTCATCTCCAACCCTTGGTGTGGGTCGTCCGTCGGTCATGTTCTTGTTTGATTGTTGGCTGGCCGGTTGGCCTTTCATCTCCAACCCTTGGTGTGGGTCGTCCGTCGGTCATGTTCTTGTTTGATTGTTGGCTGGCCGGTTGGCCTTTCATCTCCAACCCTTGGTGTGGGTCGTCCGTCGGTCATGTTCTTGTTTGATTGTTGGCTGGCCGGTTGGCCTTTCATCTCCAACCCTTGGTGTGGGTCGTCCGTCGGTCATGTTCTTGTTTGATTGTTGGCTGGCCGGTTGGCCTTTCATCTCCAACCCTTGGTGTGGGTCGTCCGTCGGTCATGTTCTTGTTTGATTGTTGGCTGGCCGGTTGGCCTTTCATCTCCAACCCTTGGTGTGGGTCGTCCGTCGGTCATGTTCTTGTTTGATTGTTGGCTGGCCGGTTGGCCTTTCATCTCCAACCCTTGGTGTGGGTCGTCCGTCGGTCATGTTCTTGTTTGATTGTTGGCTGGCCGGTTGGCCTTTCATCTCCAACCCTTGGTGTGGGTCGTCCGTCGGTCATGTTCTTGTTTGATTGTTGGCTGGCCGGTTGGCCTTTCATCTCCAACCCTTGGTGTGGGTCGTCCGTCGGTCATGTTCTTGTTTGATTGTTGGCTGGCCGGTTGGCCTTTCATCTCCAACCCTTGGTGTGGGTCGTCCGTCGGTCATGTTCTTGTTTGATTGTTGGCTGGCCGGTTGGCCTTTCATCTCCAACCCTTGGTGTGGGTCGTCCGTCGGTCATGTTCTTGTTTGATTGTTGGCCGGTGGGCTGACCTATGCCTAGGACGGTTCGGGGGTGTTACACGTAGGTTCTTTTTTAGAACCTGAGATCATATTTGGACCCGGAAGTTATGTGGGAGTCCGGAGGCTATCCTTTGGATCCTGAGATCTCATCACGAACCCGGAGGCTATATGGGAACCCGGAAGTTCTCATAGATCCGGAGATCTTTATCAAGAATTTGGAGGTTACATGGGAACTCGGAGGTTTTCCTTTTGGATCCCGAGATCGTGTTTGGAACCCAAAGGTTCTAGATTATGGGATCGTATTTGGAACCCGAAGGTTCTCCTTTAGATCCTGAGATTGTATTTGAGCTTGGAGGTTACGTGGGAGCCCGGAGGCTCTCCTTTGGATCATGGGATCTCATCACCAACCTGGAGGCTATATGAGAACCCGGAAGTTCTCCTTTAGATCCGGAGATCTTTATCTAGAACCCTGAGGTTACATGGTAACCCGAAGGTTTTCCTTTTGGATTATGAGATCATGTTTGGAACCCAGTGTTGGGGAAAAAAATACTCAGGTATCATTTTCCTCCGGACACCAGGCAGGACCCTGACCTCCGGGAACGCTCCAGGTCCCCGCTACCGGGTACCCAGGGATCGGTCCCAGGGACCACCCCCTGCTCCAAGAAATGACAAATTTTCGATACGGAGAACCTTCCATATTTCTGAATATGGAAGACTTCCACCTACTCCAACCGACAAGAACCGACCTAAAAACAACTATATAAGGGGAACCCAAACCCTAGAAAAGGGGATTGCCACTTTTAGACTTAGAGACTAGGCTTAGACGGCTAGGGTTAGGGTTCTTACCCAATATCTTGTAATCCTTGCTTGTTCTATTCAATAAAGATCTCTTCAAGTCTCTTTCTTTTTTACTACTCTCAAATCCTTATGAAATACCTTCAAACTAACTCAAGATACCAGCTTATCCATCGTTCCGTAGTACCCACAAAGATCCTACACAAAAATCCCCTAACACATATCATCTCCGTACCCCTTCATGAAATGGTCCATGGATATAGTAGGACCACTAGTATCCTCAGGACCAGCTCAGCTGTGATTCCTTCTGGTGTTAACAGACTACTTTACCAAGTGGATCGAAGCCGAGACATATCAAAAGATCATCGCCACCACGGTAACGAGCTTCATTTGGAAAAACGTCATATGTCGGCACGGTTTACCCTACGAAATAGTAACCAACAACAGACTGCAATTTATCTCGAAAATATTCACGGAATTCTGCAACAAGTGGAAGATCAAGATTAAGGCCGCAAGCCCCTGATACCCAAAGTGTAACGGACACGCCGAAGCTGCAAACAAAACCATAATGAACGATCTCAAGAAAAAACTCGACCTCAAAAAAGAAAGGTGGAGCGAAGAGCTGCCCGGCGTTCTCTGGGCTTGTCGAACGACCCCTCACACAGCAACCCAAGAGACTCCATTTTCACTATCTTATGGGGTCGAGGCCGTAATACCAGCAGATAACGAGGTCCAGAGCCAGCGACGCAGGGTGTGCCCAAAAGACACCGAGTTCAACGAAGAACTACTGATCGATCAACTGGATATGATCGAAGAACAGCGAGAGAGAGCGGCAATACACATACAAAATTACCAACAAGCCGCGTCGTGTTACTATGACGCTAATGTAAGAAATCACGCATTCTCCGTCGGTGACCTAGTCCTTCAAAAAGTATTCGACGTAACAAAGGAACCAAAAGCAGGAAAATTAGAAACTAGGTGGGAAGGACCATACAAAGTAACCAAAGAGATCCGAACCGGAGTCTACGAGCTAGAAAAATGCAAAATTGGGCGCTCCGAAATGAGACCTTGGAAAGCATACAATTTAAAGAAATACTACAAGTAATAAAAACCCGAAACTCGATCTCATCGATCAAGCTTCGAGCTGGGAGGCTACCGACATCTATAACTCAGTAAAACGAAATAGAACTACGAATAGGCTTGATCCCTCTAAAAGGGTACGTAGGCAGCTCAGCACCGAGCGCAGCCCAAACAACCCAACAAATCTCTCACTTTCTACCTGGGCAACTCAACTCTGAACACAGCCCAGCCATTCAATCACACTCTTAGGCCGTATAAAGGCCCACGAAGCAGATTCCTGATCAGTTTCTGCTCTACACCTTCTAAAGGATAAAATAGCAAGCTTAATGAAGCCAAAAACAAATCAAACATACGATTAGAAAGGTATTAACCCAATAATCCGTTGAAGACATATAAATCTTTTCACAACAACAACAAAACACAAAAGGAAAAGTTTAACATAACAAAATACAAACACAAAGCAAACAATATGATCAACCTTCGCCTCAGTCCTGATTGCTCGAATCCCCGGAAATCTGAGGAAGGTCAAGGCGACTAAGAGAGGGGTCCGACACCGAAGCCAAACCATAATCAACATCGAGCGAGACCTCCTGGCATTTAAGACGTTCCAATTCTTCTTCGAGCTCGTAATCAGCCTTGCTGTACACGGTCAAGGCTTCAATCCGAGCTCGCACCTACTGCAAACAAATCTTCGCAGCCGTTTCATCCTTCTTCTTCTACAACTTAGTCTTCACTGCAGCCAAGATCGCCTCATATTCTCGAGTAAGAGAGCAACGAGCAAGATGGCACTCATTGTGAGCTGCCGCGCCGCGACCTTTGAGCTCTCGCCTATGTTTTTCTTTCACCGAGTCGAGATCGCTCTGAATCGCAACTTTCTCCACCTCAGCGGCAGCCAACTTCCCCTTCAATTCCTCAACCTCCGCCTCACGCTGCTGCTCTTTCACCCGAGCCGCCTCCAACTCACCCCGAAGCTGTTGAATTGTGAGAAGATGACCCCCGATCACCTCTTTGCTTGGAAAATCAGCCAGTTGTTTCTCCATCAAAGCAGCGTATTCATTGCTCGCCTCCATAGCCTAAATTAAAAAAGAAATTGTCATTCTGTCCAACAAAACTCCAATGAATCGATGAACTCGGATCCACATAATTGATATCCTCAAGGACTCGACGTCGATTTTGATGGATCGATGAATTGACGTCATCATCTCGAGGTCGATCGCCGACTGAACCGGTTGAATTGTTCGGCGTTGTTCGGGCCCCGTCAACAAGAACGGCGATCACTACCGGTCTAACCACGAGGCCGGGAGACTGAGCCTGCGACCTAGATCTAAGCACCGGCCCCTGTCGGGGTTTCCGAGCTCGTTCCGACGACCCGACCTCAAAGGACGCATCAGGGCGGTCAAGCAAAACTTCCTGCTCCCTCGTCCCTGAACGAAACTGATTTTGAAAGCCTTAGGAGGCAGAAATACGTAAATAATCTAACCTAGGTTTAATAGAAAGAACCAACTTACTCTTATTTCGACGACCCCTCCCTGGTCGAACAGGAGCCGCTAGCCCGATAGGAGTAGCACGATTTTTCCCTGGAGGAAGGGAATAGGTAGCTCGAATTCGCTCTACAGTAAATTCAAGCCACCGAGGGTTACCTCTATGCAGAGTAGCAATCAGTCCACGAAGCTCGGGAGTCATAGGCGCGGAACCAAAAGGCTCTACAAATGAGTAGCGACAGATTTAGGACGCTAAAAAGCCATTAAAAAGAAAGCTTCATTCATAAAAAAATGCGACCTCTTACCAATCTCATCGGACCACTCCCTAGGGATTCTGTTGATATTGAAGTCGCCGACTTACGCCGCATTTATTTTAGAAACAAAGAATTTCTCTCTCCACAGGTCATCTCTGTTAGGAATGCCGTCTATAATGGAACAACCGGCGCGAGGAGCGAGAATCATCGTACCCAGAAAGCCGTTGTTTCGCTTTATTGTGAACAACTGCTTCAACTCCCGGAGACCAAATTCGAGACCCTCCTCCCTAGCTCGGACCACGAAGTCAAGAAGTAGCGAAAGAAATTGGGACTCATCTGAGCAAAAGCCATCCCAAGCTCCGCTAGCGCCTCCAGGAGAAGCGAGGAAGAGGGAACGATAAACCATCATCCTTGAAATGCGACGTGCAGGCCCCACAATACCCGAGCCAAACAGTCTCCGGAGTCTCGCCATATGGAAGTTCGACTTCGACGGCATAATCGACTACCCAAAGTTCGTAGATAACATCGATGTCCTCCCCTTTGAGAATTGTCGGAAGATGAGGGCCAAACTTTTCAGTTGCCATAGTTCAAAAGCACGTAGAAAGATCAAGAGAAAATCGACGATAAAGAGAACAGAGTTGTCGTGTTGAAGAAGACGATACACTCAGCAAAAAAGATATATAAATATATACTCGGAAAAAACGGTTCCCGAAAAGGTTAATAATAACTGGCCACGAACGATCGATCTCAGCCACACGATTCGAAAAATGGCCGGCAAGTCAAATCAAGCCGATACACGTGTTATTCCACTCCTAGAGAATTGCGACGACGCTGGAGTATTTCATTAATAAGTTCTCACCCTTTTGGTTTCCCAATAAACCAAAAAGGCTGGGGGACAAATGTTGGACCCAATTTCGGTCCATAAATCAAATGGGCCAGCAACGGTCAAGGCCGCACGACGCGAAACGAGTAAGAGGCCCATTATGAGCTTTCCGAAGATATGGAATATCTGAAGATCTAGATAACGGTTACGGAGATCGCGGAGTCGATCCACTATAAGAAGAGATTGACGCAAACAAAGGAGGAGAAGGAGAAAACCCTAGAGAGAGCTATACACACACATCGACCTTATTTCACCTAGTTTTAAGTCTTTTCTCTTATCGATCTCATTTTTAACGTTCGATCTCATTTCACTTATTGTATTCGATCTTATTCATCAATAAATCCATCTTTGCCTACTGTTATCTGATTACATCGTTGTGTTCTAAAGATATCGTTGCGTACATCATCTTTTCTTCCCCAGATTAAACTCTCGGTCACTATTAAATACTTAGTTTGGATTTTAGGATAACAGTCGGGACCGCGAGGTTTTAAACCGACCTTACTTAGAATTTTCTTAAGTCTTAAGCTTTTGTAAAATATCTAAGTATAAAATAATATTAAGAAGTGTGTGGAATGTTGTAGAAAACCTAAGGATGAAGTAACTTAGGAATGAAGTACTTCATGTTGAAGTAACTTCGTAGATAGGAAAAGATCTGAGCCGTTAGATCGGTTTGATCTGAGCCGTCCATTGACGAGGTGGATGTGTATATAAGGAGGCTGGATCCTCATTTGTAAGATATCAAGTTTCTAATAAGAAATCACTTCATAAGCTCTGACCTCTCTCTAAAAACGTCACTCTCTCTCTCTCTCTCTCTAAGTACTGATCGAGTTGTCCGAAAGGCTGACTTAGCAAATCATAAGGGTGAAAGGTGCTAAGGCCGCACGTCCTGATTGCTGTGAAGAAATCAGTCCGTGACAGTTGGTATCAGAGTGGAGTTACGACCCAGACAAAGGGAGACTATGTCCGATTGAAGAAAATGGCTAAGGGAGATAAACTTAAAGAAGTGAGCTTGCAGTCCGGCGTCGAGGAGCGCGGACGGGAGGCTACGTCCACACGTGCTGGCACCCAGCGGGAAAAACATGTTTCTCGTGAGGCTTTGGGTGTGCCTGTGGGTGAGATTGGTGAGAAGCTCGAGAGGGTCGAGCATACCGTCACCGAGCTGGAGAGTGTTATGTTCGGTGGGCTTGAGGAGGTCAAGCAAAATGCTGCCGACTTGGACTCTCGGTTCATTCGGCTCGAGGAGTTGGTGACGGGATCCATGCAGGCTTTGCGTGATGACATCGAGGGGATGAAGGAACGCTTTACTGTGGTGGAGGAGGACGTCGCGTTGGTCAAGAGGGCAAGCGTGAATGCTGGAGCCGTTGGAGGAACCAATATTGGTAAGGTTGAATTTCTGAAACCAAACCGGTTCAACGGTGTGCGGGATGCCAAGGAGGTCGATAATTTCCTTTAGCAGATGGAGATATACTTCGACAATCTCAACTTGGTGGCTGAGAATGCGAAGGTGAAGGCCGCGACGTCCTACCTGTCGGACACGGCCATGCTGTGGTGGCGAAGGAAGCATTCTGAGATCGAGCAAGGGACATGCTGGATGGATACTTGGGATAATTTCAAGAAAGAGTTGAAGCGGCTGTTCTACCCGGAGAACGTCGTGTATGAGGCCCGCAAAAAGTTGAGGGAACTTCGACAGTGTGGCTCGATCCGGAACTACATGAAGGAGTTCACAACGCTTGTGACACCCCCGATCATAGAAGACCGGAAATGACACCGTCGTTGTTCCCCGAAGGTCGATCCGAGGTTCCCAGAATAATTCCGATCACTTTAGATCAACAAACTGAGAACACCGACGCTCCTATCGGATATCACTCTAGGCTTTTCAACCCGACAAGCAATACTCGATAATTGGTTTGTCCCAGACAAGGACTAATATCATGTGAGAACTAGTAGTTTATAAAACATCATTTATATTTTATTTATTTATTTTAAACATTTTACAAACTGTTATAGTTTTATCCTGCGGCCTATCGCCCAACAACATTTTACATTAAGTATACATCAAAAGGTTCTTTGCAAGGACAACAAAAACTACCGCTGATTACGCCGGTACTTCTAGTCCAAAAGAGAAAAGTGTCTCCCGCCTAATGGTTACCTGCACACACGAATGAGTTGTGAGTAACAAATACTAAGTGAATCTAGAATCACAACACAACAAATCAACACAAGCAATCACAATAATGCATTAGTATGATCATTCAAGTACTAGTACATAATCACTATGAATATCTTCCTATACATCGCTCCATATCACCCGCCTTAACTCATAATTATATATATATATATTTATAGGCATATGCTAAACCCGAAACCACAAAAGGCTAAGAGCTTAGCGGGTAATAAAAATAATTAAAAATAATTAAAATTCATCTCCTTCGGATAATCACTTGGTGAACACCCGACACTGGATCGTCACCGAGTACACGGCCCTAGTCTGCAATACCGTAACTCCGTGTCTTCGTACAGCTTGAAACGTCACGTGAACCACGTACGATCAAGCGACGGCTATTCATATTACGGTGATATTTAGGTAGCGAGTATTGACCAAGACTTCATATGAATATTACTTACATACTTAACTATATGAATGCATATCAGATTAGTACTTAGACACATATACAAGTCACACATAAACCTCCATGAACACTTATGAGTATTTCGTAAGAGTTCACACGAGTTAAACTCTTCACAAATTTTTAAGAATAATTAGACAACACCTAGCCATTCATGACTATTGACTGCAGATAAATCATGCTACACTCATACATGATTTATTATCCAACTATCTAGACTCACCATAAAATAAGTCTTGAAACCGAAATTTAAGAAAGCTTGGAACTGATCTCGAACAAGCTGAAAGGAACCTGAGAATGGACAACGTTCATTACGGTTACTAGGTTTTCTGATCACCACATCCAAACCACTTCATTACAGCTTACCAAAGGAGTACACAGGTACAAGGACGAACTGGAGTGAGACAGTAAGACTAGCAAGCAGCTGACAAAACAGAACACAAGTACTAGCTTTAGATACTTAGTTCGGTTCTGAAGAAGAATTTTAAATAAGATCTTATCAGCTCGATTCAGAACAAGGTTTATCAGTTCAGATCAAGTGAAGTTCACCATGATAAGATCAGTTCAGATTAAATCAAACTAGTCATAAAACATGAGCTAATTATTCCAGCAACTGATTTAATCTAAAATATGTAAAACTGAAACGATGAAGCTTAAACAACTGATCCATGATAACAGCTTAGCTGATCAATATCTGATTCTGATCAAGACTTGACTGAGGCAAGAAGATTAAGCTTACCACAACAACTGATGCACAGAAGAACTCACTTGATCCTCCCCCTTACACTGAACCTGCTACTGAACTTCTGATATTCTATACAGCAAGGAACTGAGATAGAGGATGAAAGAAAGTCTTCCAAGGTCTTGTCTATTTTTCCCTGATTTTTCCTCTGATTTTTTTCTTCACTTTTTCTCTTCTTTCTCACTGTTTTCTCTTGCAATTTTTTTTCTTCTTTCTCTGATCAGTTTGATCACGACAAGGAGAGAGGGGAAAGGAAGAGTAATTATTTGATGTCAAGCTAAGTGGCTTGAGGTACTCCAGACTTGGTGAACATATGACAGCTGGCAACTTGATTCATAATCATCAACTAAGCAGCTCGCTAATTCCTTCCTTTGAAGAAATCCCAGCCACATAATTTAATTTTAATTAATTAAGCAAGCAAGCACACTGCTTGTGACAATCATGTGGTTTTTTTTTTTTTTTATATGAAGGTCATTACACTCTTTCCGTCTCAAAAGAATTCGTCCCCGAATTCTGAAAATATAACTGTGCACACTTCACTGGACGAGTGGGGTATCTGAGAAGAACTCTGGGTAATCAGCTCTGAACTTATCCTCATCCTCCCATGTGACAATAATTCTCTGACCCTTTCCCCAATATACTTGAACTTGAGAAATATCTCGGTTCCTCAATCTCTTGAAACGACATTCGCCTATCCGCAGAGGACCTTCAGGATATGTGAGGTTTGGTTGCTAGTTCTCTGGTTGTTGCGGCTCGACCATATTGGGATCTGGTATATGCTTACGCAACATCGATACATGAAATACTGGATTCATAGGCATATCGGATGGAAGTTCAAGTCGGTAGGCTACTTCTCCAACTTTAGCAACAACTCGGTAAGGACCTATGTAACGGGTTACTAACTTCCCAACTTATCCGAATCTTTCCTTTCCTTTCTGTGCAGCTACCTTTAAGAAGACTAAATCATTTACTGCAAAGCTGACTTCTCTTCTACCGCGATCTGCATACTTCTTTTGACGATCTTGAGCCTTCTTCATATTTGCTTGAATCACTCTTACTTTTTCAGCAGCCTCATCTACAATTTCTGGACCAAGCATTCTTCGCTCACCAACTTCTGCCCAACACACTGGTGTTCTACAAGGTCGACCATATAGTGCTTCATACGATGACATTCCGATGCTCGAGTGGTAGCTATTGTTGTAGGAAAACTCTATCAGCGGCAGACACTTATCCCACAGACCATTCCATTCAAGAATACACAACCTTAACAGATCTTCTAGGGTTCTGATTGTTCTTTCGGTTTGACCATCGGTTTCTGGATGAAACGCAGTACTCATGTGCAAATCAGTTCCCAAAGCTTGTTGAAAAGCTCGCCAAAATTTAGCAGTAAAGCGCGGGTCTCGGTCTGATACTATATTTGCTGGTACCCCATGAACCTTTACAATTTCTTTCAAGTACAACTCTGCTAACGTCTCCACTTTGTCTGTGAGTTTCATCGGTAAGAAATGAGCAGATTTGGTAAGACGATCGACAATTACCCAAATTGCAACATTCCCACGGCCTGGCGCTCTAGGTAAACCAGAAATAAAGTCCATCGCCACGGCATCCCATTTCCATTCAGGGATTGGTAGACTTTGAAGTAAGCCACTTGGAACTTGATGTTCGGCCTTTATTTGTTGGCAAGCCTGACACTGAGAAACCCACGTTGCTACATCTCTCTTCATTCCGGGCCAGTGGTAATTCCTTCTAATATCTCGATACATCTTCGTGCTTCCGGGATGGATGCTCAAAAGAGAATGGTGTGCGGTTCTTAAAATCTCTTCTCGAAGTCCTTCTGCTTTCGGAACGGTTACTCGACCATTGAGTAACAAGGTTCCATCACTCGCAACTTGATATCCACCAAAATTGCCTTCAATCAACTGCTCTCGGATCTTTTTCAGGTTAACATCTCTTATTTGACATTCTCGGATACGAGCAAGTAAACTGGCTTGGCTCACTGCTTGTAATCCGAAAGGTTCTCCTTCCTCACCTTCTAAGGTAGCCAAACCAATCATCTTGAATTCTGTTTCAAGGTTCTGGAGTTCCTTTTCGATATCCACATCAACTTTCCTTCTGCTCAAAGCATCAGCAACCACATTTGCTTTTCCTGGATGGTATAAAATATGCATGTCGTAGTCAGCTACAAACTCCATCCATCGTCTTTGCCTTAGGTTCAAATCAGGTTGAGTGAAAAGATATTTAAGGCTTTTATGGTCAGTGAACACTTGGATCTTCTCACCATACAAATATGATCGCCAAATTCGAAGTGCAAACACAACAGCGGCCATCTCCAAATCATGTGTCGGATAGTTTACCTCATGCTTCCTTAGTTGCCTTGATGCATAGGTGATTACCCTATCATCTTGCATCAGCACACAACCTAAACCAACATGAGATGCATCTGTATACACTGTATACGGTTGGCCAGGCTTAGGCAAAGCTAAGATAGGTGCAGAGGTTAAAGCTTCCTTCAACTTATC
Source organism: Brassica oleracea var. oleracea (assembly GCF_000695525.1). NCBI lineage: Eukaryota > Viridiplantae > Streptophyta > Magnoliopsida > Brassicales > Brassicaceae > Brassica > Brassica oleracea. The sequence continues at coordinate 28,490,447 of NC_027752.1, forward strand.
AAACGCTTCTTTGGTTTCTGTACTCCACTCATAGGCGACACCTTTGCCAGTTAGAAGAGTCAACGGCTTCGATATGCTTGCAAACCCTTGAACAAACTTCCGGTAATAGCCAGCCAATCCAAGGAAACTTCGAATCTCGGTAACACAAGTTGGACGCGGCCATTCTTTAATAGCAGCTATCTTTTCTGGATCAACAGCAACTCCTTGTTCTGACACTCGATGTCCTAAGAATCCAACTTCTCTCTTCCAGAAACGACACTTACTGAGCTTTGCAAAAAGCTTTTGATCTCGTAGACGGTCGAGAACCATGCGTAGAAGCTCCTCGTGTTCTTCCGCACTTCGAGAATATATGAGAATGTCATCAATGAATATGATAACAAACACGTCCAAGTAATCTCGAAATACGTCATTCATCAAACGCATAAAGGCAACTGGAGCATTGGTAAGACCAAAAGGTATTACTACGAACTCGAATTGTCCATAGCGCGTCCTAAAAGCAGTCTTCATAATGTCTGTCTCGGAAATCGAAATTTGATGATAACCTGAAGTCAGATCAATCTTCGAAAACCAACTTGCACCTTGAAACTGATCTAAAAGCTCATCAATTCTTGGAAGTGGATACTTGTCTTTAATGGTCATGTTGTTGATTCCACGATAATCAATACATAACCGCATACTTCCGTCTTTCTTCTTTACGAACAGCACAGGCGCTCCCCACGGTGATGAACTAGGACGAATGAAACCTTTCTCTAGAAAATCAGCTAACTGTTGCTTCAATTCAGTGAGTTCAGATGGAGCCATTCGGTACGGTGCCTTATCTATTGCAGCTGATCCAGATTCTAAAGTTATACTAAAAGGGTTATTTCTGGACGGTGGTAATCCCTCTAATGCCTTAAACACGTCTTCGTATTCTCGGACTATGGGGATGTCTTCTAAGTTCTGCTCTTTCTCATCGTCTCATTGCCCAGCAATTAAGGTAACTAGATACACTTCTTCATTCTGTTTCAGAAGGTTCTCTACTCTCAAGGCTGAAACTAGCGACACTCCAACACTCGGTACAATGCCATGGTAAGCTAAAGAGGGTTGGGTATCTCTTTCAAAGAAAATCTTCCCTCGACCACAATCGAGATGAGCTCGGTAACTAGACAGCCAATCCATTCCTATGATGACCTCGTACCGCTCTAAAGGAAGTATTAACAAATGGGCCGGAAAAACCATGCCTTGGATAGTGATCGGAACTTCTAAGATGCAGCCTTCGGTTTCAAGAACTTGATCACCGGGAGTTAAAACAGGAATATTTAAATTCACCTTAGCTAATTCTCCCTTGAGTCTAGACGCTACTTCGGGAGCTACAAAACTATGTGTTGCTCCCGAATCGAACAAGATATGGGCTGAATTTCCACCCACAGCCAAAGTACCTATATATATAATTGACTTCAAGTTAAATTAATAATTCAACCATTCACATAGCATTTTTTTTTTAATCTACTAATGCACCGATCAATTTCTTTTTAAAGATATCACACAACACTCAATAGGATAAGAAAATAAACCTGTGATAGGACCCTTCGGTGGTCCCGGTGGTCCAGGTTACTCTAAGGCATAGGCCCTACCAGAAATGGCCTGACGCTTCGCTGGTGGTATGGGAAAGGGTAAAGGGGAACGAGATGATCCAGCCTGTGGAGCTCGTGGTGCATCTGAAGATGTAGGATGGGTACGAGGACAATATGTTGCGTAATGTCCTCGCTCTCCACACGTGAAGCAAGTAACACTGGGTGGTACCGCCGGCCTGTATTGTCCTCCATTCGGACATTCTCTAGCTATATGGCCCCTCTGGCCACAACCAAAGCAAGTTTGAGTTCTCTGACGATGTCCTCCTGAACGTCCTCCACGAACTACTCTGCCTCTATGACCTCGATGCATCATGGACGGAGACGGTCGCTGACTCTGAGTAGCCTGGCGTCGTATTTCTGCGGAATGACTCGACGATGCCCGTTCCGCGATGATAGCTTCTTCTACATTCACTGCTCGCTCCACCAAGTCAGAAAGTCTACCAAACTCAACAGCTTCAAGACGGCTCCTAATGTATGGACTAAGTCCTCGAAGGAACTTCCTGATAATCATAGGCTCGTCTTCCTGACCGTAGTGAACGTAACGCTTTAGACGGGTGAACTCTGATTCGTACCTTCTAACAGAATTATCTCCATGTACCAACGCCATGAACTGAGCCTCAAGACGATCTCTAGCCTCTGGTGGAAAATACTTCCGCTGAAATGCTTGACGAAAGTCTGACCAAGTAGTTGTCACATTACCAAGGTAGCAGTCTACTCACAACCACCAGCTCAATGCATCCTTCTCCAAGTAGTACACAGCCACATCTTTCTTGAACTCATCCTGACAGCGAGTCGCCCGAAAGTTTCCTTCAAGGTTATGTAACCATGCATCAGCCTCGAACGGATCAGTCTCTCCTCGGTAGTGTCTAGTACCAAAGTTCTTCATGAGCATAACAATCTTCAAGAAGCCTGGATGTGACGTGGTAGGTACCGGAGCTGGCTGCGCACGCTGTGCATTAAGAGCTTGATGTTGTAAGTTTACCATCTCCGCCATCAATTCTAGAAGTGCCACTATCTCTGGATCAGTTGGCGCTGGCGCTGGCGCAGGTTGTGCTGCTGGTGGTGCTTCAGCATGGACGTGTGGAACATCTTCTGCGGCAGCAGCATGAGCGGCAGGATGATCGGCAGGATGATCATGAACAACATCGACCTCTATATCTGTGTAATACGGATCTGGTGACCCAGGCATCGGCATTTGAAGTGGAATATACTCATGTGAATCCTCAGATGGATCAGACTCAAAGCTAGAGCCCGAAGGTGTAACCTCAAAGCTAGGGGTCGGAAGTGGTGCCGGAGTAGATGGCGGTGAAGAGTCTGGAGATGAGGAAATAGGTACCGGTAGATAAGCTCCACCACGTCTGGCCTGTCTCGGTGGCATCTGCAAGGAAAGATCATGGTAAGTTTCTACCCAGTTCTATCTATTTCTAAAAGAAGGAACAAACCAGCATATACTAATTATCCTTGCGACACATTTTGACTCGAAAAATATTTGAAACAAGTCCCATTCAAGCATCTATAACAATGCTCTGATACCACCTTTGTGACACCCCCGATCATAGATGACCGGAAATGACACCATCGTTGTTCCCCGAAGGTCGATCCGAGGTTCCCAGAATAATTACGATCACCTTACATCAACAAACTGAGAACACCGACGCTCCTATCGGATATCACTCTAGGCTTTTCAACCCGACAAGCAATACTCGATAGTTGGTTTGTCCCGGACAAGGGCTAATATCATGTGAGAACTAGTAGTTTATAAAACATCCTTTATACCTTATTTATTTACTTTAAACATTTTACAAATCGTTATAGTTTTATCCTGCGGCCTATCGTCCAACAACGTTTTACAGTAAATATACATCAAAAGGTTCGTTGCAAGGACAACAAAAACTACCGCTGATTACGCCGTTCCTTCTAGTCCAAAAAAGAGAAAAGTGTCTCCCGCCTAATGGTTACCTGCACACACAAATGAGTCGTGAGTAACAAATACTCAGTGAATCTAGAATCACAACACAAGAAATCAACACAAGCAATCACAATAATGCATTAGTATGATCATTCAAGTACTAGTACATAATCACTATGAATCTCTTCCTATACATCGCTCCATATCACCCGCCCTTAACTCATAATTATATATATATATATATATATATATATATATTTATAGGCATATGCTAAACCCGAAACCACAAAAGGCTAAGAACTTAGCGGGTAATAAAAATAATTAAAAATAATAATTCATCTCCTTCGGATAATCACTTGATGAACACCCGACACTGGATCGTCACCCAGTACACGGCCCTAGTCTGCAATACCGTAACTCCGTGTCTTCATACAGCTTGAAACGTCACGTGAACCACGTACGATCAAGCGACGGCTCTTCATATTACGGTGATATTCAGGTAGCGAGTATTGACCAAGACTTCATATGAATATTACTTACATACTTAACCATATGAATGCATATCAGATTAGTACTTAGAAACAAATACAAGTCACACATAAACCTCCATGAACACTTATGAGTATTTCGTAAGAGTTCACACGAGTTAAACTCTTCACAAATTTTTAAGAATAATTAGACAACACCTAGCCATTCATGACTATTGACTGCAGATAAATCATGCTACACTCATACATGATTTATTATCCAACTATCTAGACTCACCTTAAAATAAGTCTTGAAACCGAAATTTAAGAAAGCTTGGAACTGATCTCGAACAAGCTGAAAGGAACCTGAGAATGGACAACGTTCATTACGGTTACTAGGTTTTCTGATCACCACATCCAAACCACTTCATTACAGCTTACCAAAGGAGTACACAGGTACAAGGACGAACTGGAGTGAGACAGTAAGACTAGCAAGCAGCTGACAAAACAGAACACAAGTACTAGCTTTAGATACTTAGTTCGGTTCTGAAGAAGAATTTTAAATAAGATCTTATCAGCTCGATTCAGAACAAGGTTTATCAGTTCAGATCAAGTGAAGTTCACCATGATAAGATCAGTTCAGATTAAATCAAACTAGTCATAAAACATGAGCTAATTATTCCAGCAACTGATTTAATCTAAAATATGTAAAACTGAAACGATGAAGCTTAAACAACTGATCCATGATAACAGCTTAGCTGATCAATATCTGATTCTGATCAAGACTTGACTGAGGCAAGAAGATTAAGCTTACCACAACAACTGATGCACAGAAGAACTCACTTGATCCTCCCCCTTACACTGAACCTGCTACTGAACTTCTGATATTCTATACAGCAAGGAACTGAGATAGAGGATGAAAGAAAGTCTTCCAAGGTCTTGTCTATTTTTCCCTGATTTTTCCTCTGATTTTTTTCTTCACTTTTTCTCTTCTTTCTCACTGTTTTGTCTTTGCCATTTTTTTTTCTTCTTTCTCTGATCAGTTTATTGACGACAAGGAGAGAGGGGAAAGGAAGAGTAATTATTTGATGTCAAGCTAAGTGTCTTGAGTTACTCCAGACTTGGGGAACATATGACAGCTGGCAACTTGATTCATAATCATCAACTAAGCAGCTCACTAATTCCTTCCTTTGAAGAAATCTCTCCCAGCAACATAATTTAATTTTAATTAATTAAGCAAGCAAGCACACTGTTTGTGACTATCATGTGTTTTTTTTTATTTATATGAAAGTCATTACAACGCTCATGCTTCAGATTCCAAACATGACCGCGGAGGATCTTGTGTTCTACTTCACCGATTGGCTGCAAGCTTGGGCCAAGCAAGAGTTGCAGCGTCGGGGAGTCAAGACGGTGGACGAAGCCATTGTGGTGGCTGAGTCGCTGACTGACTTCCGCACCTCTGGTCCGTTCGAGTCCTCAAAGAAGAAGGAGCAGGTCGTGGCCAAAGGTGGGGGAGCGAGACGGGATACTGCCCGGCCATCCAACTCAAGGAGTTTTGAGAGGGGTGCTCGTCGGGAAGACTTCGAGGCGAGGAAGAAGTCCTTCGTTCATAAGGGAGGATGCTTTGTGTGCAAGGGGCCACATGCGTTGAAGGACTGTCCGAAGATAGGATCCTTGTCTGCAATCATGGAGAGTCGGGACACCGAGACTCCTGAAGAGGAACCGGGAAAGATGGGGTCGTTACAGCTATTGTACGCCCTGACGGCTAACCCGGTAGTTAAGCCGACGAGCAAGGGGCTCATGTACGTGGAAGCTCGGATCAACGATAAGCCGACCCGAGTGATGGTGGACACGGGTGTAACACCCCCGAACCGTCCTAGGCATAGGTCAACCCACCGGCCAACAATCAAACAAGAACATGACCGACGGACGACCCACACCAAGGGTTGGAGATGAAAGGCCAACTGGCCAGCCAACAATCAAACAAGAACATGACTGACCGTCCAACCCAACACCATGGTCCGGAAGCGCTACGTGACGGGTTAGGGACGATCCG
>NC_027752.1:28498247-28498789 GCF_000695525.1 Brassica oleracea var. oleracea
TGGAATTCACACAAAACCAACTCACAGTGTTCTAGGCGAGAAGTAGCTGGTTGATCGGAGAGGACTTGGCCAAAACCCAAGGGACGACTTGAATGGAGTGGACTGGACTGATCTCGACTTGGACTGATCTTGACTTGGAAAGAACCTCGGCTTCACCATGAAGAAACGGACAGGCCTCGACAAACTGATCTTGACTCAGACAGAACCTCCTTTAGCTTCTGGACAGTTCATCGGACTTCCCGGCGGAGTATCGAGCAGAACTTCGGCTGATATGAACCCGTAGAACTGAACTAACTCCGGAAAGCATCTCCACTTGATCATAAAAGGAACTGAGTGCCCTGGACGAATTTAGTTGGACAGAACCGTCCCTAGGCGCTGACTCGAAATCAGTAGAGAACTGACCTCGAAAACACTCTAAAATTTTCGAAATAGCTCGGAATCACTTCCTTTCTTTTTCTACTTCTCTCTCACGTTTTTAACTTGGTTTGGACAGGTCTGGATGTGAATAAATGATCTGGGGTCGTGGGGTATTTATAGGAGAC
>NC_027752.1:28498928-28500388 GCF_000695525.1 Brassica oleracea var. oleracea
AGTACACACATGTCGATCAGCATGCTTCGGTTGCATGCGCGGAGACACCTCGTGCTTGGTCGATCCACCTCGTGCTTCTACATGTCAGGCTGCATGTACGGTGACACCATGGGAATATCTATGCTCACTTAATGGTCTGATGCTTATTAGTTAAGATGCATGTAAATTCGTTCGTCCCCAAGCCTTGGACTGAGAGTTTGGACCTATGGGTAATGACCAATACATATTTATAAAAGGATTCAGCCAAGCTATATATAGTATGGACATGTGCGGATTTATCCTCACTGCCCCCTCATGGACATACTATAATCTTTAAGTGCTTTGGGACATTATGGTCTAATGAGTTTCCCTTGTGTTCATGCTACACACGTGAGATTCTATGGGATAACTTTTTGTGCCCTTTCCAATATCAATTTTCGCATCATGTTTTGAACCAGGATGGCCAGTCCGGTCATACCATAAAGTGTATAATTTCGTAGGTAAACCATTCTGGTTACCATGACTATTGCCTCTATCATACTGATCTTGGCATAGTCTAGATCAAAAGAGAATGCATGTATAGTTTTTTTTTTTTTTTTTTTTTTTTGAACGGGTTTCTACAACGGGTGCCACTCACAACTTCACCGCACATCGATCGACATACACCAACTCAAATCGATCGACAGGAGTACCAGAGCATCGATCGACAACGCCTACGGAGTCAACCGCGTCTTGCAATGCCGTGAAGATTCTAACTCACGAGGAGTTCGCAGCAAAACACCCACATCCGCCCAGCCCTGACAAAGTCCGATTCAATCGACATGCCAACAGCAACATCGATCGACACTCAGAAGCTAATACCGATCGACAGCCATCACCGCCTATCGATCGACGAGCCCATATCACCTACCGAGTGCAGATGCCGAAGATAGATGTCGCACGACTTAACGCACTCATGCCACACCTAAACCTTCAGAACAACCACTGGAGCCTGTCAGGACACCTTCAGATGATGGAGATGATCCTATGGAAGAGGATAGGGTTTCTACTGGAAGAACCCTAAGGAGAAAAAAGGAAAAAGTGGTGAAACATCTTAAGAGGGGGCCTAATGAAAAGGAAAAGGAAAATTTCCAAAAGAGAGTCTTCAGGATTCGTCTACATAAGCCATTTGAAGAAGCTTATTACAGCCACAGATTGTGGATGTTCTTCAGAGAAACCAGAGAGAAAGAAGAAGACATTAGGAGAATGTTCTGTGAAGCTAGAGAAAAGATGAGGAAAATGATTACATTGAAGAAGAAGAGTGATCCTGGGCAATTTTCAATACCATGCACAGTGCAGGGTATTGAATTCCCACATGCATTGTGCGACACAGGAGCATCAGTCAGCATCCTACCTAGGGTTATGGCAGACCATCTGGGTCTGCAGGTGGAGCGTTCGCAGGAATTGTTCACTTTTGTGGATTGTTCCCAGAAGAACTCAGA
>NC_027752.1:28500456-28501484 GCF_000695525.1 Brassica oleracea var. oleracea
AATGCCCTAGTTCCAGTTGATTTCCATGTCTTGGACATCAAATTAAACTGGAACTCTTCTCTACTACTTGGGAGAGCTTTCTTGTCAACAGTGGGAGCAGTATGCAACTTGCAAACCAACCAGTTGTGTCTAACACTGATCGATCTTAATGCCCACTACGATCCTATCCCAGTCAAAAAGCCACAGCCGATCTCCAGAAGAATCAATGATGCCGGAATCATTGCAGCTTGCCACTGTGGAGCCGAGTACGAATCTGACTACTCGGAATCGATCGACACTCATCCAGTTACGTCGATCGACACAAACCATGCGAAATCGACCGACGTTGACATAGAGAATTCGGTCGACACGTATCCAGATGATTGGGAGAATGACTACTATAACCCCACTATTGACGCTTACACAAGACAAAATATGCATACAGACAAGTATGATGAAGACTTCGAGGAGGAACGAGCCATTGAGTACAAAGCCATCGAGTACAGAGCAATCCGTGATGAGGAAGATAAACTCTTACATCATTCCTCTTGGAAAAGGAATGCACCATCGTACGACATGACAAGCTTGCCATCGATCGACACTCAACCTCAACAACGATGCCGAAAGCGAGCATCGACCGACACTGCCTACTACAAATCGGTCGACACTAACTTCAACCGTATGTGAGATGGAGACTACTCGGTTGGTAGTTGGGCAGATGAAAACCACCACGAGAGCTTTGCAGTAGAAACAGTAACCTACACACCAGGAGCAGATAAACTACAAGATAGTTTCACAGACGAGGAGCTGCTCAACATGCAAAAGCGCGATGATACAGATCAGTTTCAAGCAGAAGCTGCTTGGGAAAGAACTCGTTCTAGTCAATCAATCGACACTCGTCATCTGCAATCGATCGACAAGCTTCCTCAACAATCGATCGATATCAGCAATACCACGTCGATCGACAACCATCCAATACCGAAAACCACTATAAGCGAAAAAGATAAATTAGATAACCAGTATCTAACTCCAGACGAATTTGGTATTTT
>NC_027752.1:28502411-28504373 GCF_000695525.1 Brassica oleracea var. oleracea
CAGCTCGAATAACAAAAACGGAAATATGCCTAATTGCTCTAAGTGCTAAGTTTGCTCTGAGAAAAGTCCTCCCCCATGCCTCTCGACTAGGACTCCTTATATACTGGCTCCTAGGCCGGGTTACGCTTTTCCTCTTCTGGCCTTAAGCTGCCATAGCATAAAAATGGAGATATTCCATTTTTTCCGATCTTCGTAATTATCTTCAAAATTTCGTATTTATCCGCGGAAACTTGACATTTATCTTTCCTCGCGAACCAAGCGTAAACCGTCATGCGGCTTATAGGCTGTTGGTTAAGAAATCATAAGTTGGGCCTCGAGTCATGTCTTAGGTCCCTTTGGGCCGTCTTCCGACTCGAAGCGTTTATTACGGCTTCTTTCGATAAAGAACGAACTGTCCGCAGTTTTTACGGTAAAGTTTGATCGATAAGTTAGAATGGCGGGGAACGTGAAATGGGTTCGCTATGGTCTTCAGGAGATAGCATCGAACGGTAGAAGAGAATGCATGGACTAATGTCATATCAACGTTTCAGAAGAGCTCGGCCGCTACGTAGCGACCGAGCTTTGGCTCGAGCTCGGTCGGTACGTAGCGACCGAGCTTTGGCTCGAGCTCGGTCGGTACGTAGCGACCGAGCTTTGGCTCGAGCTCGGTTGCTATGCAGCGATCGAGCGGAACACATGTTCGGTTGCTGCGCAGCGACCCTTTTCGAGCTCTTGTCCGACGACTCGTGTTTCCTCCGCAAAGCTTTTCGTAAAAAAGAATCTATTTCGAAAAAGTATTTGTCGAAGAAGGTTTCTACGTTTTCTTCATCGGGGATTTGGACGTTAACTTCGTCGTAACCGTTTTCGACCCCAACAGTTAGCCCCCAAGCTCGTTGGGAGCATGGATTTCTAGTGAGATCCTAATGCGCGGTATGGCGAGTTCGGACGAGATTGGTGTATTTGGGCAAAGTTCGTGTCCAAAAATCCGCAAGTAAATAGTAATTTCTCATGCCTATAAGAAGGGAGGTAATTTCTTCACAATCTTTACACTTACTCATTCTCATAGAGAGGTTTTCTTGAAAAGTTGTTTCTCTTTCTCTCTATCATTTCCTTCTTGATTAAAAAGAAAAACACGAGATGTCGAGTACGAAGAGGAGTTCGAAGAAAGGGTCCTTGCCCGCGAACTTTTCTGAAGAGCTTCGAGTGCCGAAGATGGAATCCGTTCCTCATTCGGTAGACCCAGCTGAGAACGAGGCATGGTAGGTGGCGTGTTACGGTTTGATCACGCCTCCCAAAGAAAAATCGTTCCCGGTCATGAACCATCGCCCGGTGGAGGCAGGTGCACCAAGTAGGAGTACTAGTGAATTCCTCGAGGTCATGCGGTCGTTCTACCATATTTCGGACGTGGTGGAATTCAGAGTTCCTCGTCAAGAAGAATGCGCTAGTAGTCCCCCGGAGGGCTACTTTACTTGTTACGAAGCATTCGTAGTGCACTGCCGTTTGTGGTTCCCGATACCCGAGATTATCGTCCGTGTCATTTCGGGGTGGCGATAAGCCAACTGAATCCTCTTAGCATCTAGCACCTCATAGGGATCCTGGTCCTGAGCTACAAGCATGGTCTCTCTCTCACCGTTGATCACTTCGAAGCGCTTCTATCATCAAGGATACGGACACGTACAGGCTGGTTCCTCGGAACTTCATGTCAGTGGTAAAGGGGTTTACTTCTAACTTCAACTCGTGGAAGAATTTTTTCTTCTTCGTTCGTGTAGACGAACGATCGTCCCTTTATCAACCCTCTTGCTCTGTTTCCTAAGGACATTATTGCGGTGAGGGATCTGCTCAGGAATGGTCCTTTTTTCTGGGCTTCCTTTACGCCGATGAGAGTTCAAAAGGCGCTGAGGTTTGTGCATCCTAGTCCTGCTTTGGGCGGAGAAACAAGGAGTGATTCCGAACCTGAAGACCAAGGTCCCAACGCCGCTCCCA
>NC_027752.1:28510782-28510957 GCF_000695525.1 Brassica oleracea var. oleracea
TAAATATTTTTAATAGACTCCAGATGAATTCTGATATCCTGTAAAAATATTTCCCGAAATTAGGGTTTTCGCCCGATTTCAGGTTTTCACGTCGTGCTTCGATCCCGTCGTGCTTGCTTCCCGTCGTTCTTAATTCCCATCCTGCTTCCAACTTATGATGTCTCCAGAATAATAT
>NC_027752.1:28511057-28511631 GCF_000695525.1 Brassica oleracea var. oleracea
AGGGATATCCATTTTCTGAATTTCGACTTGTACCTGAGCGCCTTTCTGAGCGCATCGATTGCCACCTTGTCGCTTATCCCACTGACCCTGGACATTACCAACTTGAATCGGCTGATGAAATCGCGGAGGGGTTCGTCTTCCCTCTGGGACAGACTCCAGAGATCGACATCGGAAGTTTCTCTATCTATGAACATAGAGTATTGCTTGAGAAATTCCGATGCGAGCTGTCGGAAACTTCCGATAGAGTTTCGCTTAAGACGCGCGAACCATTCGAGGGCTGCTCCTTCTAGATTCTCGACGAACAGGCGGCAGTAGCCGGCGTCTCTTTCGCCATCCTTCAACCTCGCTCTTCCCATCGTGATGTAGAAAGCCAGAAGGTGCGCTCTCTGTAATACCCCCGAACAGTCCTAGGCATAGGTCAACCCACCGGCCAACAATCAAACAAGAACATGACCGACGGACGACCCACACCAAGGGTTGGAGATGAAAGGCTAACCGGCCAGCCAACAATCAAACAAGAACATGACTGACCGTCCAACCCAACACCATGGTCCGGAAGCGCTACGTGACGGGT
>NC_027752.1:28513402-28514278 GCF_000695525.1 Brassica oleracea var. oleracea
TACGAGGGCGAGGAAACACTAGTCCACCCCAAAACATGCCTAGCAAGGGCGGGTTTCGCACCTGATGTCGGCATAACACACACTCGACACAATTATCCCTAGAAAACCTAAGGGATAAGACTCCAACCCAAAACTAAACAATATATAGGAGTCTACGACAAAATCAACCAATACTCGTAGTCCAACCTATATGGCATAAGACCCGTAGTATCAACATCACAACTAGGAGATCGGCCTATATGGCCAAAGATCCCCTAGACAACAACATTACCACAATCCCTGCACAAACAATAATCACTACCAAGCAATTATCACTAAGGCATGTCTAATCCATAACTAATCAACCAAGTAGTAAATAATCAAGACATGCATCTCATCTCAATCTTAGTTCAACTATAATAGATCATCCTAGTCCTAGTCAGGTTATTATCTCAGTCTTAATTCCATTTCATCTCAGCTTAGCCCGTGCTAAACTGAGTCCGGTTTAATAAATAACCCTAAGGGGTTTAATAAATAACCCTAAGGACTACCATGCAAAAATGTGAGCATTCTACTCAATATGAATACTCGATCTTCCCTAAGTTCCAAGTGGAACTCAAACAAAACCAACTCACAGTGTTCTAGGCGAGAAGCAGCTGGTTGATCGGAGAGGACATGGCCAAAACCCAAGGGACGACTTGAATGGAGTGGACTGGACCGATCTCGACTTGGACTGATCTTGACTTGGAAAGAACCTCGGCTTCACCATGAAGAAACTGACAGGCCTCGACAAACGGATCTGGACTCTGACTGAACCTCCTTTAGCTTCTGGACAGTTCTTCGGACTTCCCGGCGGAGTATCGAGCAGAACTTCGACTGATCTGAACCCGTAGAACT
>NC_027752.1:28516843-28553667 GCF_000695525.1 Brassica oleracea var. oleracea
TTATGGGCTGTTGTTTAAGAAATCGTAAGTTGGGCCTCGAGTCATGTCTTAGGTCCCTTTGGGCCGTCTTCCGACTCGAAGCATTTATTACGGCTACTTTCGATAAAGAACGAACTTTCCGCGGTTTTTACGGTAAAGTTTGATCGATAACTTAGATTTGCGGGGAACGTGAAATGGGTTCGCTACGGTCTTCGGGAGATAGCATCGAAGGGGAGACGAGAAAGTAGAAGGGATCTACAGAGCTCTGGAAACTACTGAGGAGAGGCTTGATGGGAGATGTGATGACATCTATTTCCCAATGGATCTTACAATCAGTGCATTGACCCAGAAGAAGCTGTCCCCGAAGCAGGCAAGATGGCAAGACTTCCTGGCTGAGTTCGATTACACTTTGGAGTACATGCCAGGAAAGGTGAATGTGGTGGCCGATGCACTGTCGGAAAGCAGAGCTGGCAGCGATGAGCCAAGTCGAGGGGACCATTATGGCTCGAATCCGAGAGGGGCTGGAACGTGATTCAGTCGCTAAGGAGCTGGTGAAGCTATCGAAGGAAGGGAAGGTGCATCAATTTTAGGTAGAGGACGGGCTACTCTACACCAAAGGTCGAAGGCTTTGTGTACCTAAGTGGGAAAGTCTTCAATGAGACATCATTTGGGAGTGCCATGATACCCGATGGGTGGGCCATCCGGGACAGAAGAGGACGATGGCACTCGTCGAGGCTGGATACTACTGGCCACGGAAGAGGGATACTGTGGAACTTTATGTGAAGACTTATCTTGTTTGCCAGAGAACAAGCAGTCCGCGGGATTGTTGCAGCCACTTCCTATCCCAGAGAGACCTTGGGACTCGGTTTCGCTTGACTTCATCAGCGCATTACCAAAGTCCGAAAGGTTTGGGTTGATCATGGTGATTGTTGATCGATTTTCTAAGTATGGAAAGTTCGTGACTAGCGATCGGGACTGCACCGTGGAAGAGGCAGCAATGGCATTCTTCAAGAACGTGGTGAAGTTATGGGGACTTCCGCGGAACATTGTGAGTGATTGGGACCCCCGATTCACTGGGCGTTTGTGGACAGAGCTGTTCAAGATGTGGGCACCGAACTTAGCTTCTCAACAAGCTTTCACCCACAATCTGATGGGCAGACTGAACGGGTGAGCGCCTTGTTGGAGTGCTATCTCCGACACTTTGTCAGCGCCAACCAAAGGGACTGGGCGAAGGTACTGGACATAGCCCAGTTCTCTTACAACCTACAACGCAGCGAGGCAACATGACGTAGTCCGTTCGAGATCGCAATGGGACAACAGCCACTAACTCCACATACTTTGGCTACGCCAAGGACCGAGGGGAGAAGTCCAGGGGCGTTTATCATGGTCAGGCAATGGGAGGAACATGCTGACTAGGCTCGAGTATGTTTGGAAAAGTCCCAGAAGCGAATGAAGAAGTGGGCAGATGAGAAGAGACGGCCTTCGGTGTACACAGTGGGCGACCTTGTACTGGGGAAGCTACTTCCACAACAGTTCAAGCCATTCCGGAGCCAACCCAAAGGCTTGATCCGGAGATACGAGGGGTCGTTCGAAGTAGTTGGGAAGGTGGGAAAAGTGTCCTACCAACTGAACTTGCCGGATACACTTAAGATCCATCTGGTCTTTCATGTGAGTATGCTGAAGCCGTACCACGCTGATATGGACGACCAAGACAGAGGCGTCTCAACCAGGGCACCACCAGTCATGACCAAGTCTTATGAAAAGGAGATTGGGGAAGTGTTGGCATCCAAAGAAGTCAGGAAGAGAGGAATCCCGAGACAGGCCCATTTTCTCATCAAATGGAAGGGACTTCTGGAGACGGAAGCAACTTGGGAACCGGAAGAGGACTTGTGGCAATTCCAGACGCACTAAAGGCATACATGGCGACGAGGGCGTCACCAGCATAGATGGGGGAGGATGTAACGCCCCAACTTTTTGAAGCAAGAACGGGTGGGGACCGCGAGGTTACCGACTTTACTTAGAATTTTCTTAAGTCTTAAGCTTTTGTAAAATATCAAGTATAAAATAATATTAAGAAGTGTGTGGAATGTTGTAGAAAACCTAAGGATGAAGTAACTTAGGAATGAAGTACTTCATGTTGAATTAACTTCATATATAGGAAAAGATCGGAGCCGTTAGATCGGTTTGATCTGAGCCGTCCATTGCGGAGGTGGATTTGTATATAAGGAGGCTGGATCCTCATTTGTAAGATATCAAGTTTCTAATTTCAAATCACTTCATAAGCTCTGACCTCTCTCTAAAAACGTCACTCTCTCTCTCTCTAAGTACTGATCGAGTTGTCCAAAAGGCTGATTTGGGTGAAAAGTGCTAAGGCCGCACGTCCTCATTGCTGTGAAGTAATCAGTCCGTGACAACGTGCACACATTAGTAAAAAAGTTGGGAGGTTGCCATTATGAAGCTTCCTCCCAGAGATCTTTTCTCTTCTCGTTTTAAAAATATTTTGGGCGAACATATGGAAAGCAGGTCATTGTGAGATGAATTATTTGTCGTTTAGAAGCGAAATGGATTTTTTTTTGGTTTGAAAATGGGTTAAAACAAAACAAAAAAATGAAATTTTGCCAAAAATAAATCTTGTAGTATCCACATTCACCCAGCCCCAGCCAAGGCTCAACGCGCGTATAGCCGTCTTCTCTCTCTTATAAGCATTTAACAAAAACTTGGGCATGACTATATTTATATCAGTTTCATACCCGATGTGGGATGTTGGTGTTCTGTAACACAGACAAAATCCACAGTTTTTTCATTTCAGTGTGTCCTACTTTATTGCTTTATTTCTCATTCAGTATTGCTTTGTTTTAACGTTTGATATACTTAGATTATAATGCTCGTTTAAAACTTTCTAATGAGCTATTAATCCGGCTACGAAGACCACGGTTTCGCTGGAAAAGTAAAAAAAAAAAAGAGTCAACTTCTTTCTCATTTCTACGGTATCTACTTGTCAGTTATAATAAGACACGTGTGTTTCTTGATTTGACTGATCAGACTGAGAACGAGAATGGTAGTATGTGATTAGTTTTTTATTTGTACTTCCTCACTGAGACTTGAAAGAAATCACGGTAACAAAGACCAAGCTTGCTACTTTTGTTCTGTTTTAAAGATGCATCAAGATGTTGATGACTCATTACCTCATGCTCTCAATATCTCTTGGTTACTCTTCTATATGCCTGGTTGTCAAAATGTAACCACACAAATGGATTCGTTCAAGTGAAAGAGCTGGAGTTAAATAGGTGCGAAGGTGATGCACAAGACTTGCTTGAAGGAGTGCATGAGAAGCTCAACGTGCTTGCTTTGGGAGGTGAGACTAGTGTCAATGCTATTATTACAACTCTTCATTCATTCCTCCTCAGGTTGCTAAAAACTTGATGCTTCTGGGAACGAGAAAAAACAAATGATTGAAGGAAACGGCATAGGCACTTAAGTATATGGGGCAGATAGTTGGCTTGATCGTCTTGTGAAAAAGAAGTTAATAATCTTGATTTCAAAAGATAGTGTTGGTCTCAAAAGAGACCAGTAATCCAAATTGCATTTGTGCTCTTTCATGTGTATATGTAGCTTAGTTCCTTTTTTGTCAGGCAAAACAAATCGTGAGGTTTTGAATAATGAGAACCGGTTATCCTAACCAAACCAATTTATTGTTAAAAGTCTGGTGGTTTTCATTTTGAAATAGTCCAACATAAAATCACAACTCAAGTGTAAATAACTAAATAGAAAAATTACAATTAATTTATGAGTGATTTTGCAACACAATAAAATGATTTTAGAATCTATATATAATGAGCAACTAGCATGTGCGGGCATAATCTTCTTATAGATATTTATTATTTTATATTTTGTTAATTCAAAAACAACATGTTAAGTTATTATTTATATTCTTAACAAGTTTATACCAAGCATAAAATAATTTATATATGACAGCAAATTTCATTAAAATATATATACTAATTATTGTGTTGAAATTTTCTAAACACTCATATATTATAAATGTTTAAGACTATATTTTTATACAAATGTTTTTTCTTCATTAATATTTAATTATATATTGTTTTATATCTTAATTTTTATAATAAAATATTATTTAAAGATAACGACACAACATATAAGTATTATCTTATTTTTTAGAAATATAAAATATTATTTCAAGATAACAACAAAATATATGAGAATTATCTTTTTAGAAATTTAATATTATTAATATAAATTTTTTTTTTAATTAAATTATTATATATAAAAATTTATTAAGGGTAACAACGACATTAACCAGTCTAACTTTTAACGTGAGAGCTCGATTCAGAAAATTCACTTCGCAAATAATAGTATAGATTACATATTTTATAGTTATATTATTTAAATTAATAAATTATGGACTAAACTAAAAACTATTAATAAATTAATGACTCAATTTAAACATAATTAAAACATGACAAATAAGCAAAATTAGCTAAAATCATAGAAATCATGACAAATAAGCTAAATCACTTCACAAATAATAGTATATAGTTTTTTAATCTTGGAATCAACCGAGCTTTCTCCATTCAATAGCTAATTTATGCTCAACATTACTTTACCCAACAATCTTGAGGACTGGCTTTGAAGGATCTTTGCTCATTTAAATACCAATATATAGCCAATGAAGTTTTCCTCTCCACCAATACATTCAATTCATCGACATGATTGTAGTTTGCTCTTGACTGTCCTCACAAAGTTATAACTTAGTCAAAAGATTGTAGTTGCTCGCCAGTTTCTTGAAGAAATGCATCTTCACAGACCTCAACTTTTCGGACATAAGCAGGGAAAATCTTGTTGTGTTCGGATGTAGAACTGGAAGAAACTTGACCATAGTGCTTTGATTTCAACTCTGTGCAAGATTTGAGATCCTCTTCGGTTCTTGCTTTGTTCAGTTTGTCGATTATTTCATTCAAAGCTGAAGTCTTCTCCTCCCATTTACGTCTTTTGATCCGTCTTTTTACTTCATCTTGATCATCTGATTTGCCACCCCGTTTCTGAACCTTCACCAAACCGGCTTTGATAGTCTCGTTGATCCGCTTTTTGAAGCTCTCTGTTCTTGCGGAGTTTGATCTCAGCCTCAGTTTAAGCTCCAAAACAGCTCTTTCCTCCTTGTTTCGCTCAGAAGCTGCTGCCTCTTCGGGAACAAATGCCAATGAAAAGGCTTCTTCAAGTAGACTCACATTACTCAAGTACCGATCAAAAGCTTCATCCTCCGCTTCAATGTTTCTGTCTCTGTACTCTTTCAGCTTTGTAAACCGCCACTCGTTTAACGCTTGAGCATCCTACACAATGTAGAGAGGGCAGATTGGTAAGAGGAAAAAAAAACAAGTAGAAGATTATTCAAAGAGTGACCTTCCTCATTAGTAGTACCTTAATCGTCAAAGGCTTTCTCTGGCGAGCAGTAGCATTGAGGTTATTAAACTGAGCAAAGTTGCTAGAAAGATGGCGGATTGATGAAAATCTAGTTGAACTCCTGAAGCAGTCTCAGATAGAAGAAAAATATCAAAACAAAGGAGCCATCATAAAGTATCTCAGCAACTAACAAAAACCAATTTTTAGTTCCATTGTACTAATATATGCAAAAAAAAGGTATGTACCCAGGAGTGCCCTCGGATGCTTTGTGGTCTGACGATGGAGTACTTGGTGCTGTTTTCTCAGCAGAAGTTGCAACTCCTTTAAGAACTGCATCGACAAGAATACATAAACCGAGTTAAGCGATCTCTATTTCTCTCAACTAATCACAAGCAATTCGCCTAAAGAAAAGAATACTCTTATCAAACTCCAAAAGCTGATCATTTTGAGTGATTATCGATGTCATCTTACCGTGAATAGGGCAGGGGTTCTCTGCTCTCGAACAGCAACCCTTACAAGATTGAAAGGGGCATCTGCAATTATCACATTCATGCATGAAATCAATAAGCCAATAGCAGAATTTTGCAAGTGTCAAGAAAATAAAACGACAAAAGATTCATCCCAAAACCCAAAACATCTTCGAATTAGCCTGAAAGTTTCAAACTTTGTCAAGATCGAAAGACAATAGATTCATCGAGATGACCTGGAGCGAGCCACGTTGCCGCATTGGATACACTTGGGTTTGTTGCGACCACGGAGGTTCGTAGGAGGCGTGACGGTGGCTGAGAGACCATTGTTAGTCAGAGACGGTGAAGGTGACGGACCCGCCATATTTCTTAACGGTCAAAATTGAAGACCGTTAATTCACACGATAGAGAATGAAGAAGAAAGCCAACGACCAAATAACGTCAAGTAACAACAAAAAGCTGTGTGATTTGGACAAGTTCTCCTCTCTTCTACGATTTTGATTTAGCGGCGGGTCTAGGGCTCCGGTTTATTAAATTACCACGTGATTCGCTTTAATGGGCCTGGACCAACGCCGATATGTTTTTTTTTCTTCCTCTTTAAATCGAACCCTATTTAAACAAACCAAATTATTCCATAACTCGATCTGTCATCAGATATTAAGAAAACCAGATGACTATCCTGCGATATCGCGGGATAAAACAATGGCCAATTCTCTAAGATAAAAAATTTTAAGTTTATTTTCGCGAAAATAACATTTAATAAAAAAAATGATCAAAATAGATTTCTTTTCATTTTGAAAAGGACAAATCTCCAAAACAGCACATTTCTAAGTTTATATCACAAAAATAACCCTCAAAAACAAAAACGACAAAAATAGCATTTTACCTTTTGAAAAATTTAAATTTTTTTTTTTATTTTGCAAAATTTGAAATCTTATCCCAAAACCCCACTCCCCAGCTCTAAACCCTAAAACCTAAACTCTAAACCCTAAACCCTAAATCCTAAACCTTAAACCCTAAATCCTAAACCCTAAACCCTAAAATCTAACCCTAAACCCTAAACTCTAAACCCTAAACCCTAAATCCTAAACCTCACCCTTTAACTCTAAACCCTAAGTTTGTGACTTTTGATAAAACATTAAGTGCTATTTTTGTGACTTTTAACCTTAAGTGCTAGTTTGGGAACAAAAACTTGATTTAGTGCTATTTTTGTCTTTTTCTCTAAAAAAAAATGATCAAAATAGATTTTTTTTCATTTTGAAAAGGGCAAATCTCCAAAATAGCACATTTCTAAGTTTATATCACAAAAATAGCCCTCAAAAACAAAAACGACAAAAATAGCATTTTATCTTTTGAAAAATTTAAATTTTTTTTTTTATTTTGCAAAATTTGAAATCTTATCCCAAAACCCCACTCCCCAGCTCTAAACCCTAAAACCTAAACTCTAAACCCTAAACCCTAAATCCTAAACCCTAAACTCTAAATCCTAAACCCCACCCCTTAACTCTAAACCCTAAACCCTAAACCCCACCCTTAAACTCTAAACCCTAAACTCTAATCCCTAAACCCTAAACCCTAAATCATAAACCTCACCCCTTAACTCTAAACTCATTAATTTATCATTGGGGTATAAGTGTATATTTATCTCTTTTGATAAAACATTAAGTGCTATTTTGGTCTTTTTTATTTTTAGAGGCTATATTTGTGACAAAAACATTTTTAGTGTTATCCTAGTCATTTTCTCTTTTGAAAATTTTAATTTTAATTTTTTATTTTTTTTAAATATGAAATCATATCCTCAAAACTTCATCCCTTAACTCTAAACCCTAAGTTTAGATTAGTTAACTTTAGGGTATAAATATATTTTTCCTCTTTAATAAAAACTTATTTTGGTCATTTTTCTCACTGAGAACTATTTTGTGACAAAAACTTAAAAAGGGCTATCCTACCGAATTTCTCTAAAACAATTTAATTATTAGTTATGATAAGTAAATTGTATACAGTTAAAATGTATAGTAATTTTGATAGACTAAAATTATTAATAAAAATTGATAGATAACTTTTGACTAGTTAATAATAAAATAATAACATTAAATTTTATTATATTATATCTAATATTTATGTCAAATTCAGGAAATAGTAAATTTGAAGAACTTCTAGTATATTATTTGGATATAATATAAACTCATTTGGAGTCTCTGGCTGGATTATGTAGGTGGGGATGGTACTTTCAGCTTGGTCCAACGCTCATAAGGGTTATGGCGTGCAATCAGAAATGTGGTCGTCTATGGCCTCTCTATGGCTGATCGATGTCTCTTATCGTTTCGGACCTCCTATGTGGTCTCTTGCAGGTCCCTCAGATTTTTTTGGTAATGACCAAAGTTTTGAGCTTGGTCTCGGGTTTCTATGGGTTGATCTATGTTCATTGACACCGAACATTGGGCTTGACAAGTCGCAGTTAACCTTTTATGGTTCTCGTTGGAGGCAACTGACGTTGCGGTTCTTAGGCTTGTGCCTCGGGTCGTAGTGATGTCATCAGTTGGTTGAAACGCATATCCCAGTGCCCTAGTTTGCTCCCTTGATCAGCTATGGTAGTGTGTTTGACTATATATATATATATATATATATATATATATATATTGAAAAAAGAGGTAAAAGACTACAAAAGATAAAGCAACACGTTTACAAAACATTATGATAAATTTAAACCGACAAATAAGCAAAATTATCTAAATTATGGAGAATATGATAAATAAGCAAAATCTCAAACAATATGATAAATTTAAATTGATTATTCCCTGGTCAAAATCATAAACATGACAAATAAAAAAATTATCTAAAATTATGGATAATATGACAAATAAGAAAAACCATTTTCAAATAATAGTATAGATCAAATTACTTTAAATTTTGAAGTAGTTTGTTCATTTTTAAACAACTTTTGTTTCAGATCCCTTTTTTGACAGGTTCGGTTTATTTATATACTTTTAATCGTAGATATCGACTGCTTATCAATATTTAGTGTTTTAAATCAGGTTGTAGCTTTAACCTTTTACCATTTCTTGCTTTATTATATTGATTATTGTCCTCAGAATTTTGAGTGTCACGGGGAATACAATCAAAATTAAATACAAAATATACTTGGTTCGTTCCAAAATAGATGATATTTTGAAAAGTATTTGATGTTTCAAAATACATGGTATTTTTAAAAATATATATTGAATTTTTTTTTATTGAAAACTTTGTGACCAATAATGTTGTGTAACTCTTTTCATGCTAGGTTTAATTAATTTTAATTGATATTCTTAGTGTTACTTGTTAGAAAAATATGTGTATCTTAATTTCTGTGCCTTAAGCCAAAACATCGTCTATTTTGGAACTGGGGGATTATATAATTAGACTTTCATTAGGAAAAATTGTTTTAGTTTCATTTTTATTTACATTATAATTTACATATAGAGTTAATTGACATAGTATACAAAAAAAATGCAACTAAATTTGGTAAGAATACAACCGTTTTCGTAAATTAAGTATATTAAAAAAGCAGGTGCTCTATCACTACAAGAAAACATCCGAGTTCCAACGGAAAAAACATCGATATTCCATCGGGAAAGGGATATATCGACGGATTACCGACGATGTTAAGACGGATCGTCTGTATAATATTTGTTAGATTTCTAAGAAAAGAATTGAAAAAATCTGATTTTAACTGACAGTTTGGACTCACAGTTCAAAAGAAAAAGACCTATAAATTGGAAGGTTAGAGACCTATTTCATACTAATAAGAGATAGTAAATAAAATGTACAAAAATCCTAAATAATCAAAAACCTGTTTCTTGTTGACCAATGCAGACATGAACTAGTTTGTGAGAATATATATTAAATGAAGTAAGAATGTTGGAGAATGTAAGAGCTTATTCAAGAGAATAAAAAGATTGGGAATGCTTGTGAGTATAAGAGCTTTAAAAATAAAAGAGTAGAAGTAACCAAATGTTGTAAATAGAAATAATTAATTTAATTTAAAACATCAGTTGCATGAGCTGTTTTTAAATAGACTTGACCTACAAAAAGCTATTATTAATAGGGAACGGAGAGCATGTTTGAGTTAGTAGACAGAGTAGACTAACAGGAGAAAGCGTGGTAAAAGGTGAATTGGATAATAGATTTAGGTAAGCAGTTTTCTCTATCCAACAATTATATTTTCAAATTCAAACCGTTTTGAACCCTCTCCAACAGTCTTAATTACTTCTTGAAGTCCCCTTGAACGAGCTCCAATCATTACTTTGTCTTCCAAAGTAAGTTAGGACTTCACACTTGTTCACACTTAAAGTTTGGCTAAGTTTGGTGAAATCTTGTGAAATATTGTGAAGTTTTGCCAACTCTTCCTTTTCACCTTTATCTTTCATTCTCTTTATTTCTTCTTTATTCCAACACTCTCTCTCGAACTTGACCATAGGAGATCTGGGGGCAAGTTTGGAATCGAGAATACTTGCCTCATTACGAACTAAAGTATGGAAAACCTCTGTGGGATAAAGCCATCACTTATGGAAAAAGAGTGCAAGTACCCTCAGCTTAAGGATTGGTCAGGGGATTAAAGGGACTAAAATCATTTTGGTAGGGTCCTTAGACCATGTATCATGGCCGCGTTGGGTGGTATGTCTTCCTTGCATCACTTTATGCACTTGAAGACTTCTTTGTAGCTGGTTTGCTGTCTCTCCATTTCTTCCGACTTCATGTCATCTTCAAAGAATTTAATCCACCTCCAGCCTTTGTAAATGAGACACAAGTAAATGATTCAAAAAAATACAATGCACATGTATCAATTCTCAAGAGATAGTCCCATCCAAGTATAATATAGAATGAAGATTATATTCTTCCCTGTCATCATTTTGGTAGAATGTTGGTGAGGAGTACACTCCATTTTGGATTGTGCACTTAACTCCATAACTTCATCTCTGACCTTGCAATCCACGAGAACATCCAACGTGATGGGTGGCTGGTCAACATGTGGTCTGCCTCCTTAGCACTTCCTCTTGAAGCACTTTGGATGATCAACAGTATTTTAGCCCAGACAAGACTGGTCAACCTCTGGTCAGCCCCTTGGATGGACGACTGTGTTCTGTCTCAGTATGGAGTAGCCCAGATTGTGCCTTTAATGTGGGCATGTTTGGTCTTGAATATTGAGACTTTGGCAGCTCACTCACACCCATCCTCAAGCTTGATCTGGAAGGTATAAGGGGAGGATCATGCTTGGAAGTGAGCTTTTATCATTGCCTTGTCCTTGGATCACCGGCTTTCTTAGATTTAGTGATGACCTTTTCTCTTCAATGTGATATACTCTATTACACACTAAATGAGCAAGCCCTCTATTCATTAACCGCCTCTTAACCATCTTGATAAATACTAAACTGATATGTCCAAGAGGTGTTGTCCAATGGGACATGAAATTCCTTAACCCTTGGTTTCTCATGGACTCATTTGACACATCTTGTGTTTTCTGGACATCATAGAAACTAAAGAAAAAATAAGATAACAAATTGTGGACTGGAACATGGGACAACTCTATGTCTGGTCACACTCCAATCAAACATTTAACAAGATTAGAATAACTATGGAAAAAACTTATCAAGCATCCTAAAGCGGGTTTTAGACATTCAAATAACTTAGCAGCCTTAGGATAATTTACACATAAAACATAAGAAATAGACATAATCAAAGGAATGAGAGTTTTATTACTCTCAAAGAACCTGAGCTGGTTCCTTGACCTCCATTCCAAGCACCTATTTGAACTTACGTGGTTTGAAGTGTGGATTCAGAATCCATAACCCTTCTTTGGTATGTATTTCCTTCTTGCAGTGTTCCCACCTCAATCCCCTCCTTTTCTTTTGCTTGTAATATTATGTTTTGTCAAGAGAAAGACCTTTGGCTTGGTTGGCCTAAGAGAGACCTTCTTTTGCTTATAAGAAACCATGTGACCCCTTGCTCCTTTTGGGTTTGAGAACACACTTCATAAAGGGAAGAAAACTTGTCTGACTTTATATATGCTTTATCTGATCATTAAAGGTTAAACTGAGGAGGATAAGTCCAAACACCTTGTCTTGTTCTCTTCTTTCATTAAAGGTGGATGTATCAGTTGTGGCTGGTCTAAGCATGTCAAGCTCAGTCCATAATGACCTGAACTTCCTAAAATGCTCAGTGAATTCCATTTCTTCTTGTCATAGGTTGTTGATGGCCTTCTTGACCTCATACACTCGACATAGGTTAGAAGAGTTCCCATAAACTTTGTGGAGAGTCTCCCACAGCTCATTTACACTTTCACAATAGTAATAAGCTTCCATAATGGATGCTTTAAGGAAGCTTTGGAGGATGAACAATACCATAGGGTATTATTGCTGTCATTTGTTTGCTTCGAATGACTGTCTTAATCATCCTGAACCCGAGAAGGTAGTTATGTCCCTTGTGAACCACTAGAATTGTCATAGTTCTTGAGTTCTCCATCTTGGAGTGCTATGGACCACTGGGCAAAAAGGTGCACTCAACTAGTTTTGAGAAGATTGAACACAAAAACAGAACTTAGGGAAGCTTTCTTGGGGCCCAAGAGCTGGTAGGCTCTGATACCATGTGAGAATAGATGGCAAATGAAGTAAAATGGTACACAATGCATAAAAGTATCCAAGAGAGTAGAAAGATTGAGAGTGTTTGTGAGCATGAGAGACTAAGAGAATCAGAGAATAAATATAACCAAGTATTGTGAAGAGGAATGATTAATTCAACATAATGATATCAGTTACATGAAATGTCTTTAAATAGATTTAAGATACAATAAACTATTAATAATAGAGAGAAGGGGATCATGTTTGATTAGATAGAGTAGAGTTACAGAGGAGAAAGCTGGGTAAAGAGGTGACTAGGTAATAATTTGGGTAAGAAGTTTTCTTTATCCAACAACTCTATTTTCAAATTCAAACCAGTTTGAACTCTCTCCAACAATTTCATTTGCTTCTTGAAGTCAATTTGGACAAACTCACCTCATTATTTTGTCTTCCAAAATAAGTTAGGACTTCACAATTATTCACGCTTAGGACTTTACACTTGCTCACACTTAAAGTTTAGTTGAATTTGGTGAAATTTTGCTAACTCTTCCTTTTCACCTTTGTCTTATTTTTTTCTTTATTCTAACACTATATTCTTTTTTATTCAATTAAATCAAACATAAATTTTTTAAATTACCATAGCTACTATAACTAAATAAGAGATTATTTTAAAAACAAGAAACATATATATATATTCACAAACCCATTTTCTTCTCTTCTCACGAGAGAGAGAGAGAGAGAGAGAGAGAGAGAGAGAGGGAGGGAGGGAGGGAGGGAGGGAGAGATGTGTATAGTGTAGATTTTGGGTCTTAGGCGTATTCTTCGGCGATAGCGGTGAGATGCTGTTGGGTCGCTTTTAAGGTGGGTGCAGTTAGCTCTTGTGACTAGAAGGCGAGACTTTCAAGCCTTTATCGAGGTCTGAGCTCTCCCTTCTCGTCTGAGTCAGTTGTAGCATTTTGAGGAAGCGGATTGGTTGGAGCGTTTTTCTATGGTGGAAAGTTTGCCTTCAGTTCTCGGAGGAAGTCGAATGAGAGGGTTGGTTTTGTTTTTTTTTTTCAACCTTGGTCTGCTCTCTCGGTGGCAGAGTGTTTTTCTTGCTTTCACAACATTTTCGGGGGTATGTTCTCGGGCTCAAAGCTTTGTGGTGTGTCTTCTTTTCATTTTGCAGGTTCTGGTGGTTGTGGCAGGTTTACTAGCCACTTGCCTCTCCAATAAGAACAGTCTCTAGCTTGAAGCTTTGATAAGTGGTTCATGTGGGTTCTCTCGGGTTCAATAGGAGTAATAAGGTGCTTGTGAGCTTTGGTAAAGAAGAGCAGAGGAGGCTGCTTCCGGTAGTTGGTGAAATGATGGCTGATCTTCGACAACTGCTAGTTGCTCAGTATCCCTATCCTGGAGCAATCTCCATTTTCGTCAATCGCAATTTCTGGTCTCGTGATGGTGTTCGTGCTTGATGAACATAATTGGATTTTCGCGGTGGGTGATCTTTTGGAAGCGAGCTTGGGAAATCCAATATCTACCAGCTCATGATTCATATTATAAATGTCGTCTCAACATTGAGTATCCATAACATGTGCCGCTTCTGCCTTACTGGACTTTTTTTTTTTTAGGTTTAGTAATCGTGTAACATTGTTATTTATTGTTGTAATTATAGTTTATTCTACTATAATATTTGTATATTTTTGTAATTTTTATAAAAGACCTTGAAAATGGTAATACAATCTTAACATGTTTACAAAAAAACATATAAGTTTTTAATGTTTATTTTATTATAATCTATCACAATTACGAGAAAGAAAAAAAAAATTAATCTAGTATTCTCATTTTGTCAAGAAAGAAAACTGTTTTGTCTGGTGTATAAAGTTTTACGCGAATATACCAAATTGACGAGTTATATTTGTTTTCGTCCAACTATTTTATATGTGTTAAGATTACTTTCCATTAACATTTTGCCAAGGAACCAAGTCGCTGTGCCTGTGATCTAAAATATTTAGACGGAGGTCGCTTTCTTTCCAAGTAAGCTTGTCTCCATAACTCGGAATTGTCTTTGTCTAAGCACGTACATGATTTTATATCTACACGTCAAATATTTTGATTCGTGCACTTGTTAAATCCATTTCTAGATTTTAAGATAACTCAATCTACAACATTTATATCTCTTTTTAAATTTTAAATTTAAAAATGGCTCGCATCAATACTTCCATAGATGTTTTTCTGAAAACAAGACTTTCATAGAATTGATAACAAACTTTATTTTGGTTAGGAACAAATCTTATTTCGTTAGGTTTGATTTTACAGAACAATTTTGAAAGAAATAACTAAAACTTTCAGCATTTAATTAAATTCAAAACTTATGAGTTTGAGTATTTGACTCTGGTCCAGAAAACAATATGCATTGTTAAAATCAATAAAATTAGTGCTACTTTCTAGCATATAAACCTTACGAAATTGAGTTTGAACCATAAATTCTCTATAAAAAAAAATCTGAATTTGAATTTTTCTTTTCTGAATTTTGGTTATAGTTTAAATATAGATAAATTTCAATTCGTTTCATTTAATAATCCAAAGTCATCATGCCGCACGTGAATGAACTGAATGGTTCCCAATGAAGATGGCAGAAAACGTAAATAACATTAAACATGAAACGCACCGTATCATTAATCAATAAATGGACTAAACGCCGTTAAAACGCACACACTTTATAACAGCTCTATTACTTCTTGTTCTCCCACTTCTTCAAACTCCGAGAAAGTGAAGAGAAACGCGAGAAAATTTTTGTAAAGGAAAAAAAAAAACATGGACGAAGATGGTTTTTCGCAATGTCCCAAACACTTTTCAAAATGCGGTTTTATTGGCGTTTGCCCTTTCTGTCTCCACGAACGACTCTCTTCCCTTTGCCCTGACTGTGCTACCGATATACCATGCTCCTGTAGCTCACGCGCCGACGTGTGTTTCTCTCCGTCGTCTTCTTCGTCTTCCTCTTCGTTCACCCTCTTTGCCGGAGACATTACTTTTAGTTTCCCTGGGAGCGGGTCCGTAGGTCGAGTCGCGAGTTTGATCGAATGCGAACCGGCGTTTCGGAGATCAAAATCGATGGCGGTTCCGATTAAACCGGATACAGTTGACGATTCCGGGTCGGGTATTGAACCGGCTCGTGGGCTGAGTAGGAAAACGGTGTCGTTTTGGAGGATGTTAATGGGAAACAGAGGAGGAGATACGAAGCCGGCGATCATGAGGAAGTCGAGATCTGTTGCGGTCGTGGGAGATATGAAATACCCTCCGGCGACGGGAAAAGGGAAGGGGTGGAGTTTTCCGAGCCCGAGTAAGGTTTTTCGGCAATCGAAGATGATATTTCAACAAAGCTCTCCATTGCACAGAGGTTGAGATTTTCTGCTAGTTTCTTATTGTTTTTGTTTACTTGAGTTTAAAGCAGGTTATTAATTTGTTCATTTTCACCTTTCTCAAATCTTTGTATTATAAAGTGGAAAATATTAATTTCTTGATTTGTTTTAATTGTCAGCGAATATGATTCTTCTTTATTAATTGTCTAGCTAGATTTTGAATATTTTGTGATAAAAAATCTCACTAATAGTTTCAAATGTTTCGTTAATTTAAAATGAATTTTTTTATTTAAACATTTTTTATTTAAATCAGCCGCTTTTATACCCGATCTGAATCATTAGTCAAACTTCTAAACCCAGTGATCTGATAATTAATCATGTTTAGGTTTTTAAAACTATCGATTATCCGATAAAATTTGCCAAAAAAACCCTCTAAAACCTAAAGTTAACCGCTTGAATTGATGATTGATTGATATGTAATCCAATTTGATTTAATATATTGATATAAAATATAATTTTATGAATCTATATTATTAAATTTTTATATATGTTTTAATAATATAGATTCATAAAAATAGATTTGTACAATTTGTTAAAATTGGATTTTTAAAAGTGCATTGACATACAAATATTTAGGATAAATAATTCACGATCAAATTTTTTTCTCAATGGGTATTATTTAGGGATAATTTGTAAACTACCCTATTTAAGATTGTAAATTTGAAAAATACATTGTTATAATAATATTTTGCAAACTACACTTATTTATGCACTACAAGACTCTTTTGCCCTTATTTAATTTTAAATTCAAGACGTTTTAATAATAAAACTCAAAATAATTTGTATTATAAATATTTGGAGATAATTATATTAAATACTAATATTTAAAATTATATATGGATAACAATTGAATATTTATTAACGTATCTCCGAAACATATCTGATATAAAGATTGTCCGTAAAACCATTCTATCATATTTTCTTATTAAATGCTTTGT
This sequence comes from Brassica oleracea var. oleracea, assembly GCF_000695525.1. NCBI lineage: Eukaryota > Viridiplantae > Streptophyta > Magnoliopsida > Brassicales > Brassicaceae > Brassica > Brassica oleracea. The sequence goes on from NC_027752.1 coordinate 28,533,637, forward strand.
GAATATAAAATATGTTGTTTACTCATGAAGTTTAAAAGAGTTGAGTATATAAAACCTAGCCTAGAATATAATAAATGATATGTTAATTGAGTTTTGAGAGAGTAAAAAAAGTCAAAGAGTTCGCGATATATAGCACATCCATTACATATATAGGTCAAAAGATTGCGAATGTTTTCAAGAAAACTGTGGTGATTATAAGTGTATTTAAGAGTCTAAATTATAACAAAAAAATCATCAAACCCCAAAGTTACATGTTGACAATGATACGATTGTGTATTCCTCCTAAGATACAAAAAAAAGAACTACAACTATTAAAAAAAGTACGAAAACCAAGTTTAAAAAAATTACTAAAACCCGTAAGTTTCTTAAAAAATATTAAATTCCAGAACTTTTTGTTGTATAACTTAGAACAAAACACAGAAATCAGTATGTTTATTTGTTCTATTTCTATCTTATTTAAGTATTGAAATTATTATACTCTTAGTTAGGTTAATTAAGTAATTTCACTTATAAATAAGTGTAGTTTTCAAAAATTTAAAAATATGGTGTACTTTTCAAAATATATTCTCATTTGATGGCATTTTTCCAAATTTTCCCTATTATTAAACATTTTAGAGAAATTTCATACGATAGACCTAAAATATTTTTTGTCACAAATATAGACTTTAAAAATAAAAATAACCAAAATACACTTAAATGTTTTATCAAAAGAAGTAAATATACACTTATACCCATAAGGTTAATTAATCTAGATATTAGGGTTTAAAGTTAAAGGGTGGAGTTTAGGGTTTAGGATTTAGGGTTTAAGGTTTGGGGTTTAGGGTTTAGGGTTTAGGGTTTGAGTTTAGGGTTTAGGGTTTAGAGTTGATGAGTGAGGTTTTGGGGATAAGATTTCAATTTTTTTTTTAAAAAAAAAGTTTAAAATTTTCAAAATAAAAAATGTTATTATGGTCATTTTAGTTTTTGTGGTCTATTTTTATGACAAAAATTTAAAAATATCTATTTGACATAATTGTCCAACATTTTAACAGAAAATAAACAACTTTCAATATTAAATAAGCGGACATCGGTATGCAAAACATTTTGTTAGATGAGAATAATAAGATGATATATAATTATGAAGATATTTTGGTAAAATATTTTAATACACAAAATGGAAATTTAATAATAATAATAATAAGGGGATATATGACTACTTAAATTATGTTGCATTAATGATTCAATATTTTTTAGGCAACATTAATATTTTTTAGACAACATTAATAGGGGTGAAAAAAGTTTTCAAAAAAGTTTTATTGGGAATATTTATTTAATTAGTTTAAATAAATAATATTAGAATTAAATTTAAGTAGTAGTTGCATGACTTTGTAAATAATTTAAAAAGTTAGGACAAAATCCTAGGAGATATTCTGCTTTAATAGTATATATAGCTACTAGGCCCTGACGATTTTATTCCAAATCGGAAAAACAGAAACCGCATCCAAACCGTTATACAAAAAATATCTGAAAGGAACATAAGAGCTTAGTATTTTGGAGTTGAGATACAACCCGAACCTAAATCCGAGCTAGAATCCGAAAATATATTAAATATATTAAATAAGTTAAATATGTCAATATTTATATATATATATATATATGAAGGTAATTTAAATATTTAAGAATATTTTAAAGATTTTAATAGTTTATTTTGTTTGTCATTTTGAATATTTTAGTTAGTTCAGACAGTAAAACTAGTTTTTAATTAGATTTTTGAATAATTTATATATTTTGATTATTTTTTATTAATTTTATAAAAATATGTTTAGGCGATTTCGTACATTGGTTATAATCCTATCTTAACCGAACATGGAATGAACCAAACTAAATTCAATCCAAATATTAGTAAAACCTTAATGGAATTTAGGAGCATAATACTGCAAATCTTACTGGAAAGCTTGATCTTATTCATGAATTTACAAGAGTATATATAGTACAAGATCTCCACCGACTATTGGACTTTAGGATATATCCTACTAATTACATCATTATCAATATCTTAACAAGTATATCTCTAAATATATGTCATTATCCTCTAATAAATACCAAATATCCGAAAATGCAAACCAACCGAACCCAACCCAAGGGAGCTACCGAACACCCAAAGCCAGTTCCGTGATTCAGTGTTCCAGAGAAAAGGTTACGTAATTCAGTGTTCCATCATTAAAAAAGTTCTGCAACTTGGGGAATGGTAAATCTCTGTTTAGTCATTCTGAAAATTCGAAACAAAATATAATAATAATTCATATTGTTAAATTTTTTTATTTATTAATTATTAGCACCCAACAAATCATTTAGTTTTGACTAAAAAATTGCGATTTCGGTAATATTCTAACTGAAACCCTTGGATATATTATTCTTTTAGTATAAAATATTTTCGGCGGATATTGTGCAGCGATATTCATTCAGAAACTAGGAGCATGTTTGAAATTGGAATCTTTGCTTGTTGTTTTTAGTTAAAATATTATTTAACTGATTATGGAGATATAATTGGTGATTTGAGGGAGATTTTGATAGAGGATTGATGAATATTGGTAGCTGGCTAATGTTAGTTGTTAAAGATTGGGTTAAAAAGAGATTTTCATTTAAGGAACAAGTCATTTGGCCAGCTGAATATATTATAATCTATTATGGACTCTTAATTAATGAAGTTAATCGACTCTAGCCAAATCTTTTGACCTTTTCTTTTTTCAAGTCTTTTATGAAACCTACTACAGAAAGCCTCGACGGGTGTTGGGTAGGGGGAGCCTTTATCTATCGTTGGTTTCTATGGTATAATCAGTCAGGGGTTTAGCGCTAACAAATTGATAAACATATATTTAGAACATTTTGCATTTATCAAAGGAGAATTTTCAGGAACTTTTTTTTTTTTTTGTAAAATTAAACACTAACTGAGCCTTTTCTTCTTGATTTATAGTTAGTGTTTAATTTTACCAAAAAAAAAAAAATTCAGGAATTTTGGCATAAGTCCGTTGGAGTTCATATTTGAGCTGAATCTTCAATCATGTGACCGACGATCTTGCTGGTATGTTTAGGCGGTGGTCATAATTTATTTGTCGCTATAGCTCAGATTTATTTTTCTCTTACGTTCTCTTGCTCTGAATACAAATAAACATCTAGTTATAACGTTATTAATAAGTTAATAACAAAAGAAAAGCATATGTTGGACGAAGATGATTTCTCGAATAAAGTTTAAAAAATTATCAAGAATCTTTATGTTATCCTAGAAGCTAAAATACAAAACAAACATGGGACTCTTTGTTGTATGCATTCATTTTTTTTTCCATTATGAAAAAACATGAAGCATTTCTCATTAAAAATATGTTACGTCACTCATATATACATTGCATTTACATCATAGGACGCGAGTTGCATCGGTTCACCAATCACTAGTCAGATTGGTATTGCCTTGTTTTTTTTTATATTATGAAATGACGCATCACCAATATGCCATGTTAAAGACTACCCTAGGCACTAGTCGGGCGGTCGGTGTGGGCCTAGAGAGTTATCAGAAAAGCGGGATATAATCGGGAGTACGCGGGGCGTAATTTTTCATGAAAAATGTTTTTTAAATAAAAAATATATTAAACATGCCTTTAAAACATTTTCATGCCGAGTAATACCAATAAATTGTCGTAGCTCGATGGTGAAAGTAGTCTTTATTTGACATGGAGACTAAGGTTCAACTCCAAGAAGGCGTACTATTATGTGTTTTTGTCCTTTTTGTAAAGAAGGGTAAAAAAGTAATTTCGGCTTTCTTCTTCTTCCTCTAGCTCTAACCTAATTTTTGCGGCTGTTTTTCTGTGTTTTCAACATAAACTCCATTTTTTTTTCGATTTGCTTCATTTTAACTTAGTTTATCTATTACTAACACTAAACTATGAAAGATCTATGAGGTTATTACTGATTTTGGACTCGAAAACGCCAGATTACATACGTTTTTTTTCCTGATCCGAGGTTTGGTCCGACTATGGTAAACTCGCGGCGGCAGAGCTCCGCCGAGCGATTTTCCGGCGCAGAATTGGTCACTCCGGCCGCGTTTTCGAACAGGGCCAATATGTTATGTCACTCATTTATCTTCGCATAATTAATTTTCAATAAAAAAAGGATCAAAATAAATTTTATTAAAAAATAAAAATATATTTTTATCTTACGGTTAACTAATCTGTACTTGGGATTTGGAGTTAAGAGGTGAGTTTTTGGGGATATAGTTTCAAATTTAAAAAAATAATAAATAAATATTAAAAATTTTAAAATAAAGATGGACTATTTTGGTCATTTTCTTCTTCGAAAGTTTTTTTGTGACAAAAACTTAAAAATTGCTATTTGAGAGAATTGCCCCTTAGAAATTTCCTAGGATATCATTTTTTAGTTTATCTTCACAAAATAGCCTTCGGTGAAAAAATGACCAAAATAAGTTTTATTAAAGGTAAAAATGTGTTTTTATCCTAGGGTTGACTAATCTAGACCTAGGGTGTAGAGTTAAATGGTGAGTTTTTGGGGATAGAGTTTCAAATTAAAAAAAAAAAATACATTTTTACCCTATGGCTAACTAATCTAGACTTAAGGTTTAGAGTTAAGGGGTGAGCTTTTGGAGATATGGTTTCAAATTTTTAAAAATAAAAAATATATATTAAAAATTTCAAAATAAAAAGAGGGATTTACCAAATATGACTCAAAACTTGACTTTGATTGCAAAAGTATACCCAAACTTGAATCAAATGCAGAAGTAACCCAAAAGCCTTGTGAAATTACAGCCAGCCCCTTCTCACCAAACAAAAAAACATAACTCATTTTTACGAATATATCCCTGGAAAGTTTTCTGAGTCTTCTGAGATATTGTACGCCGTGTAGACGACGTCCATGGAAGTCTTCTGGTATAGTTGATCTTAAAAATAATTTATAAATTTAAAAAAAAATATTTTGACAAGTGAAAAATTAAAATCATGTAATTATAAACAGTTTTAAGTGATATAAATTAAGATATAATAAAATTGAATAGTTTTCAACATATATGAGTGAAAGTAGTTAATCATGATATTCTTTGGCTTAGGGTTTGACAACATATGTTGTAGTATTGTATGTATTCTTAGGGTTAGATATTGGAAAGATTAAATGTTTTTTTGAAAAATTAAAATTTTACCTATATGTGTTTATTTATGTATATAGTAAACACTTTTTAAGTTTAATTTGATTTTATGAAGTGTTTAGTTAGTTAATTTAGTTTAGGGGTTATGTTTAGGGTCTAGACGACTAATATGTAAGTCGTCTGGCGATTATTAGACTTCTCTGAAAGTCTTCTGACTCCCGCTAAAAATATTTTAGTTTCCCACTAAAAATATTGAAGTCTTCTGGACGACTTACAAGTAAGTTTTCTAGGAATTCTTCTATTAGAAGACTTACTTGAAATTCTTTTGAATCGAAAATATTTAACCTTATTAGACTTTTTGTCTTCATATATAAAGAAAAATTTACACATTCTCTCTCCTCTTCTCAAATGGCTGCAACAAAAATGTTATGTTCCTCATTCTAAAACTCTCCAACCTCTCTCTAATCTTTTTGAACTTATAAACACAAAACTTTATATCAATTTATTGTTTTTTGTCTCATGTCTTTCTCACTAGTTTATCTTGTTTTGAAGGTTTTTCATCACATGGTTCTCATCTTCCACTCATTTAAAGGTAGATTTATTAAATTTAGATATGTATTTTTGTGCATTCTATAAAGGTAGATCTATCTAATCTTCCACTCATTTTTTCTATTTTTAAGCCATTTGAACGTTTTTTGATATGCAGGTTTTTCAGATCTGAGTTTAATATACATGTTTTTCAAATCTGGAGCATACTTTTGAAGACTTATGGGAAGTCCTCCAAAGTTTTCTAAAATATAATGTACTAGAAGACTTCCACTACAAGAAAAATGGACATTGATAGCACATTACGATAGCAGTATTTTCAAAACTGCTATGAGAGATCAAGTTCTGATTTTGGTTTATATTGATAGCACTTAATTAACGCTATTGTAAAAAATTAGTGAGCGGGAAAAGAAAAGCACTACTACCTGCCAATACTTAGGTAAAAATTAGAAAAACGCCAAAAGATAATTTTTCTTTTTATTCGATAGCACATTACGATAGCTTTGTTTTGAGAACTGTTATGAAAAATCAATTTCTAATCTTTGAAACCCTAAACCCTAAACATGTTTTAAACCCCTAAACTCTAAACATAAGCCTTAAAACTCTAATTTTTTCAAACTATAATTTGAATCATAAACTTAAACTCAAAATTATTCTTTTTAATCTTAATCTATAATTTCCAAAAAACACAAACCTTAAATATTTTGTCAAACTCTATACCCCGAACATACATTTAAACCTAAACTTTATACATAAACCTTATACTCCAAATTATAAATATAAACACTAACATATTGTATTCAACACCCCCATTGTTCAAACTTTGATTCCAAATCTTAAATTAGAACTCAAAATTTAGTTATATTCACAATTTTATTTGAAATTCTTAGAACTAACCATTAACATTACACTTCAAACCTAAACTCTACATCCAAACTTAAAGTCTAATATTATCTACTTAAACTAAAATAGCTCTACACTCAAATTTTCAAAAATAATACAAATCTTAGACCAAACTCCAATTTTGTTTAATTCAAAACACTCTATCATAAATATTAATCTTAAAATGTTAGTCAGTACTCTAATTATTTATATTTATTCACATTTTATCATACTTTAAATTTAACTACAAGTACATTTTACAATTTTATTCCCAATTTGTAAGTTTTAAAACTCAAAATTTAAATTATAAACTACAAATTAGAAATTTCTGAATAAAACATAACTTATAAAAATTACAAAAAACAAAAATCATAAAATAATGAAAGACAAGACAAAAAAGAAAGAAGATAAAGTTAGTGGCCAATTATAACCATATAAACCACAAAATAAAACATAACTATTAAATGTATTAAACATATAAACTACATTAAAACTCTAAACTAAGTTTATATGAAAATAAATTAAAAAGAGAGATAAAGTTTTTTGACCAATAAGAAACAGATACAAGGATAACCTCGTGAGCTGTTGGATTAATCTAAATCTAAAAGGTTCAGATTTATTCTTCTCTCTCTGTTTCTCTCCGCCGACAGAATTCCCTCATTCTCTTCACTTTTTTTTGTTTGAATCTTCTCTTCTTCCTCATGTTATATTTTTCAAATTTGGTAAATAGAGTACATATGAAGACAATAATGGAGTTTAAGAAGATGAAGACTCGCTGGTGACGAAGACCCGGAGACGAAACCACGGCGGAGCTCAAGGTCGCCGTCACGCCATCATATCACATGTGCTCAAGCTCAATGTCACACCATCTTGTCAATCTCGTCGTCACGCCATCTGCTCGATCTCGCCGTCAATTTAACCTAACAGAGAGGAGGAAAATTATTCCCAAACCTTCATTATTCCTTTTCACTTCTTGCTCCTTAATATGCCGACTCATGGATCTGATGGGTTTTTTATGGTGAGATTTAATGTTCTTTTGTTTCTTCTCTTCTACTATGTTTTTAGATTTATTAATATTTACTTTCGTTTCCAGATTTGAGAAGGTGGTGGTGTTATAATCGAAGGTGGTGGTGGTAGCGTAACGAATCAGTGGTCTCCTTCTCGTCAGTGGCGGAGCATGGAGGAGGCAGAAAAGCTATGCCTCTGGTTCAGACCAGTCTTCATTCTGGTGGTGAAGACGGTCTAGCAGTCCAGTGTCTTCTCCGGTCGTCTTCGCAGCTGCAACGGTGGTGTTCTCAGTCGCCATCAATGAGTTAGAGGAAGAAGATGAAGCTTGAAGGTGGAGGAGGCAAACCAGCCGTTTAAGTTTAGTTTTTTTAGGTTTAGTGTAAACCGATTTGGTGGTTTAGTTCTGTAAACCTAAATTTCATTTGTAAACCAATTTTAATTTATAAATAAAATTTATTTTATTTTTAATTATAAATTAATTTTTATTTAATTTTTATTATTTAATTATTTATTTTAATTATAATATTCACCTAATAATAGCAAACCATAATAAAAGCTATCGTATAGTTTAAGTACAATAGCATTCGTAAAAAAGCTATAAAAGAGGGAAAACCTAAGATAGCTGGGGCAGATATAGCGGTTTCAATAAGGCTATCAATCCATCAATGACATATAATAGCTTTTTTCATACGCTAAGAAAACTCTTTTTCCTTGTAGTGAATTCCAGGAAATCGAGAAGACTTCCACGACTTCCTGGAAGTCATCTGTCGGAGTCTTCTCACATGTCTCCCTTTCATAACAGATCTAAGCGTTTTGGTAAGTTTTTATGTCTGATTTTTTTTTTCATTTAGTAACCTCCTGTTGCATAAAGTTCTTACCTTTTTCCCAAACCAAAACTCTCCAAACCCGAATATGGAAGAGTTTAACCTACTCCAACCGACTAAGGCCCGCCTTAGGAAGACTATATAAAGGGAACCTAAACCCTAAAGCAAGGGATCGACACTTCAAGACTTAGATAGAGACTAGAGATAGGCGGCTAGAACTAGGGTTTATAGACCAATTTGTTCTAGTTCTTGCTTGTTCATCTAATAAGACGTCTCTTCAAGTCTATTTCTCTCAAACTCATACGAAATCAAAGCCTTATCCATCATTCCGTGGTACTCACAAAGATCCTACACAAAAATCCCCTAACACAAGGGGTGCATCACTTGCCCGTCCGTTCCATGGTTTCAGACCAGATTAAGGGCCTCATGGGCTTTCCAGGTCCCCATGCGTAGCGAGAGAAGGGACGGCCTTGACGAAGCCTTGAAGTTTGTTCCCTCGCGTGACGTCCTCTTTGTGGCGCGTGGAGATCCATCTAGGGTTTACAACCCCTCTTTTCGTTCTTGCCGCCTGGCGGCTTTCTAACTTTCCTTTTTTCTCTCTCTCTCCTAACAATCTTCGGCAATCTTCATTTGCTCGAGCTCGGTTCTCCATTTTCAGGTATTATTTCCCTTTCCTTCTCCCTCTTTTTCTTTCGACTCCTTCCTTCAGTTCCCCCTTGTATTTCTAGGATGAAATCCAAACCAAACCTCGCCCTAGATTCTTCCTCCATAGGTGGTAGGGTTAGGTCGAAGAAGCAGAGATCCAGGGTTGGTCCATCAGAATCAACGGACTCCTCCGGTTCTTCTCTGGATCTAACCGTGGAGGTTAAAAACTCTAGCCATGTAGTTGCTGAGGCTGTTTCGCCGTCCGTAGAGGTAGATAGGTTTCTTCCGGTGGGCCCTCTTTCATCAATAGGAGTAGAGGAAGTCGCGAACTGGCGGGCGAAGTATTATCTCTCCGACGACGTTGTCATCAGGATCCCGGGTCCCATAGATAGGGTCTCGGATTTCGAAGCCGAGGAAGTCCTCGTGTACGAGGGGTTCTTTGAATCAGGCTTCAGAGATCGAGTTCCCTCGCTGGTGGCGAAGGTGTCAGAAACCTTGGAGATCTCTCCAGGTCAGCTGAATCCTCCCTCCTGGAGGATATTGATAGCCATGCAAAATCTTGGTGATCTCGAAGATCTTACTATCGGGATCGCCGAGGTCTTGTACTCCTATGCTATCTCTCCCTTGAATGGTGGAGAACAGAGATACCATCTGCATACTCACGGCAGAGAGCTCCCAGTTCAAGAGATTCAGAAGAAGGAGAGGAAGCACCACCCAGGTTTTGATGGGCGCTGGACTGAGAAGTTTGCTTTCATCCACCTTCCTGGGTTTTCCTCTGTCTAGCGCGCAGCTGGTGGGTGATAGGAGTTACGACGGTTGTTTGTAATGACATGACGCTAATGATTCCTATTTCTTTTTGTAGACGTGCCTTGCGTGGATTCTTCTCTAGGAAGGAGGACAAATGAACGGGTGTTGAAGCTTCCCATCGAGCGATGTCAGGTTCCTTTTCTTGTGAGCAGAGAAGCGTTGGAACGTTGCAACATCTGGGGTAAGTCCTTACCTCTCCTCCTGTTTATTATGAGCGATTTTTGAGGCGTATTAGTGTCATTCTCCAGGTAACATGTCGGGTCCAAAGGTGAAGAAGCATTGGCGGAATACAAAAGGGCTTTGGAGGTCACATGTCGGTGAAGAAAGCTGCTCCCAAGCAGGCTGCCCTTAGTGACAATGATGATGAAGTTCATTTCATCAAGAGTAATAAACGTCAAGCCACAACTGCTCTAGCTTCTTATTCTAAGAAGAAGTTTAAGGCTTTGGGATCTACCCCGAAAGTCCGTCATCGTCGAGTGACCCAACCACTGTCTTATCTAATCTCAACACTAAGGTGTTCCCTTTGACCCCGGTGGTTCTGCCGGAGGGGGACTCTTCTGCCTCCATCCAATTCATCCAGATCGATCTTCTCCAGGTAACACATTGTTCTCCTTTTCGTTTCTTTTGGTATTTTGTTTTTTGCTGATGATCGGTTTGTTCTCTTGCAGGCGATGTCTCAGTTGTTCCTCTCGGGGAGAGGATGGATGACCACGATTCACTCAGGGCTGACTTGGCTGCTTTGACTTCTCAGCTGCGCGAGGAGAAAGATGATTTTCTGGCCAAGAAGAAGGAGATTAAGGCTTTGAGGCTCAAGGTGAGGAACCAAGATGAGGCTAGGATGCTGGCTGCGTCGGAGAAAGTTTCTCTGAGGGAGCAGTTGGAGCGTCGGGAGGAGGAGGTATGTGATCTGAGGTGCGCTGCGGAGACCTTTGATGTCGAGAAGACTATGGCAGTGAGGGGCACCATAGTGGTGACTCGCTGGGAGCTAATGAGGGAATGGCTCAACCATCAGACCGATAGATGGGATCTTGAGGGTGCGATGGAGCGGTAAAATATGGTGAAGACCTCCGAGGCTGAGTTCCAGGGGCTCCCCGCTCCTTCCTTCGAGGGAGAGCCAGTGATCCCGGACAAGACTGAAGCTGAAAAGACTCAGGAGCCTGCTGCTGATGATCCTCCCGCCGACTGATCCTTAATCTTTGTCTAAACTCTTAACCCCTTGTTGGGGTTTCTTTTGTGTTGTATCTGCCCTCTGTGAGGGTTTTAAAACTTATCTTCAGGCCTTCGAGCCTTATTTTTGTTTTGTCAGACAATGGCCCTGCTGTGGCTCTTTTTTTTTTAAAGAATGCTTTCAGATTTCTTAACTCTGTTCTAGTTTCCGCGTAGCGGACCTCTTAGCTGTGTGTTAGGCTTGTCTTCAAAGCAGGGTCTTCGTCGATGATTCTCTTCTTGAGAGGCAGCAGGGCACCTCTTCCAGGGTCGTAGATTCGGGAGTCAAGACTCCGGAAATCGAACATGGGTCCTGCCTTAAGAGATGTCGTAGCCAATCCGGAAATCATCTATGGATGTTGGGGGTTGCCCCAGCCCTGGAGATTATGCAGGGGCCAGAAGATCGCCTAGGAACCCAAAGGTTACAGCTAGGACCTGAGGGATTGGCTCTGAACCCGGGGGTTCCGAGCTTTATAGAATATGGACTCTTGGAGTCTTGAAATCGTTTTCGTAGCCCGGAGGTCATGTAAGGACCCGGAGGTTCTCTGGGAACATGGAGGTTCTCCTAGACCATGAGATTATATTTGGGACCCGGAGGTCGTAGGGGAATCCGGAGGTTCTCCTTTAGATCATGGGATCATGACTGGAGCCCGGAGGCTGTATGGGAACCCGAAGATTCTTCGATAGGTCCGGAGACCGTACTTGGAACCCTGAGGTTCTTGAGATCGTGGTTGGACCCTGAGGTCGTGTGAAAACTTAGGGTTTTCCCTTAGATCCTGAGATCGTATCGGGACCCTGATGTTTGTATTTGGACCTTGAGGTCATGTTGAAACCCGGAGGTTCTTAGAGATGTAATGATCCTGATGCGCCTTAGGCTTCACAGGAGTTCTATCTTCTTTCTAAGATCATATTTGGAACCCTGAGGCCATATAGGAACCCGGAGGTTCTTCTTTGGATCCTGAGATCTTTGCTTGGAACCCGGAGGTTATATGGGAACCTGGAGGTTCTTCCTTTGATTTTATACATAGGACCCAAAATCGCATGGGGAACCGTGGGTTTCCTCTTTAGATCGCGGGCTTGTATATGGGCCTGGCGTTCCCTTGAGAACCCAAAATATTTATTTTCGTCGGGACTGTACTCCGCCTTTCTAGGCAAGACTACTACCGGTACCTGTTCGGATTTCGCATTCTGCCGCTCGAAAGCTGGCCACTATCGAGTTCCTATGGCGTATTCTACTTCTGCAGGAAGTCACTGACATGCTTAGAGGGTGCTGGTGTGGGTGTAATGACCAAAGTGCCAGGCTTTGCTGCTTTCCACTTCTGGATAATCATAGATTATGAGGTGCTCCCGGACTTTTGCACTTTTGCTCCCTGTATTTCACATTATTTTGCAAGTATACCCAGTGTTCCCTGTATTGTATAGCACATAGCGTTTTAATACATGTATTTTCACATGTGGTACTCTAGGGACCCCGATGCGCCTTAGGCTGCATAGGGGTTTTAGGTAGTTTTGACAGCATACTCAGGCTTGCGCATACCCATTTCTGCTTTTGATTTTCTGTGGACGTGCCACTTTTTGATAAGGGTTGGCCAGGATCGGAGGTCTCTGGAGACCTGATCCAGCTCGTATGCCCCTTTAAGTATAGTGATTTTCCTACTGCCTTTATAGTCGAAACTATATTTTATTATAAGCTTTCTCCGGAGACGTTTAGCATACATAGGAGTAGGAAATCATAATTCTTAAATAGTATATAGTAAGATAGTAGGAATTATGGTCCGGAGACCGTATTTAAAAATGATAGGCTTTGAGGTGCAGGGCATTCCAGCAGTTGGGTTGTATTTTACCTTTGCTATCTTGTAGCCTTTAGGCTCCTGCTCTCCGCACCTCAATTACCTTATAGGGTCCTTCCCACCCAGGGGTGAGTTTCCCTGTCGTTTTCTCTACTCGTCGTAGAATCCAGTCCCTTTGCTGGAAGGTCATGTTTCTGACTTTCTTGGTGTATGTCCTGGAGACGTCTTGCTGGTAGGACCAGTTTCTTAGCCGAGCGGCCTCTCTCTTTTCATCGAGTAGGTCGAGGTTCAGTGTCATCATTTCATCGTTCTCTTCTTGAGAGGTGGACCTTGAGACCGTTGTTCTCACGTGCATCTCCGTGGGTATTATGGCCTCAAAGCCGTAGACTAGCGAGTAAGGAGTTTCCTGCGTCGCGGTCGTGGGAGTGGTTCGGTAGGCCCAGAGGACTCTGTGCCGTTCTTCCGCCCACTTCCCGTGGGAACCCTCCAGTCGCTTCTTAAGCATGTTGACCATAGTCTTGTTCGTGGATTCCTCTTGTCCATTAGACTGGGGGTGTCGGGGTGTGGGGAAGGTAAGCTTTACGCCCCAGTCCTTGCAGAACTCCTTGAAGTTGTGGCTCGTGAATGGGGGTCCATTTCTGTGACAATCTCGTGGGGGACCCCGAAGCGAGTGATTACGTTCATCCATAGGAATTTGCGGATCTGGTGGTCTGTTATCCGGCTGAGTGCTTCTGCTTCGACCCATTTGGAGAAATAGTCAGTGACTACCAGAAGGAAGATCTTTTGCCCCGGCGCCATAGGGAATTCCCCCACTATGTCCATGCCCCCACTTTCTGAAGGGCCATGGTGAGCTTATGGACTTGAGGTTCTCCGGAGGGAGTTTAGAAACTGGAGCGTGCCTCTGACATTGGTCGCAGTGCTTGGCTTGCCTATTGGCGTCTGCGGCCATCGTGGGCCAATAGTAGCCTGCCCTCCTTGTTGGGGAAAAATATTCCATGAAGAGATTACTCCAGCTTCCGGGTTCCTGCTCCAGCTTCCGGTTCATGCTCCGGCTTCGGGTTCCTGCCTCCGGCTTCCAGTGTCCTGCCTCCGGCCTTGGTTTTGGGGTCCTTGTTGGAAAAATACTCAGGTATTGAATTCCTCCAGATCCCAGGCAGGACACCGGCCTCCGGGTCCCCGCTAGGAAACGCCCCGGGTCCCCGTTCGAAAGTACTCCGGGTCCGGTCCCAGGGACCACCCCCTTCCTCCAGAAAATGGAAATATTCCGATAAAGGGATCCTTCTATATTTCTGAATATGGAAGAGTTAAACTCTATTGGCCGACCAAGACCGACCTACAGACGACCTCCACTATAAATATAGGTCTCTAAACCTAAATAAAAGGGGGGGGGGGAGAGAGACGTCCATGACCAGAGCTCACCAATTCTACAGCCGCCAAGGCAATGTTCCACACCTAGAAAACCTTCTTCTTCGACACGCCTATGATAGGCTGATCCTGCGATTACTATCAACAAGATGAAGTTACATGCTCACTGCAGCACGTCTACAACTCTACTTACTGCCTCAGGCCACGATCTCCAGCTCATCAGCAGGGTCCCTCCATGCTCATTGAAGTACATCGACGCTCATGCTCACTGCAGCATAACGACATATTTATCGTCTGTTCCGGCCATGTTCCCTCTAGAACATACGACTCTTACCAACTACAGAGCTACGTGCTCCTAGAGCTATGTGCTCCCAGAACTACGTGCTCCCAGAGCTACGTTCTCCTAGAGCTCTGTGCTCTCACAGCTACGTGCTCCCAAGGCTACGTTCCCACTAGGCTACGTGCCCATTAGGCCACGTGCCCACTAGAGCCACGTGCTCCCAAGGCTACGTGCCCATCTAGGCTACGCGCCTCCACCAATACATGAACTACGAACGGCTTGATCTCTCACTGAATGGTACATAGGCAATCTCCATTGAAGGATGCAGCTATAAATCCAAACACCTTATGTTAGGGGATTTTTGTGTAGGATCTTTTAGAGTATCACGGAACGATGGATAAGCTGGTTTTATTAGAGGATTAGTAGGTATTTCGTAGGGATTTGAGAGTAATAAAAAAGAAAGAGACTTGAAGAAATCTTTATTGAATAGAGCAAGCAAGGATTACAAGTATCTTTGGTATGAACCCTAACCCTAGCCGTCTAAGTATAATCTCTAAGCCTCAAAGAGTCGATCCCTTGTTCTAGGGTTTGGGTTCCCCTTATATAGTGGTCTATAGGTCGGTTGGAGTAGATGGAAGTCTTCCATATTCGGAAATATGGAACGTTCTCCTTATCGGCAATTTTCCTTTTCTTGGAGCTGGAGGCGATTCCTGGAACCGATACCGGGGTACCCGATACTAGGGATCTTGAGCGTTCCTAAAACGGGGACCCGGAGGTCTGGGTCCTGCCTGGGGTCTAGAGGAGAGTAGTACCTGAGTATTTTTCCCCAACACCTTCCATGGTCCCGTGCGTAGATACCCAAGGACCGACCTTGGTAGCTGGAACCATCAACTACAGATCAAGAGGCACCCAAGGAATGACCCTGGTAGTCAGAACCATCGATTATAGAGCAAGAAGACCCTGCAATCTTCATTATCGATAGGCGGCCCCCGCCTAACGACCAATCTCCCCTGCTGCTACTAAGGCACCGACGACATATACTGGCCCATACCCATATTGCAGTATCCCAAGAGCAGGATCTCCTGGTTTATCAACTATCGAAGCAGGAGAATACACTCAACGACATGTCTCCTTCCTCCAATCATTCCGTAGAGCTGAGCACAAATCGCTTGTACACAAAAATCCCCTAACACCAAGGGGAGAGCACCAAGATCTTGCCGCTAGAGTGGGATCCACAATCTCCTTCATGTAGTTCTACGAGGAATCTAGAGGCTTCTCGAGGAGTAACACAACTCAAGTACGGGCCGGATAAGGATCTCTGGTAGAGCTTCTCCTGGGAGATGCAATACCTTGCGGCTTGCTTCTTGATTTTTCTGGCCTCCATTCAGTCTTCCGAGAGAATGTCTTTCTCTAGGTACCGGACTAGGGGGGTCATCCAGGTTTTGCCCTCTTCGATAGCGGAGATTTCTTCGGATTGGGGTTCCTCCAGGGTGGTTGGCCATTGAAGCACAAGCAATGGGTTGCTCATCTGGATGTTTGTTTCGAGGGCGGATCCTAGATTGGCTAGGGCATCGGCTTGCGAGTTCTGCTCCCTGGGATTTGAGTGAGCTTGCAACTCTTGAATTTCTTGATGAGTCGTTGGGCGACCGCCAGATACTGGATCATGCTATCTTTCTTTGCTTGGTACACTCACCGAAGACCTGGATGTTTTCTGCCCCATTTGATGGGTGAGTGTTAGCCCTGCGATTAATGCCTCGTACTCACTTTCGTTGTTGGTTTCTTTGAAGTTGCATCTCACGGCCCTTGAGGTTGTGTTTCCTGTCGGCGAGGTAAGCACTATTCCTACCCCGGCTCCACTGATGTTGCTGGATCCGTCGACATGCATGACCCATTCTCCCTCTTCCTTTGTTTCGCTTCGGAAGCGCACTTCTTGCTCCAGAGGTAGGAGCAACGTAGGGGAGAATTCGGCGACAAAGTCTGCCAGGACCTGTGACTTTATGGCTGTGGCTGGTCGAAAAATCACATCGCATTCCCCTAGTTCCAGAGCCCATTTCGCTAGGCATCCTGAGAGTTCAGGCTTGTGGATGACCAATTTTATGGGGAAAGAGGTGTCGACCACGATTGGGTGACCCTGAAAGTAGGGACGCAGCTTGCGGGCGGCGACTTACCTAGTAGATTAGTAGCTGTGTGCTTCTTTCCTAGCGTACTAGGACGACACTTACGGCGTGCTCTGAAACTGCTAGATATAGCAGCATTACCTCACTGAGTAGTGGCTTGGATAGGAGAGGCGGAGTAGTGAGATATGCCTTTAGTTCATGGAGAGCGGACTCGCACTCTTCCATCCATTGAAAATCCTTTGGGTTTTTGAGGGTCCCAAAGAAGCCTTGAGATTTGTTGGAGAGCCTGGAGATGAACCTGCTCAGGGCTTCAATTCTTCCCGTTAGCTTTTGGACCTCTTTGACGCTCGTCGGGGAAGGGATCAAATGAATGGCTCTGATTTGCTCTGGGTTGGCTTCAATGCCCCGGTGGGTTACAATGTACCCGAGGAACTTGCCGGAACTGACCCTGAATAAGCACTTAGCTGGGTTGAGCTTCATGTTGTACTTCCGGAGAGTGGAGAAGGCTTGCTGCAGGTGAGATATGTTGTCTTCAGTCTCTAAGGATTTGACCAGGATGTCGTCGATGTAGACCTCCATGGTTCGCCCTATCTGGTCTGCAAACAACATGTTCACCAGCCGCTAGTAGGTTGATCCTAGGTTCTTTAAACCAAAGGGCATAACTTTATAGCAATAGATCCCTCTGGATGTCATGAAGGACGTCTTCTCCTGGTCTTCCGGATGCATGAGTATCTGATTATAGCCGGAGAACGCGTCCATGAAGCTCATCCGCTGATGCCTGGCTGTGGCATCGACCAGCTTGTCGATGTGAGGCAAAGGAAATGGGTCCTTCAGGCAGGACTTGTTGAGGTCTGTGAAGTCTATGCAGACTCTCCATTCCCCGTTCTTGTTTTTGACTACGACCACGTTGGCTAGCCATTCAAGGTACTATACCTCGCGAATGAACCACGCGCCGAGCAGGCTTTTGACCTCATTGTTGACGATTGCGTCCCTTTTGGGGGCAAAGTTCCTCCTCTTTTGTCTAACGGGTTGATGTAGGGGATCCACCTTCAGCTTGTGCATGATGATCTCCGGATCGATCCCGGGCATGTCTGCGTGGGAGCAAGCGAAGCAGTTGGAGTTAGACCTGAGGAAATATATTAACCTCCTTCTTATTCCTTCAGTTAGCTTGGAGCCGACCTTGAGATGTCGGGTCTGGTCCCCTTCGATCAATGGCACGTCGTCCATTTCTTCGACCTCCGGTTCCTCTGTGTGATGAGCCGGAGGTTTGCTCTGTAATTGCTATAAGACGTCTTTCCCTTCAAAGTACTCTGGTAGCAGGAGCGAGAATACTCATTGGTAGGGGATTTTTGTGTAGGATCTTTGTGAGTACCACATAATGATTGATAAGTTGGTAATATGTATGTGTTTGTAAGTATTTCATGGGGATTTGAGGTTAATAATAGAGAGAAAGACTTAAGAAGATATATTATTGAGTAAACAAGCCGGAACTACAATGATTGGTGTATAAACCCTAGTTCTAGCCGCCTAGTTCTAATCTCTAAGTCTTGAGGAGTCGATCCCGTGCTTTTGGGACTTAGGAGCCCTTATATAGTCGCCTTGAAGTCGGTTTGATTTAGGTTGAACTCTACCATATTCGGAAATATGGAAGGTTCTCCTTATCGGAAATCTTCCATTTCTTGGAAGGGAGGTCGGTCCCTGGGACTGGTCCCAAGGTTCCTTTTAGCGGGGACCTGGAGCGTTCCTTTATCGGGGACCCGGGGGCCTGGGTCATGCCCGGAGGCTGGAAGAAATGATACCGGGGTATTTTTCCCTAACAGTTTTCCCCTTATTGCTCGATTTCGTCATCGAACTCGGGGAATAACCTGTGCACTCAAGTCAACCGGGGTTGCTCATTCTCAGCAGGCTCCCCTTAGCCAGGACTCTGTTCCATCGGTCTCACTGTCCAGGGTTCCACTCAAGCCGAAGCTTATTCTGAACCCAGGTAAGGATTGGTTCCTCCTTATTTGGCCGGAGCCTAATAGTAGCGTCTTGAATTTTCTGGAGATGATGAGGCTGGAGATAGTTCTCGTTGGAGAGAACCGAAGTCTTCTATATGCGCTGTAATCCCTTGGGCCGGAAACTGGTTGCTTAATAGGCAATACGGAAAGTGCTCTCCGTCGTTTCTTCCTTTTTTTGGGAGATTTCTTCCTTTATTATCGGAGATCTGACCGATATCCTCTTCTTTTCGCAGAAAGGAAATAATTTGAATTTCAAACCCCGCGGCCCGAGATACGTTAAGGCATGCGACTTCTTAGGGAAGATACCCAACGGCTTCTCCTTCGTTCCGCGTATATTCTTCCATTCCTGCTTCTCTTTTCTTCACGCTTATCGCTCATCAATACCCTTGTTTCAGGTACACTCTTTCGTCCTTCTTATACTGGCTTTTGACTTAGTTAAATCGATTCTAGACTTGTAGCTGTTTATCTTACTGTAGCCACGATCTATCAAATAGGATCTTCCCGAACCATGACTAAGCGTTCTGCTTCTTCTACTCCAACGATGGCCGACAGAGCTGGTTCGAGGAGAAGGGTGGACTCTTCTGTGATTGCCCCTTCTTTGCAGGTTGCGGAATGATCTCGGGGTTTCGAAGCTTGATTCACAGAGATGAATTAGAGAGCTGATGAATACTGCGCGAGTAAACTAAGCGTTGGTGCGGAGAAAACTCTTAGAAGATCTTCTTGCAAGATCCGAGCCGCATGGGCTTTAGGTGCTGGGATTCCCTGGAACCCTCGGTATTTTAAATTCTTGGCTGGTTCCCTATGCCTTGGACCCTAGGATCGCTTGGGGAACTGATGGGTTCAGGACCCGAAGGTTGTTTCTAGGGAACCCATGGCTTCTGGACCCTGAGGTTTTTGATAGTACTCGTAGTCTTTGGACCCTGAGGTCATTTTTAGGAACCTGTGGGTTTTTAGGAACCTGTGGGTTTTTGACCTTGAGGCCTTTCTGAGCCCGGAGTTGGTGCAGCCTGGGTATGGCTTAAACTCTGGATCACTTGAAGGTGGATGGATAGAGGGTAGCTCTCCTTTGAACTATGAACGTCTCCCTGAGCCTGTGGGTTGGCGCCAAGGATGGTTTGCTACTTAAAGACACAAGATCACCTTGTATTGTCTAAGATGGGATTCACAGGAATTCCTTCCTTTAAGTGAGATCAATGTTCTTGAGCTGAACAGAGAAAGCTAGAGACAAGACAACAAAGTTGACTGAATAATTCTTAGATTGAAAGTTGAGAAAGCAAAGCTGCCTCCCCTATGTCTTAAAGAAATCGACAGAAAACCCTAGAAGTAAACCAAGATGGTTTAATTCTAATTCTAATCCTAATCCAATTGAAATTGGTTTATTTTAAAATCCTAATTGTCTTTGGTTTAAATTAAATGAAAGCCTAATAACCAAAGCC
>NC_027752.1:28555433-28556079 GCF_000695525.1 Brassica oleracea var. oleracea
CTTAGTTTTAAAAGCAGTTTTCCACTCATCTCCTTCTTTCATTCTAATCTGGTGGTAACCACTCTTTAAATCAATTTTAGAAAAGACACATGAACCATGTAACTCATCTAACATATCATCTAAGCGAGGAATAGGATGCCTGTACTTAACTGTTATGTTGTTGATGGCTCTGCAGTCCACACACATCCTCCAGCTTCCATCTTTTTTTGGCACCAAGAGGACAGGTACGGCACAAGGACTCATACTCTCCTTGATATGTCCCTTCTCCATTAGCTCACTGACTTGTTTCTGAAGCTCCTTGGTCTCCACAGGGTTGGTCCTGTATGCTGGACGATTTGGTAAAGTAGCTCCTGGTACGAAATCAATCTGGTGCTCTATTCCCCTAATAGGCGGCAGACCTATTGGATTGTCCTCTGGGAACACATCTCTATACTCCTGCAAAAGGCACTCAATCTCCTCTGGAATCTCGGGAGCAGGGTTAGTAGTAGAGCTCAACAATTCTTTATAAACCACTAGTATCAAATTTGATTGTTCAATCATAGCAGTTTTGATATCTTTAGCAGTAGCAAAGAGGTTGAGTTTACTTACCTGGCTGGTCTCTTCAAGAAGCAAGGACTTGCTGGCGGCCTTGGACTCTCCTCTCTTC
>NC_027752.1:28557598-28563958 GCF_000695525.1 Brassica oleracea var. oleracea
CTAAGATGGGATTCACAGGAATTCCTTCCTTTAAGTGAGATCAATGTTCTTGAGCTGAACAGAGAAAGCTAGAGACAAGACAACAAAGTTGACTGAATAATTCTTAGATTGAAAGTTGATAAAGCAAAGCTGCCTCCCCTATGTCTTAAAGAAATCGACAAAAAACCCTAGAAGTAAACCAAGATGGTTTAATTCTAATTATAATCCTAATCCAATTGAAATTGGTTTATTTTAAAATCCTAATTGTCTTTGGTTTAAATTAAATGAAAGCCTAATAACCAAAGCCCTTACAAAGTAATTAAATTAAACCAACAGGCTGGTTTATCTTGATCCAAGACCCACGATTTTGGCTATCTCCTGGAGCCTCTCCTCTTGTGCTCTCAGCCTTGATCTAGTTACTGGTCCACTCCACAAGCTGGCTAGCTCATTTGGTTCTTCTCTGCTCAAGTCTGGTTCTTCTATTCTCAAGTCTGGCTCTTCTCTTCTCAAGTCTGGCTCTTCTCTGCTCAAGTCTGGTTCTTCTCTTCTCATGTCTGGCTCTTCTCTGCTCAAGTCTGGCTCTCCCTCGTCAGACTCACTCAACTCTCCAATGTCTCTACTCATGGCTACACCAGGAGTTCTTTCTCAGAACCCGGAATATTAGTTTTAAGGGACCGTATTCTGCCATCCTAGGCGAGGCCACTATCGGTACCTGTTGGGATTTCGTATTCTGCCACTCGGAAGCTGGCCACTATCGAGTTCCCGTGCTGCACGCTGCTTCTGCAGGAAGGCACTATCAGACTTAGAGGGTGCTGGTATGGGTGAAAACCCAAGTGCCAGGCTTACGCTGATTTCCACGTCTGGAGAAGCAGGATATTATAGGGTGCTCCCGGAATTTTGTACTTTTGCTCCTTGTTATCACAGTACTTTTGCAATTATACCTTGTGTTCCCAGTATTATTTAGCACAAAGCGTTTTAATACATGTACTTTTCACGTTTGGGTATATATTTTAGTTTGGGACCCCGATATGCATGAGGCTATACATGGGTTTTAGGTAGTTTTGACGGTATACTCGGGCTTGCGCAGACCCATTCCTACCTTATGTCTCATACCCGTTTTGTTTTTCCGTGGTCGTACCACTTTTTCATTGAGGGTTGGCCAGGATCGGAGGTCGCTTGGACATGATCCAGCTCGTTTTCCCCTTTAACTATTATGATATTCCTACTATTCTTTTAAAGTCAAAACTATTTTATTGCATAAGCTTTGTCCGGAGACGTTTCAGCATACATAGGAGTAGGAAAACATAATGCTTAAATAATAAATAAGTAATAAAAAGCATGGTCCGGAGACCGTACAAGACATCAGCTTGCGAGGTACCCCGGTGGTTAGGCCATGTTTTACCTTTGTTATGTAGCCCGTAGGCTCTGTTTCGCTATTTGGATGAGTGCCCCTGCTGGAGGATTCCTCTTTCTTGTTGCGGTCCCTGGCGGCACTCCATGGTCGGGACCAGTCCTTCGGGTTCTGTGGACCCTTCTGTCGCTTTCCTCCTGGGAGGTGGACTTCATGCCGGTTTGTTAAGGATTGTAGAAGTGTTTCCTTGGCGTGTCATCCCTCTCTCCATTGCTCGGTACTGCTTCTCCCTTGGTCCCGGGGACCGTGACCGAGACTTGTCTCGTGCCCCAGCTTCTATAGATTCTCTTGCTATTGGGGATTCGCGGCCAGTCTTTCCTGGTGATGAAGGTTCTCAGCACGGTCATGAGATGGGTAGTCGTATTCATCCAGCGGAGCGACCAGGTTTAAAGAACTCTGGCTTGGCTAGGTATCTTTGTTCTCCGTAGGCAGGGTATCCTCTGCCCCAGATCCGTCCGGTATGATTTCAGAGGAGGTCTCCTCACGTTGCTTATGCCCCGCTTCTTTAGTTGCGAGACCATCGGTTGGTAGCTGGCGAGATCCATGCGGGGTGGAGGACGAGGATCTTGCGAGGTCCATGTTTTCTGAACAGGTACCGCTTTGGAGGACCTTGAGTGAGACCATGCGAAGCGGTCGATACCGGTCCTTAGGTGGTCCTTCACGTGATTCGGGGTCCGCGTCATCTGAAATGATCGCCATTCGCCAGACCTCTTGACCTATGGTCCCTGGGTTCGCGAGACCTGAGGTCGCTTCTGTAATTGCTATAAGGCCTTGGTCTTTCCCTTTAAGGTGGTCTGGTAGCAGGATCAAGAATTCTCCTGATCTCCTTTGATTATTCTGATGCCCCATGGTGTAGGGAATTTCCCCATTTGATGAAGGGTTGAAGGGACTGCTCCCATGTCGTGAATCCAGGGTCTTCCTAGGATCATGTTGTATGCTGATTGACTGTTGACGACCAGGAACTTGGTAGACATGTTGATCCTTTCAGCGTACACTGGGAGAGTGACCTCTCCGGCTGTTTGCTTGACTTCGCCGCTGAATCCGATGAGTGGAGTTATTTTGCGCGTCAGGGCACTCTCCTCCAGCCCTAGGTACTGGTAAGCTGTCTGTAAGATGATGTTGCTGGAGCTACCATTGTCTACTAGTATTCTTTTTCCCAAGCAGTTTGCTACGGTGAGCGAGATGACCAGGGCATCGTGGTGGGGAGCCAAGATCTTCTCCTGATCCTTAGCCGTGAAGCCTATTTCGTCGGTACCTAGGAGCAAGCGCTTTGGTTTGGTCGTCTCCAGGCCGTGCTTGGCGTTGCGGGTGCTTTTCCTGGCAGCTGCATGACTCACGCCGCTTATCTCTGAACCTCCGGATATGACATGGATCACTCGGTCCTGGCGAGGTGGTGAGGCAGGTATAACTCCAGCGGATTTTGCCGGCACCTCTTTATTTAGATGGTTCTTGGCTTTTTCTGAGAGGAATTCCCGGAGATGCCTCTTTTGGAGTAGTTCAATGACCTCGATCCTTAGAGCGACGCAGTCTTCAGTTTTGTGACCTTGGTCGTGATGGAAGTCGCACCAGAGGCCAAGGTTCCGAAAAGTAGTTCATTGACCTCGATCCTTAGAGCGACACAGTCTTCGGTTTTGTGACCGTGGTCGCGATGGAAGTCGCACTAGAGGCCAGGGCTCCGGAACGAGTCAGGTGCCTTCATCTTTTGAGGCCACTTGACCTGTTGGCACATGTGCCTCAAGACGTTGACTAGCTCCGGTGTGGATATCGAGAGATGGGAGATGTCGGGCCAAGTGGATACCGACATTCCTTCTTCCTTTTCCAGGGGTCGGTACTGGAACCTGCCCTGGTTTCTGTTCCCGGAGTCCTTGGTCGCTCTTTGGGAGGATCTTTCATCCCGATTTCCTTGATCCGATCGGGCCGACTTTTGGTCCTGCTTCGGCTGGGCCTTAGTGCGGCTAGCGACGTCTTCTTCCCACTTCACTTGCGCCCAGGCCCGGGATAACACGTCTTCCATGGTCTTGCAGGGATACATGGTTAGTTCTTTGTAGACGCTCCCGTCTGGAAGCAGGCCCCTTTTGAAGGCAGAGATCGCGGTAGGAATGCTGCACTCAGGAACTGCCACCTTTGCTTGGTTGAAGCAGGCTATGTAATCTCGCAGGGGTTCTACCCGATGCTGAAGAATCTCGTATAGACCGTCTGAAGTGTTCTCCAGGCTCCTACTACTTGCGAATTGCTCCACAAACTTGTCGCTGAGGCTCGTAAAAGAGGATATGGTCTTGGTGGGTAGGTTGATGTCCCATTGTAGGGCAGGTCCTATCAGAGTGGAGCCAAAGCCTTTGCACATTGTAGCCTCGCGGGATTCTTTTGGAAGTGCAACCGCGAGCATCTGTTCCTTGTATTGAACGATATGATCGTCGGGGTCATATGTGCCGTCGTACATCTTTATGCTGGGGAAGGAAAATTTCCTAGGCATCTCGACTGAGGCGATTCCTTCCACGAAGGGGGTATCTGCGTAGGAGTCCGGGTTACTCCTTCGGATTGGGGGAGCTACTCCTGGTAGGCGTTCCACCATGGACTGCATGGCGTCAAATCTCTTGGAGAACATCTTCTCGGGATAGGCAGTCATAGAGGACTCTGTCGCTGATATCTTTTCAGTCGTCTCCTTATCAGATTCTGGCTCGGAATCACTCTTCTCCAGGTTGTGGACCTGCGGATTCTTGGCCCCTTCGCGCGTTGCCCCGGCTACGCCTGACCCAAAAGCTGGATCGGTCGTGCCTTCTCCGGAGTTAGGAGTATTCAGATTCCCCATGGGTCGGACCTGGGTGTTGAAACGACGCTTCTTGTTGCCTACCATGCTGCGGGCTTGGTTTTGATCCCTAGGACCGTATTCTCTGACTGTAACTGGCTGAGCTTCTCAGCGCTTTGCTCCAGCTGTTTAGAGTGTTCGTCGAGTTTCTCCTTCAGACTTTGGACTTCTGAAGAGAGGTTAGTGTTTTCCTCGGTTGCTTCCCGAGTTCGATTCATCTCGGTTATTTGGCTCTGCATGCCGTCAACTTGCTTCTGGAGTTCAGCTACCCTTTGAGCATCATCGGATGGCTCGTTATGCTCATCCACCGTCATCGTCACGTAGTTTGATTACTCCCTTCCTTCTAGCGTCAAACTGTTAGGGGATTTTTGTGTAGGATCTTTGTGAGTACCACAAAACGATGGATAAGCTGGTAATATGTATGTGTTTGTAAGTATTTCGTGGGGATTTGAGGTTAATAATAGAGAGATAGACTTAAGAAGATGTATTATTGAGTAAACAAGCCGGAACTACAAAGATTGGTGTATAAACCCTAGTTCTAGCCGCTTAGCTCTAATCTCTAAGTCTTGAGGAGTCGAATCCTTGCTTTTGGGACTTAGGAGCCCTTATATAGTCGGTTTGATTTAGGTTGAACTCTTCCATAATCGGAAATATGGAAGGTTCTCCTTATCGGAAATCTTCCATTTCTTGGAAGGGAGGTCGGTCCCTGGGACTAGTCCTAGAGTTCCTTTTAGCGGGGACCGGGAGCGTTCCTTTATCGGGGACCCGGGGGCTTGGGTCCTGCCCGGAGGCTGGAGTAAATGATACCGGGGTATTTTTCCCTAACACTCATGATCCCCTCTGATTGCTCTTATGCCCCAGGGTGTAGGGAATTTCACCATCTGGTGTAGAGTCGAAGGGACGGCTCCCATGCCGTGAATCTAGGGCCGTCCCAGGAACATGTGGTAGGATGAATCGCAATCAACGACAAGGACCTTGGTTGACATGTTGATCCCTTCAGCGTATATCGGGAGGCTCAGCGTATATCGGGAGGGTCACCTCTCCGGCAGTCTGCTTGACTTCCCCGCTGAATCCTATGAGTGGGGTTATCCTCCGAGTTTGAGCGCTTTCCTCCAGCCCCATATCCTTGTATGCGGGCCTGGAAGATGATGTTGCTGGAGCTTCCATTATCTACCAGTATCCTTTTTACCAGGCAATTCGCTACAGTGAGCGATATGACCAGGGCGTCATGATGTGGGGTGAGAACCCTTTCCTGCTCCTTGGCCGTGAAACTTATTTCGTCCGTACCCAGGAGCAGGCATTTTGGCTTGGCTGCCTCTAGGCCGTGCTTGGCGTTCCAAGTGCTCTTCTTTGCGGCTGCGTGGCTTATGCGGCTGATTTCCAAGCCTTCTGATATGACATGGATTACTCGGTCCTTTCAACGTGGCGAGGCGGGAACAGCTTCAGTGGGCTTTCCCGTCACCTCTTTGCTTAGGTGGCTCTTGGCCTTCACGAAAAGGAACTCCCTGAGGTGTCCTTTCTTAAGCAATTCGTTGACCTCGATCCTTAGTGCGACGCAGTCCTCCGTTCTATGACCTTGGTCGCGGTGGAAGTCGCACCAAAGACCAGGGTTCCGGAAAGAGTCTGGTGCTTTCATCTTCTGAGGCCACTGTGGGAACCGAAATTCGCACTGTCGATTTCCGTTTAAATTAGAAAAGTAGGAGAACCCTAATTTCCCAGAGGTCCCGGATATCTGCTAATACCACACGCCAAGCAATCAGAACACGAAACGAGAACAGTAATAAAATAAGAAATCGAAAAAGAGAGCAAGATAGTTCTTATTCCTAATCTGCGTTTCAGCGTTTACAACAAGGTAAGTGCCTGGGCTACGAGAGCTGTCGGCGAGATTCCTAGTTTTAAAACCCTAAGACAGAAAAAACCTAATTGAGTCGCAGCTTGAATAACAAAAACGGAAAATTGCCTAAAATTGCTCTAAGTGCTAAGTTTGCTGTATGCCTCTCGCCTAGGACTCTTTATATACTGGCTCCAAGGTCGGTTTACGCTTTTCCCCTGCTGCCCTTAAGCCTCCATAGCATAAAAATGGAGATATTCCATTTTTCCGATCTTCGTAATTTATCTTCAAAATTTCGTATTTATCCGCGGAAACTTGACATTTATCTTTCCT
>NC_027752.1:28565180-28565873 GCF_000695525.1 Brassica oleracea var. oleracea
CATTGAGGCGAGCCATAGAGAGGCCATGATCTATCGCTTTAAAGCGGAGAAGGCGGAAAAGGTTCTTGCTCGCATGCGAGACGAGATGTTGGCGCGAGATGCTCAACTTGCTCGTGATCATGCCAGGGCTGTTCGTAGGGCGGAACAGAAGGGCAAGAGGGAAATCGCCGAGGTAATGAAGACTCGCGCTTCTCAATTCCAGGTTTAGTACGGGAATCTTAAGGACGCTTTCAACTCGCTGGGCGACTTCCGTGAGTGTCGCGGCTCCATCGAGAGCCTTTGGAAGACGCAGGCGGATGACTACGTTTTCGAGAGGGAGATGGAGTTAATGAAGGGTGGCATGAAGGATCATGCTCACGCTGAGATGATCATTCCTCCGATCGATGGGAAGATTCAGGGATTCTGGGATCCCATCCCGGTTTTCCTGTTACCATAGAAACCACGACTGATTTTGCCGGTGACGATGAGGAAGTGAACTATCCCGCAGATGCATTTGGAGCTTCCTTGTCTGGGAATTTTAACTTTGCTCTGTGAGTGTTTTGACGGGAAGGAGTTTTTCCCTTTATCAAGTATTTAGCGGCCGAGTGTGGCCTTTGTTCATATATGTCTGGCCGAGTGTGGCCTTCGAACTTTGTATGGGCCTGTTTTGGCCGTTTTTATCGGGACTGGCCGTTGGTGGCTTTGAACCCCTAC
>NC_027752.1:28567117-28567847 GCF_000695525.1 Brassica oleracea var. oleracea
CTTGGATCGTTCGCGGTTTTTCGAGGGATATCCATTTTCTTAATTTCGACTTGTACCAGAGCGCCTTTCTGAGCGCATCGATGGCCACCTTGTCGCTTATCCCGCTGACCCTGGACATTACCAACTTGAATCGGCTGATGAACTCGCGGAGGGGTTCGTCTTCTCTCTGGGACAGACTCCAGAGATCGACATCGGAAGTTTCTCTATCTATGAACATAGAGTATTGCTTGAGAAATTCCGATGCGAGCTGTCGGAAACTTCCGATAGAGTTTCGCTTAAAGCGCACGAACCATTCGAGGGCTGCTCCTTCTAGATTCTCTACGAACAGGCGGCAGTAGCCGGCGTCTCTTTCGCTGTCCTTCAACCTCGCTCTTCCCATCGTGATGTGGAAAACCTAAAGGCGCGCTCTCAGATCGGTCGTACCATCATACTTCGGTACTTTGATTTTTCCTGGATCGGATCCCCTCATATCTGAGATGCGAGTGGTGAAAGGGGTCTTCCGAGCCCCTTCCAGCAGCCTGTCGATCTCGTGGGCTGCGCTGGTAGCGTGATGGATTTGGGATTTTACGGCTCTTACTTCTGCCGCAGTCTTGGTGATATAGTCACGAAGATCGCGGATATCCGACGTCATAGCGTGATGCATTTGGGATTTTCCGTCTCGTACTTCTGTCGCAGTCTTGGTGATATAGTCGCGAAGATCGCGTATATCCGACGTCTCGTCAGCAGATTT
>NC_027752.1:28567910-28568069 GCF_000695525.1 Brassica oleracea var. oleracea
CCAGCTCTTCTTGTTCGTTCCAATAGAGGATTTCCTCCTCTTCTGTCATTGGTTTGTCGAACGGAGAGCTTTCCTAGGTGAATCGCTTTTTGTCCCCCTTGGATGTCTGTCGACGTCCTCATCAGTATTGTTGGAGACATCGCTAGGATCCAGGTCGAC
>NC_027752.1:28568151-28573554 GCF_000695525.1 Brassica oleracea var. oleracea
AGTGGGGTTGCAAAGTCGAGTCTTTTCCCGCGGACTTTAGTGGTTCCGCGGGGGCGGATTGCTCGAGTCCTTGCCGTTAAAGTTTCAACTTGTTTGGTCAAGGTGCTCACGAGCTTATCCTGTTCTTCCGACCTTTTTTCGTAGGTGGCGAACATCTCTTTAAACTCCTCGAGCGCCGCGGCGTTGGCTGGTGCGTTGGCCGCGGATACGTCCGCTGCGGGAGTGTGGAGATCAGTGCCACTGCCTCCGTTAAGAGGAGTCTGCACGTTATCCGTGTCGTCAGTTGACATGTCTGGTTGAGCGTGGTGTGGTTGAGAGTTAGATTGATCCGTACCCCCCTCCTTCTAGCGCCAAACTGTGGGAACCAAAATTCGCACTGTCGATTTCCGTTTAAATTAGGAAAGTAGGAGAACCCTAATTTCCCAGAGGTCCCAAATATCTGCTAATATCACCGCCAAGCAATCAGAACACGAAACGAGAACAATAATAAAATAAGAAATCGAAAAAAAGAGAAAGATAGTTCTTATTCTGAATCTGCGTTTGAGCGTTTACAACAAGGTAAGTGCCTAGGCTACGAGAGCTGTCGGCGAGAACTTTCCCCGGATTTTTACGGTAAAGTTTGATCGATAACTTAGAATAGCGGGGAACGTGAAGAATGGACTCTCGGTCACTACGTAGCGACCGAGCTTTGGCTCGAGCTCGGTTGCTATGCAGCGACCGAGCGGAACACGCGTTCGGTTGCTGCGTAGCGACCCTTTTCGAGCTCTTGTCCGATGACTCGCGTTTCCTCCGCAAAGCTTTTCGTAAAGAAGAATCTATTTCGAAAAAAGTATTTATCGAAGAAGGTTTCTACGTTTTCTTCTTCGGGGATTTGGACGTTAACTTCGTCGTAACCGTTTTCGACCCCAACAGCCACTTGACCTATTGGCCCATCTGCCATCCCTTATGCCTTCTCAATCGGCCAGTTCTGGTATCTGCCCCGGCTTTTATTTCCGGAATCCTTGGTTGGTCTTGAAGAGGGTTTCTCGTCTCGCTCGTTTCGGTCCGGTTTGACCTCCTTAGGTTCTTGCTTTAGCTGCGCCTTAGCGCGACTGGGGACATCTTCTTCCCATTTTTACGTGTGCCCAGGCTCGGGACAGGACGTCTTCCATGGTCTTGCACTGGTACTTGGTCAGCTCCTTATAGAGGTCCCCGATGGGGAGCAAGCCTCTCTTGAAGGCAGAGATGGCAGTGTGGATGGTGCATTCGGGAATGGCCACCATCCCTTGATTGAAGTGGGCTATGTAGGTTCGCAGGGATTCCGCCCGATGTTGGAGGATTTCGTATAAACCATCAGAGGTTTTCTCCAGGTCTCTGCTGCTGGCGAATTGCTCCACGAACTTATCGCTGAGAATAGCGAAGGAGGCTATGGTCCTGGAGGGTAGGTTGATGTACCATTGCAAGGCGGGTCCTGTCAGGGTTGAGCCGAACCTCTTGCACATGGTAGCTTCGCATGACTCCTTTGGACTGCATGGCGTCGAGCCTCTTGGAGAACACCTGCTCCAGGTAAGCAACCATGGGAGACTCCGTCTTTGTCGCTCCCTCAGGTGCTTGCTTGTCGGGTTCCGGCTCAGATTCGCTGTCTTCTACGTCGTAGGACTGAGCACCATTAGTCTTTTCGCGCGTTGGTGTGTCTCCTTGCGACGTCGTAGGCGGGAGATTCACGCTCGTTCCAGAGTTAGGCATCTCCAGAGTCGGCATGGGCCGGATCTGAGCCCGGAATCGTCGGTTTTTGTTACTTGTAGTATCGAGGGCTTGGTTCTCGTATCGGAGGGTTAGATTCTTCTATTCAAGCTGGCTGAGCTTCTCGGCGCTCTGCTCCAGTTGCTTTGAGTGCTCGTCGAGCTTCTCCTTCAAGCTCTGGACATCTAAGGAGAGCTCGGGATTCTCCGCAATCTCTATTCGATCTCTGTTTAGCTCGGTTACTTGACTCTATATACCGTCGAGTTGCCTTTGGAGCTCGGCTTCTCTCGGAGTAGCTTCTGGTAGCTCGTTCTGCCCATCCACTGCCATTATCACGTAGTTTAGATTACTCCCCTCCTTCTAGCGCCAAACTATTAGGGGATTTTTGTGTAGGATCTTTGTGAGTACCACGGAACGATGGACAAGACTTTAGTATTTTGTGAGAATAAAAGAGAAAGAGACTTGAAGAGACGTTTTATTAGATAAACAAGCTGGAACTACAATGTTTTGAGTAAGAACCCTAATTCTAGCCGCCTATCTCTAGTCTCTAAGTCTTGAAGTGTCGATCCCTTGCTTTAGGGTTTAGGCTCTCCTTATATAGTTGTCTTGAGGTTGGCCTTAGTCAGTTTGAGTAGGTTAAACTCTTCCATATTCGGAAATATGGAAGGTTCACTCTATCGGAAGTTTTCCTTTTTCTCGGAGGAATGGGGTGGTCCCTGGGACCGGACCCGGAGTAATTCATAGTGGGGACCCGGGGCGTCTCCCAGCGGGGACCTAGAGGCCGGTGTCCTGCCTAGGGTCTGGAAAAATTCAATACCTGAGTATTTTTCCCCAACATTAAGAGCTTCAAATTGGTTGTTCATGGTGGTTGGTGTATTGATAGCAATGACAATCTTGTAAATACTTGAAGATGATAAGGTTGAGAGTGTAAAAATGCCATTTTCGAAAAAATAAAAATAAAAATTAATGGCATTTTCGTGAATTATCTGAACTTGTGGGGTGAATAGGGCAAAGAAAATGTCCAAAAAAAAACATAGGTTTGTTTTGTGGTTGACTTTGAGTTTTGAGTCAATTTTGCAAAAAAACCCAAATAAAAAGGGGCTATTTTGGTTATTTTCTTCTTCGAATGCTATTTTTGTGACAAAAACTTAAAAATGACTATTTAAAAGAATTTTCCATAAACTTATATTCATTCACACATGTCTATTTCTATATAGATGAGTTTAGTGAACAAATAACTTATATACCTTTTTTTTATTTACTTATTTTTAAATTTCTGTATAAATTTTTTATTTTAATTATTTATCTAAAATATAGTTTTGGCGAAAAAATGTTTTTTTAAGGTTTTGGCGAGATAATACATTTTTTAGGTTTTGGCGACTTTATGAATCTTAAGCACAATCCTCGTTTAAAATAGCTCTCGCTTAGGTCGCCATGGCACAAGATGAGGTGAAGCAAATATCCACATCGCTTAAGCACCTCGTGGCGTATCAACATACATAATACAAGCGCTTTCTATACCTCCTACGCTTTCTTATTAAGCACTAAAGGGCATAAAGTGACGTCCTACTTATGGTCCATGCCACATAGTACTAGCCATATTCTTCTTCATGGCTATTAACCAATCATTTACACATAGCTTACCAACACCAAGGTTGATAACTAGCATTACTTATGGTCACTATATCATAGTGACATGGCCTGGAGTCATATGGTAAGAGAGACTATCAATTCGGATCTCCCATGGATCATGGCTCAACCACCATTCCTTGTACGGCCTTTGTCCTCTCTTGATTCCTATTGATGCAAGTCACATCATTCCAAGACATTCACGCCTCTTGTCTAGACACTCTTCATACCATCAATTCCAAGTCCGGATTACGGTTGATAGTGCAAGCCATCATCAGCCCTTATACACCATTCGGCCATTCCGTCTATCTTACAACAGTTTCTGTTTACTCGGTTAACTTTCATAAATAACCACCATAATGAAAGGTCACGACTCTTCACCTTTGGCCCATGACCGTGACCATTCATACCCATATAGAGATCACATTTTTATGGGTCAGACCGTGATCATCTCAAACCAAGTTCCCATATTTCTCCCCTTATGGTATGGCGGATGCATTGCATCTGTCCAACACACCATATTGACGAGTTATACCAACCATGATCCGGCCCCTTCCATCAACTCTTGGATCCTTAGATCACATCACAATACATATAGTTTTCAGGGGCGTATCATGTTTGGCCATGATTTTTCCCAAAAGAAACAGAATTGTAATCCGAGAAGTAATCATAAATCGGTTACCTTATACTTGATCATGTAAGATCATGTGTCCCTCTTTATCATAAATGATACCACTCAAATTACCCTAAGGAGTGATTTATACTCTCTCAAATAAGAGGTCGAGTTGTAGTACAGTACTTAGGGATCGAATTCACAGGGAGCTAGGGTACCTAAGGATTCTAATATGATTTGTTAAGCAAGAATGTTTTTAGAGTTTTAAATATAAATTGCAGTTTTATATTGAACAAGTGTTTGTTCAATAGCATGTTTGGGGTTTTGGTGCTTAAAAAGGAAATAGCTAGACTTAGGGTTTTTATTCAGGAAAATTGGGATTATAATCCTACAGATGTCTAATGAGTTGCATGCATGATAATGTAAAGCTCAACTACTTTGATCAACTAGTCAATCAGCTCTCGCATGTATTGACTTGTCTATTAACTAGATCTAATGATCTCAACTCTCGTTATTTTGATCAATAGAAAGTGTCGATCGATAATCCTATGGGATATCAATCGATACACCTTTTGCACCGTCGATCGATTATTCAAGTGTGATATCGATCAACGCGCTCTAGTCAAGATTTATGCGCGGGATGAATGAAGGCTTAATAAGCTCACTAGATCAGCTCCCATCTTGCTCATAGCAAGAAACATAGTTCTATTAGAATGTTTTCAGGATGAGAATAAAGCTCTCGCTTTTATCAATCAATCCAAGAGTAGGTTCTAGGTAGCTAATCTAGACATATGCATTAATGAACAATCCTGAAGATGATTATCACGACTCAGCAATCTATAGTTGGGGCTAATCCCTCCTAACCTATTTAAACCCTAAAATCTAACAATGGAACTACTCAGACATGGCTAAGCAATTCATAACAGCAGTTAAGTATAAAAACTTCATTAGAGTAGTAAATAGATATCAATGGAGTTTCAATCACAAATTATAACTTTGGATCTTCTCTCCAATCTATCAAAATCCTAAAAACCTTTGCTGTGAAAATAGTAAAACAATGAAAGCACACTTTGCCGCTAACATGGCGGCAAAGTTTATATAATTAGGGTAAAACTTGTCAGGGGTAATCTTGTAAAATGGTGAAGTCATGGGCTTCAAGTCGGCTGTGACCAAACGGGCTTTCTGCGCGTTTCGTTGTCGATCGATACCAAGTCATGCGTATCGATCGATTCTAACTCTCCAATATCGACCGATTGTCGATCTCGATTGTCATCTCGGATGCTTGCTCCAAATATCTCCAAAATGCTTCAAAATCATCATTTATCTTCAAAACACTCATGATCTTATAAATATAATAAATGGACTCTATAATATAATAATTATTAGTAAAAACACCTATAAATTATAGATGAAAATGGGTCAAATCCATAGTCTATCAA
>NC_027752.1:28573690-28580826 GCF_000695525.1 Brassica oleracea var. oleracea
ACAAAATTCATCTAGCCAACAACTTAGCAAATCTTGTCTTTCATTCCCCTCTACCAACCTCATTTCTTAGCATAAAATAAAAGTGAAGGCTTTACCTTGGGAGTATCGATCACAGGATGCAAGGATTCTCAAACAAGTATTTGGACCTACATGTAAACATTAGTTCATATCCTCTCTCTCTACTAATTTTCTCTCTTGGTCAAAATCTGCTTATATGCAAAATCATTAACCAAGAATGGACAGACTTCCATGAATCAAGCCTTAATGGTGGTTGCCACTAAGTCCTGTTCACTTCTTTTTGACCTATATCCTAGGATTATTTGTGAAGCAAGCCTTAATGGTTGTAGCCACCAAGTCATGTTCTAATCCTTTACCTATGAAATTCTTATGAATCAAGCCTTAATGGTTGTAGCCACCAAGTCATGTTTGAATTCCTTCCTAATAAATCTCCATTATAATAATAAATATATAATAATAATAATAAAAAATTATTCTATCTATAATCTATATTTCGAAAATAGAGAGAGAAAGGGTGATAAATCTATATACACAAGGCTTTACCTTCCAGACTTGTTTGAAGAATTCGATCCTATGCATACCAAGCCCCAAGACAAGCAGTTGTGTCAAGTTTAGTGTTGGAGTTCAGCTTTGGTTCCTTCAAAACATTCTTAGCAAGAGTGGATAGTTGACAGGTTGATCCACTTTAGTATCTTTAGTACTATCTTCAATCAGTAAGTCTAGAATGGTGCTAAAGAGTGGTTAGATATCTAGAAAAATATATAAGTTCATAATCCCCTTCTTGACTCAATAATAACTTATTTTGAAAACATTTTAATAAGACTAATAAGTAAATAAATATCAGTAAACCTTACCCCAGACTTAAACTACACTGTCCCCAGTGTAAATTCAGTCGGAGCTATGGTTAGAAATAAATCATAAGGACTCAATGTAACAAGTAAGAACGATATATCAGACCGAAATGAATGTTGACCGATGAAAGGATGTTGATATCGGTCGACGCAGGTAAAGCAATGTCGATCGATGTCGACAGGTTCGCGTCGGTTGATACAGATGGGAATCGTTTACTCGGTTCTTCTTTTTTTTTTATGACTACAATAATTAAAAACCAACATAAATAGTATATTAAAAGTTTAATAAATATTACCTAATAGTGGGTTGCCTTCCACTCAGCGCTTTGTTATAGTCATTTAGCTTGACTTTGGAGGTGTTTTGGCTAGTAATGTTGAGAACTGGGACTTGCTGGAAAACAAATATCCATCTCTTCTTTGCGCTTGTTGAACCATGTACCAGTGAAGTCTCTCATTGCTTCATCCCCTCTGCGCCAGTTATCTTTCATTGCTGCAGTTGTGTTTTCAATCCTCTGCAATCTTTCACAGAGACTCTCAAGGTTGAACTGATGTCTTGTAAGTGCGGCGTAAGTGTCAGCTGAGATCTCCTCTCTATGTTAAGGTGTGTTGGACATGCTGGATGTCATTTTTGGTACTAGCCGGCCTCGGTTTGTAGCGTTGTCGGCCGATGTTCGATTGTGGATGTCGGTCGATATGTTGTTACGTCTGTCGATCGATAGTGCTGCTTCTGGTCGATGGGCAATGTAACTCTGAATCTCCACAACCTCCCCTTGTATAGCTTCAACCTTGGAGGTCAAAGCACTAATGCTAAGATCCATTGGGAAATAGATGTCATCACATCTCCCATCAAGCCTTTCCTCTATAGTTTCCAGAGCTCTATAGATCCCTTGTACCAACTGATCTATCTCTTCTCTTGTGTGGAAATCTGGTTGAGACTTCATCGTATGTGGGCGTGGTGGATTGTTATCGATCGATGCTGTCAAGCGGTTGACGATCGATGTGTGATGGTTCTTGTCGATCGATGGTGGTTGTCTGCTGTCGATCAATTGGGGTTGGCGTGCGTCGATCAATGGAGGTCGAGCAGTGTCGGTCGCGTTCTGAATTCTGGCTATGTCTTGCTTCATGTCTTCCATGCAAGTAGTTAGCCAACTGATACTATCATTTAATGGATAGTAGACACCATCAAGCTTCATCTGGAAAGCTTCTTTGTTCCTCTCGTTTTCACCACAGACTCCATAGAACATCTCATTGATCTCATCCTTTGTTTAGATATATGGTACCAGCTTAGTCTGTGTGAATAAGTTAGCATGTTCAGGAAGACATATGTAGCTTGGCTCATCTCTTGAAGTTCTTTCTAGAAGTCTTCTGATGTCTATGTTGTGAACACGAATGGTAGTCATTATACGTCTGTCTATTGCTCTTGCGTAGCCATCTGGGTCCCTGAAAATACCAAATTCATCTTGAATTAGATACTCGTCATCAATTTTATCTTTTTCGCTTACAGTGGTTTTCGGTATTGGACGGTTGTCGATCGATGTTGCATTGTCGTTGTCGATCGATTGTTGGTGATAAATATCGATCGATTGTTGATGACGAGTGTCGATCGATTGGATGAAACGAGTTCTTTCCCAAGCATCTTCTACTTGAATCTGATATGTTTCATCGCGTCTTTACATGTTGAGCAGCTCCTCGTCTGTGAAATTGTCTTGTAGTTTATCTGCTTCTGGGGCGTAGGTTGCTGTTTCTACTGCAAAGATTTCGTGGTGGTGTTCATCTGCCCAACAGCCAATCGAGTAGTTTCCTTCTCGAGCACGGTTGACGTCAGTGTCGACCGATTTGCAGTAGGCAGTGTCGGTCAATGCTCGCTTTCGGCATCGTTGTTGAGGTTGAGTGTCGATCGATGGCCAGCTTGTCATGTCGATCGATGGTGCATTCCTTTTCCAAGAGGAATGATGTAAAAGTTTATCTTCGTCATCAAGGATGGCTCTGTACTCAGTGGCTCGTTCCTCCTCATAGTCTTCATCATACTCGTCTGTATGCATATTTTGTTTGGTGTAAGCGTCAATAGTGGGATTGTAGTAGTCGTTCTCCCACTCATCTGGACAAGTGTCGACCGATTTTTCTTCTTCTGCGTCAGTCGATTTAGGATGGCTTGTGTCGATCGATGTTGCTGGATGAGTGTTGATCGATTTCGAGTAGTCAGATTCGTACTCGGCTCCACAGTGGCAAGCTGCAATGATTCCTGGATCATTGATTCTTCTAGGGATCGTCTGTGGCTTCTTGACTGGGATAGGGTCGTAGTGGGCATTAGGATTGATAAGTGTTAGACACAACTGGTTGGTTTGAAAGTTGCACACTGCTCCCACTGCTGACAAGAAAGCTCTCCCAAGGAGTAGAGAAGAGTTCCAGTTTAACTTGATGTCCAAGACATGGAAATCAACTAGCACTAGGGCATTACCAATCTGCACCTCTAGGTCTCTAACAATTCCTCCTGAGTTCTTCTGGGAACAATCCACAAAAGTGAACAATTCTTACGAAGGCTCCACTTCCAGACCCAGATGGTCTGCCATAACCCTAGATAGGATGCTGACTGATGCTCCTGTGTCACACAAGGCATGTGGGAATTCAATACCCTTCACCGTGCATGGTATTGCAAATTGCCCATGATCACTCTTCTTTTTCAATGTAATCCTCATCCTCATCTTCTCTCTAGCTTTACGGAACATTCTCCTGATGTCTTCTTCTTTCTCTCTGGTTTCTCTGAAGAACATCTACAATCTGTGGGTGTAATAAGCTTCTTCGAATAGCTTATGTAGAGGAATCCTGAAGACTCTCTTTTGGAAATTTTCATTTTCCTTTTCATTAGCCCCCCTCTTCAGATGTTTCACCACTTTTTCCTTTCTTCTCCTTAGGGTTCTTCCAGCAGAAACCCTATCCTCTTCCATAGGATCCTATCCATCATCTGAAGGTGTCCTGACAGGCTCTGGTGGGTGTTCTGAAGGTTTGGGCTTGGGCCATAGTGCGTTAAGTCGTGCAACATCTATCTTCAGCATCTGCACTCGGTATGTAATAAGGGCTTGTCGAACGATAGGCGGTGATGGTTGTTGATCAATATTGGCCTCCGCCTGTCGATCGATGTTGCTGTTGGCATGTCAATCGATTCGGTTGTTATCAGGGCTGGGCGGATGTGGGTGTTTTGCCGCGAAATCCTCGTGAGTTAAATCTTCACGGCATTGCAAGATGCGGTTGACTCCGTAGGCGTTGTCGATCGATGTTCTGGAGTTCTTGTCGACCGATTTGTGTTGGTGTATATCGATCGATGTTCGGTATCTGGCGTCGATCGACACCAATGTGATCCGCCGAAACTCATCAAACTCTCTACCTCGAAATCACCTTCTTCCAGCTTCTCTCCCTTCACCACTTGCCAAAACTCATCCTCAATGATGGCATTCACATGGTTCTTCACCACATCATTCCGTTCTCCTCTTGTTGAGGCTTCCTGCCTCCTAATAGCATCTCCTGTCTGCACAATCGGCATCTCTATCTTCTTCACATGAGTGGTCAAAGTCTCAAACTTTGTGTTCAGGTTGGTGTAGACAGAATCTATCTTCCCATTGAAGTCCACTGTCATTCGCTGATGTGCCTCAAGAACCCTATCGAGCATCTCTTCAATCTTGCTCTCTTGAGTAGGCAGCGGTGGCTTCTGGTAGTAGGAACTTCCAAAATTCATGTTGTTGCTGTAGCTGTTGTTGTAGCGTTTCTGGTACTGTGAATTTTGGTTGAAGTTACTCCTATTTCCATAGGAGTTTCTGTTTCCACCCTGGTTTCCAGAACCTTGGAATCCAGCATCACCAATGTAGTTCACTTCTTCTTCTTTTGTTCTACCCTCTACAGCTTCTGCATCTTCAACAAAGCTGACCTGCTTCCTGAGAAGCTTGTGAACACTGTCCAGTTTTGCCTTCACCTCATCCATCTGATCATTCCCAAGGATGGTGGCAGATCTTTTCCTCTCAAAATCAGTTGTCTTGGTGCTGTTGCTGGATGCTAGGTTTTCAATAACCTTGACTGCCTCTTCTGGATTCCTGGTGTTGAAGTTTCCATTGCTGGAAGCATCAAGAGCCATCTGGTACTGCACCGCGATGCCTCTATAGAAAGTACTGAGCAGTTGTACTTCATTGAATCAATGGTGTGGACAGTATCTCTGGTAAGACTTGAATCTAATCCAAGAGCCCCTGAATGATTCTGCAGGCTCCTGAGTGAATGTAGCAATCTTGCTCCTCAAGTCTTCAGCACGCGTTTCATCAAAGAATTTGCATAAGAATGCATTCTTGATGTCGCTCCAGGATTAAGAGATCCTGGTTGTAACTGCTTGAGCCAATGCAGAGCTTCTCCAGCAAGTGAGTACCTGAAGAGCTTGCATAACAGGTAGTCCTCAGAGACTCCCTCGGCTCTAATTGCAGAAATCAGATCCTCGAACCTCTCCAGATGGTCCATAGGATGCTCGTGGGATAATCTATGGTAGGGTAGCTGTCCCACAAGTGTGTAGTACTGCGCTTTCAACTCAAAATCCCTCTCAATGGTGGGAGGAAGGATGACTGATTTGTTGGTGTAGTATCGATCTGGACGGTTGTAATCAGCCAACGTTTTGGGTTGCGTAGCTTCATCTACAGGTAAGGTAGTACATGTAGCAGTAGCATCAGGCTCAGGGATTGCAGCCCCCTGAGTATCTATCCAACGACCTGCTGCATTACGCAGATGACCCTCCTGGTCATGCAGGTCTCCATTGTTGTACCGAACAAGTATCAAAGGCGCAACCATGTCTCGTGGCTCAGTATCGATCGATGTCCGAGATGGAATGTCGATCGATGTCGGGTGGATGATGTCGGTCGACGGAAGGTTTGTGTTGTCGGTCAACAGGGGTGAGAGAGAATCGATCGACGGGACTGGTGTCTGGGTCGACAGTGGTTGAGTAGAATCGAGCGACACAGAAGTGTTGTTGTCGGTCGATAAGGAGCGCGCTTCCTTGCGGATCGAGCGTTCCAAACCCGCAGAATCTGGTGAGAATAGCAGTTGAGTTTTCTTGTTGCTTCTGGTACTGTTGGGCATGTACCTAAAAATTCAGAAAAATTTTATGTTAGAAACTTAACAAAAATTAGAAAAATAGGCGATCAAAGCTCCTCGACAACGGCGCCAAATTTGATACCACTCAAATTACCCTAAGGAGTGATTTCTACTCTCTCAAATAAGAGGTCGAGTTGTAGTACTTAGGGATCGAATTCACAGGGAGCTAGGGAACCTAAGGATTCTAATATGATTTGTTAAGCAAGAATGTTTTTAGAGTTTTAAATATAAATTGCAGTTTTATATTGAACAAATGTTTGTTCAATAGCAGGTTTGGGGTTTTGGTGGTTAAAATTGGGATTATAATCCTACAGATGCCTAATGAGTTGCATGCATGATAACGTAAAGCTTAACTACTTTGATCAACTAGCCAATCAGCTCTCGCATGTATTGACTTGTTTATTAACTAGATCTAATGATCTCAACTCTCGTTATTTTGATCAATAGAAAGTTCCGATCGATAATCTTATGGGATATCGATCAATACACCTTTTGCACCGTCGATCGAATATTCAAGTGTGATATCGATCGACGCGCTCTAGTCAAACTTTATGCGCAGGTTAAATGAAGGCTTACTAAGCTCACTAGATCAGCTCTCGCCTTGCTCATAGAAAGAAACATAGTTCTATTAGAATGTTTTCAGGATGAGAATAAAGCTCTCGCTTTTATCAATCAATCGAAGGGCAGGTTCTAGGTAGCTAATCTAGACACAAACATTAATGAACAATCCTAAAGATGATTATCACAACTCAGCAATCTATAGTTGGGGCTAATCCCTCCTAACCTATTTAAACCCTAAAATCTAACAATGGAACTACTCAGACATGGCTAAGCAATTCATAACAGCAGTTAAGTATAAAAACTTCATTAGAATAGTAAATAGATATCAATGAAGTTCCAATCACAAATTATAACTTTGGATCTTCTCTCCAATCTATCAAAATCCTAAAAACCTTTGCTGTGAAAATAGTAAAACAATGAAAGCACACTTTGCCTCTAACATGGCGGCAAAGCTTATATAATTATGATAAAACTCGTCAGGGGTAATCTTGTAAAATGGTGAAGTCTTGGGCTTCAAGTCGGCTGTGGCCAAACGGGATTTTTGCGCGCTTCGCTGTCGATCGATACCAAGTCATGCGTATCGAT
>NC_027752.1:28580991-28585129 GCF_000695525.1 Brassica oleracea var. oleracea
TATGCATGAAAATGGGTCAAATCCATAGTCTATCAATGAACGACCATTCTCCTCCAACACACTTCTTTATCAAGACTTATCATGTACTTCCAGTAATGATAAGATCCATCCATGGTTCACACTTCTATTCACTTGAATCCCATGAAACTGCTTCTCCACACACATCCGCCCTTAAGGCTGCCTTGGCCATGTAAGTGAAGTCCGGCATTCTCTCTTCTTTCCAGACCATTTGTGTGTGTTCTAAGGCTCTGGAGTAAGCCTTGGGTTAAATGAAGGCTTACTAAGTTCACTAGATCAGCTCTCGCCTTGCTCATAGCAAGAAACATAGTTCTATTAGAATGTTTTCAGGATGAGAATAAAGCTCTCACTTTTATCAATCAATCCAAGGGCAAGTTCTAGGTAGCTAATCTAGACACATGCATTAATGAACAATCCTAAAGATGATTATCACAACTCAGCAATCTATAGTTGGGGCTAATCCCTCCTAACCTATTTAAACCCTAAAATCTAACAATGGAACTACTCAGATATGGCTAAGCAATTCATAACATCAGTTAAGTATAAAAACTTCCTTAGAATAGTAAATAGATATCAATGGAGTTCCAATCACAAATTATAACTTTGGATCTTCTCTCCAATCTATCAAAATCCTAAAAACCTTTGCTGTGAAAATAGTAAAACAATGAAAGCACACTTTGCCTCTAACATGGCGGCAAAGCTTATATAATTAGGATAAAAATTGTCAGGGGTAATCTTGTAAAATGGTGAAGTATTGGGCTTCAAGTCGGTTGTGACCAAACGGGCTTTCTGCGCGCTTCGCTGTCGATTGATACCAAGTCATGCGTATCAATCGATTCTAACTCTCCAATATCGACCGATTGTCGATCTCGATGGTCATCTCGGGTGCTTACTCCAAATATCTCCAAAATGCTCCAAAATCATCACTTATTTCCAAAACACTCCTGATCTTATAAATATAATAAATAGACTCTATAATATAAAAAAATATTAGTAAAAACGCCTATAAACTATGCATGAAAATGGGTCAAATCCATAATCTATCAATGAACGACCATTCTCCTCCAACACACTTCTTTATCAACACTTATCATGTACTTCCAATAAGGATAAGATCCATCCATGGTTTACACTTCTATTCACTTGAATCCCATGAAACTGCTTCTCCACACACATCTGCCCTTAAGGCTGCCTTGGCCATGTAAGTGAAGTCCGGCATTCTCTCTTCTTTCCAGACCATTTGTGTCAATAATGATCAAAACCCATCAAAGGGTCGTTCATAAATTCCCCATTGATTGGCCACAAAACAGTCTCCTTCTTGCCTTCATGCGCATTTTGGCCTTGGAT
Organism: Brassica oleracea var. oleracea; assembly: GCF_000695525.1. Taxonomy (NCBI): domain Eukaryota; kingdom Viridiplantae; phylum Streptophyta; class Magnoliopsida; order Brassicales; family Brassicaceae; genus Brassica; species Brassica oleracea. The sequence goes on from NC_027752.1 coordinate 28,582,357, forward strand.
GGTTCAATCCCGCCATCTATCTTTTTTCTCTGTGTTTCTTTGTCTTTCAGGCTGTAGGAGGAAGCCATGGCGTGCCTGCAAACCCACGAAATCACTCTCCTTTTATAAGAGAAATGACAGTTTCCTTTCTAAGGGTTGTACCCTTTCAATGGTCCAGATCGTATCCCTTGGGCCTGGCAGTTACTATCCGTCCCAGATCTGCTTCAGCTTCCACCTTCAGTGTCAGACAACCTAGCTAGGTCTGTAGCCAACCAACTAGGTCAGCTAAGTTGAGCTGACCGCCAGCTCGTCCAGCTAGCTCGGCTAATAGTTCAGCTAGTGTGAGCTGATCAGTGAGTGTGTAACTAGTATTTAGCTGGTTTAGCTGAGTGTTTAGCTGGTTCAGCTAGTAGATCTGCTACTCCATCTCGTCTAGCATCCTCACCATGGTACATTCTATCCATATAAATCTCTTGGTCCATTTCCCGAACTGAACTATATATCTAATGATCACTTCCGATCATTGTATCATCATACCTTGTTCACAATCATTTCTCATGATCTGGATCAAGGCAGCCACGTTTTCCTTGCAAGGTCTAGCCCTTATATCGAGTTCCCGACCATCTAAGCCTTCCATTCGACCTTGGAAAGCTTGACCAGTCTATCAACCAGCTAGCTCGTTCTATCATCCCATAGACTGTCCCAAAGATCCTATCCAGGATCGGGGATGCTACAAGTCTCCCCCACTTGGAATGAATCCTTCCTCGAATTCAGTGGTGGTCAAACCTCGTACCCATAACTAAATATTCAAACAAAATTTAGTTTATCCCAATATAGAATAATTCGATTGGTTTCTCTTAACCACACTACAAGAAATATGTACATTCTTAGCTCGCGAAAAACGTTATAGTTGGGCTTTCATAGCGTTTTCTCATATGCTATGTCTTCGGCAGCCATCATAGGTACCCCTCTAAGATAGCTTTTTTTTTTTGACGCTACGTAATGTGTAGATACGATAGCAATACTTAGATGATGTTATCAACTTAACTGTAACACTATTTGTTCGTTACAAAATGATTACGAATCATATTTCTTGCTATGATAGGTCCATCTACAATAGCAATCGTATATTGCTATTATATTTTTATTTCTAACATTGTATACTGAACGCAGTCCAACATCTAATGATCCTAGTCAATCTTGACCAGATCATAAACAATAGTCTAACGATTATATCTATTCCAGTTCCTAAGTCACTCGGGGCACCAACCAAGTCCTGGGTTTTTTATTTAATATTTACTTTCATTAGAAATAACCGAGAAACGGGGATTCAAGTGTTGTTTACAAACTTGATTTGAACAAAATATTATAAATCAAACATTACACCGCCACCATACCGACACGTTCCACTAGAGCGGTCTGTGATCCTTAGAAAATCATTGACCGTTCTCAACCAATGATGAAATCCACTCAAAGGGTAAGGTTTACCTCGTTGCTTCGGATACCGGTTCTTTTCGTGTCATCACCGGAGTAGCTGGACTCTGATGATTGCTTCAAGCTTGCTTACTCCACTGACATTAAGCGCAAGCCGAATAGGAAGAAAGGCTGAGATGCAACGTACCAAAGCCTCAAGATTCCTATGATTGGGGGGGGGGGGTTAGAATTAACACAAGTGATCCGGGAACCATCAGGTGAAATCTAACCAGAAAGACGGGTTAAGGTGATAGCCATCTAAGAAACAAGCGTCCAAAATCCTGCAAAAAAGAGAAAGAGCCATCTACTAAGACGACAGTGTGGCCTCCCGAGCACTGGGATGATGACCTTCCAACAGGGCTCCGCGTCGCTCAACCACCCGACTGACCCAACCGAGTAACTAACCGACGCCCTGGCCCAAATCTGGAAACCCGATTTGGTCACATCTGCACTTGTAGACTAGCTCAAGTCAGAGATACGAGAAGCCAATCGTCGAAGCGGATCTGAAGCTGAACCTAGACCGAGCTCTATGGCCTGAGAATCTTATTTTAGATCGTGAGAAGGAGGACAAAAGGAGAGTAACGTCTGAGAAGAGGCTAAGTCAGCCATAGACGACAGAGCTAGCCAGAACTAGCCAATAACTCATGAGTGTGGGAACCGAAATTCACACCATCGAGTTTTGTTAGTCGGAGGAAAGCCAAGTTAACCTAGCCTTCCCTGAAGGTCCCGGTTATCTGCTGGGCCACGCACAACACAATCAATATGAAAGATTCGAAAGCAATAAATCGTAAAAGAGCGAAAAGAGAACAAAGAGGTCTTATTTCCGAATTCGCGTTTGAGCGTGAACAATAGGTAAGATCCTAGGCCACGAGAGCTGTCGGTATGTTCACTAGTCTAGCCACCTAAGTTCTAACCTAGTTGAGTCGCAGCTCGGTAGTAAAAACGGAAAATGCCTAAATTGCTCTAAGTATTAAGTTTGCTCTTAGAATGCTCTCCCTTTTCTCTTCGTCCTAGGTCCTCCTTATATACTCCTCCTTAGGTCGGTTTACCTCTTCTCGGGCCGGATTTGTCGCGAAGCGGGCTTTTCCATATTTCCTTCTTCTTTGTGATTATCTTCGGAAATTTAACATTTTTCTCTTCCCACGGATGCGATAAACCGTCATACCAGTTTTTGGGTTCAAGTCTTTTGGGACCAAAGATGGGCCGTTGTCCGCAATTCGGACCCTCTTTGGGCCGTATCGAGACTTAAGCGTTTTTACGATTTTACTCGCGAAGTAGCCGTTGGTGTAGGCATGGTTCTTCCAACGGAACCCTGTTTCTT
>NC_027752.1:28585587-28587044 GCF_000695525.1 Brassica oleracea var. oleracea
GCCGATCCGTTTTGGCTGTTCGTTTTCTCGGCTTTTGAAGTTTTGACCGAGATTCGGCTTTCTTGAGGACTTTCGGACATCGATTCCGTCGTGATCGATTTTGACTCCAACAATGAGCTACACACGAGGGACTCTCAGTAAACCCGCCGCCACATGACCAGCAGTTCCCTGAGCACGTGCCGGCAGAGAAGATCTGGCGCCTCCTTTGAATGACGGTGAAGCAGAGGATCGTAACAAGACACCACGCTACAACACCACTGAAACCCAGTGTTCCACCCCACTCCGACCACCGTTGGGATGAGAGACCATGTAAGAACATAGGAGTGAGACCACCCGACGCTCACACGCTGATATACCATGGATTTGATCCATTTTCATCCATGGTATATAAGTGTTTTACTATCTATATATTATATATTATATCCTATTAGGTATGTTTTCGGGTTCAGGAGTATCATGGAGTAAAGTGATGATTATGGAGCATTTAGGAGCTTAAAAGAGATTTCATGCGAGCTGACCATTAGAGGTCGATACGAAGAAGAAGTAATCGCTCGATGCACATCCAGTGTCGTCGATCGATACAAAAGAGAATCCTCGACGATTGAAGATTATGATCGATCGATGTACATCTTGTACCATCGATCGATGTCGAGACGCGAGATGCGTGACTTGGTTCCAGCCGACTTTAAACCCAAGGCTTCACCAAATTACAAGATTACCCCTGACGAGTTTTTAACCTAATAATTATATACTTGCCTAAGTGTTAGGAGGCAAGAGAGCTTTTGGCCACCATTGTATTCTTATTTTCAGCAGAGAGTTTTAGGAGAGAAAATCATAGAGAGATTTGTGATTGGAACTCCATTGATTCATCTATTATATTCTATGCAGTCAGTTTTTATCTATATTTTGTGTCATGAATTGCTTAGCTATGTCTGAGTAGTTCACTAGTGAGCAATATCAACCTGCTAGGACTGCTAGAGAGATGCTAACCGCTAGTCTAGGAGACTAGTGAGCATTATCAACATGCGCCTAGGGCTTAGCTAGAAGCATCGATCGATATTGTCTTCTGACAATCGATCGATATTGCGAAAGGTGTATCGATCGATATCCCTATAGGATCATCGATCGACACTTTCTTGTGATCAAAAGACGACAGTTGAGATCCAAGATCTAGTTAGTTAACCAGTGAAACATTGCCATCGTTGATCACAGTGATTAAGGAGTTGAGCTCTAATATATCTTGCATTCAACTGTTAGGCATCTATAGGATTATAATCTCCAACACCTGAATAGAAACCCTGCATCTAATATCTTCCAATAAGTTACACCCCCAATCATCTTGTTAGAAGAGCAATAGACTTGCTCAATTAGGATTGCTATTTACTTTTAAACCAAAAAACAACAAACACTTAGAATTAATAATTTGACTAGATTTAATAGGTTCCCTAACTCCTTGT
>NC_027752.1:28587086-28588159 GCF_000695525.1 Brassica oleracea var. oleracea
CTTAGGGTAATTTGAGTGGTATCAAATTTGGCACCGTTGCCGGGCAGCTTTGATCGCCATTAGATTTATTGTTATTAATTCTTATTCTTTTCTCTACCCCCATTCTGACACAAAAATTTTTCTTGTCTTTTCAGGTGCATGCCCAACAGTACAAAAAGATGCTATTCTCAGAAGATCCTGCTCACTTGGAACGAACGATCCGCAAAGACCAACGTTCCACATCGCTCAACGCAGCAGCTTTCACCTCGACCGATTCTCACACCCAACCGTCGACCGGCACCCAACCTTCATCGTCGACCGATCTACATCGTTCGACATTGATCGATACTACACCGCATACATCGATCGATCATAAATCGCGTAACATGGTTGCGATTGTTATTCTCATACAGGACGAGAATGGAAACCTGTATGACCAGGATGGTCATCTGCGTAATGCAACAGGTCAGAAACTAGACGCTCAGGGGAATGTAATCCATGATACTGATGCTACAGGAGCTGCTAAACCTGTAGAAGAGGCTGCTCGACCGAGGGCACTGGTTGACTACAATCGTCCAGATGAGTACTACGCCAACATATCAGCTATTCGACTTCCAGAGATTCAGAAGCAGAATTTCGAGCTGAAGCCTCAGTACTACACACTTGTGTCGCAGATACCCTACTCTGGGTTACCGCACGAGCATCCTATGGACCACCTAGAGAGGTTGGAGGATCTTATCGCTGCTATTCGTATGGATGGAGTCCCCGAGGACTACCTATTGTGCAAGCTCTTCAAGTATTCTCTGACTGGAGAAGCGGTGCACTGACTTAAGCAGCTACCCACAGGATCTCTAGCATCCTGGGCCGACATCAAGAATGCTTTATTGCGAAACTTCTTCGATGAGGCACGCGCTGAAGACTTGAGGAGCAAAATTACTACATTCGCGCAGGAGACTGGAGAGTCTTTCAGAGATGCGTGGATCAGATTCAAGTACTTCCAGCGAGACTGTCCACACCATGGATTAAACGAAGTGCAACTGCTGAGCACTTTCTTTAGAGGTATCGCCTTGAGGTATCAGATGGCTCTTGATACA
>NC_027752.1:28588359-28589083 GCF_000695525.1 Brassica oleracea var. oleracea
CAACAACTCACTGTGGATTTCAATGGGAAGATGGATTCTGCCTACAACAGTCTGAATACAAGAATTGAGACCTTAGGGACTCAGGTGAGGAAGCTTGAAATGCAAGTAGTTCAGACTGGAGACACTGTAAAGAGGCAAGAAGCCTTGGCTAGAGAGGCAGGAGTTCAGAAAGCAAAACACCACGTAACTGTCATCATAGATGCTGATTTCTGGCAAGTGGTGAAGCATGAGAAGCTTGGAGAAGGAGACGTCGAAGTTGAAAGCTCCATGAGTTTCGGCGGATCACAATGATGTCGACCGATGTCAATGGATGCACATCGCTCGACAGACCATGACGAAGATCGATCGACGGATTACTCTAACCATCGATCGACGTCATCTGCTAAATCGACTACGAAGTGTAGTACAGTTCGGATCATGACTCATGAGGAATTCGCAGAAAAACATCCTCACCCACCCTCCCCTTTCTACGTCAAAATCGATCGACGGCATGAGCCAGCAGTCGACCGACAGAGAGAGACTGATATCGATCGACCCCCCCCACCTCCCATCGATCGACAGGCGCCTCTCACCTACCGAGTGCGATTACCATCTATTGATAGTGACTGAATCAATGCACTCAGACCACCACCTAAAGCTTTAGCAAACCCACCAGAACCAACAACCAACCCTTCATACACTACACCAGAGCCTATGAAAGTTGATGAGGCAACTGAAGGAAGAA
>NC_027752.1:28589334-28592019 GCF_000695525.1 Brassica oleracea var. oleracea
GAATTTCGCAATACCATGTGTGGTGAAGGGTATTGAATTTCTCCATGCACATTGTGACACATGAGCATCAGTCAGCATACTACCTAAGGTTATGGCAGACTAGCTGGGTCTGAGAATAGAGCCTTCATCAGAATCTTTCACCTTCGTGGACCTTTCAGAAAGAAGCTCAGGAGGCATCATAAGAGACCTTGAGGTACATATTGGTAATGCCTTTGTCCCAGTAGATTTTCATGTCCTGAAGATCAAGCTTAACTGGAACTCTTCACTTCTGCTTGGAAGAGCTTTCCTGGCTACAGTAGGAGCTGTATGTGACATGAACACCAACATATTGTGTCTAACACTGATAAATCCAGACGTTCGCTATGACCTAGTTCGAGTTGTGAGACAACAGGTCAACCTCGTGGAGCTTGGAAATGATCTTGGCTACATTGCAGCATGCCATTGTGGAGCAGAGTACGAAATAGAGTACTCAGAATCAATCGACACTCACACTGCGTCATCGATCAATTCAAATGAGTCACTGACGACCGATGAACACTATCCCACCTCGCTCGACGGGAATCAACCGGTAGACCACTTCACATTACCAGATCAGTGTTATATAGACTTTGCCTTTCAACAACCCAACAAAATACCAATACTTATATAAGAAGTTTTACACCCCAGATTACTTCTCACGACACTGAAGCAGGAAAGATGAATGCTCCCACAAACCAATCAGAAGGAACATCAAGGAATAGCATTAAATCTAGAAACCCTAATTCAGCAGACAAACGTTTACCCTCGATCGATACTCCAGTATCAACATCGATCCATTCTCATTCTAAACCTAAACTTTCTTTATTTACTAAGAAGAATATGAGTATTGATTACGGTTTTCTAACTCCAGGTGAATTTGGTATTTTCAGGGACCCAGATGGCCTTGCAAGAGCTATGGATAGGAGAATTCTACAAGTATCCAGAGAGGACATAGCAGATATTATTCAGTTGGCCAATGGACCAGACAACTTGTTTATGCAGCAACGCAGCATTCCAGACAACATCCCAGCTGTGCCAGACAAACATCCAAGGGCCGACACAATAGAAATTGGTTCACACCAATCGTGCCAACCAGTAGGCCAAACATCGATCAACAAGGATGCTCTTACATCATTCGACAAGGCACCTTCACCATCGATCGACAGACGTTACGAATATAGACGTCGCGCTTATGACATCTATGGAGCCAGAAAGTTCAGATGGGAACAGAAGGACGAATATGGTGTCTACAGAGATGAGTCTGGATATGCAAGGAGCGTAGCTGGTGAGATGATACATGTTACCAAGGCATCATCATAAAAATTCTGGAGAGAGCATCCCTATTTGAGGAGAGTCACATATGTCTTCCAGAACATGCCACTTCTTTCACACCTACAAAACTGGCACCAGAGATCTACACCAAGGATGAGATTAATGAAATGGTGACTGGTATTTGTGGAGCTCAGGAAAAACCTGGAGATGGACTCAAGACATTGGTAGATGACACTTATCAACCTTTGGACTGAGGTTACAATGAGCTTTTCAGAAGTATGGCAGAGATGAAGACAGAGATTGAGAGTATGCAGCCCATTCTTGAGAAAGAAGCTACGACATCACCATCGATCGACGCCAACAAAGCAACATCAATCGACGTCAAGCCACAGACATCCCAGATTCCTGCAGAACCGAAAAGTTTGGCAGAGAAGAAGGATGAATGGGAGATCGCATACATCAACACGAAGATTAACGACGTATACAACCGTCTCAACAACAATGTGGACTGGTTAAGCACGAGAATTGATCTGTTACAGCAAGATTTGGACACCATTCGCAAGAAGGACCAACAACCAGCCACATCGATCGATATCTGCACCATCACATCGATCGACAGCAAGTTCGCAGCCATGGAAGATAGGTTAAAAACATGCGAGGATATGCACAACCGTTTCACCTCACCTATCATGCGATACTTGGACACCTTGTCTACACAGATGATGAATGTCCAGAGGGACATTGGCACGCTTAATGATCAACATGATTTTCAGGAAGAATGTTCAACATCGATCGATAGGTTCTGTAGGACATCACTCGACGTCAAGAAACCTACAGAACATCTTCCCTACACAGCAGCAGAAGTTGATCAGATCACATCAAAGCTTTACACAGCTATAGACACCATGGAGGACCGGTTTGAGAGGCGGTGTGATGACATCTACTTTCCATTCGATGTCAGACTCAGTGGACTGGATAGCCATGCAGAGTGGTTACAGAAGGAAGTCAAAGCCATTCAGAGGCAATTCGCATCTCACCACCAGATATCAGCATCGATCGACAGAGAACCCTCCAAATCGATCGACAGGAAGGCACCAGCATCGACCGATAAACACTTGGTCGCATCGATCGATACCACATCTACACCAGACGCCGAGCAGCTGATACAAAACGAAATGGAGTAAATGCATGAGGAACTGAACGAGCTATCAGCATATGCTTACGACAAGATAGGATGGCATCAGTTCAGCATTGAAAACACCCAAGAAAGGCTACAGAACATCTCAAATGCAATACATAAGACGGATGAGAGATGGACCAGATTTGATGAGGCCACAAGAAGTTTCACTGCAGCTTGGTCCAGAATGTGCAGAGATGAGGTGGATGCTTGTTTCC
>NC_027752.1:28593541-28593964 GCF_000695525.1 Brassica oleracea var. oleracea
TAGATTTGCTAAGTTGTGATATTCATTGATTGATTGTTCATTAATGCTTGTTTTAGCCTTGCTAACTAGAACATGAACCTAGGAATTAGCATGAGTCAAGCATCCTTGACCATCCTGTCCTGAATCTAATCTGTCATGCTAGGACTGCTAGAGAGATGCTAACCGCTGATCTAGGAGACTAGTGAGCATTATCAACCTGCGCCTAGGGCTTAGCTAGAAGCATCGATCGATATTGTCTTCTGACAATCGATCGATATTGCGAAAGGTGTATCGATCGATATACCTATAGGATCATCGATCGACATTTTCTTGTGATCAAAAGATGACAGTTGAGATCCAAGATCTATTTAGTTAACCAGTGAAACATTGCCATCGCTGATCACTGTGATTAAGGAGTTGAGCTCTAATATATCATGCATGCAA
>NC_027752.1:28594024-28597528 GCF_000695525.1 Brassica oleracea var. oleracea
CTGCATCTAATATCTTCCAATAAGTTACACCCCCAATCATCTTGTTAGTCGAGTAATAGACTTGCTCAATTAGGATTGCTATTTACTTTTAAACCATAAAACAACAAACACTTAGAATTAATAATTTGACTAGATTTAATAGGTTCCCTAGCTCCTTGTGGATTCGACCCCTAAGTTCTGCAACTGAACCTCTTATTTGAGAGAGTAATTAACTCCTTAGGGTAATTTGAGTGGTATCACGCGCCAACACCACCTTGACTCTGTATAGATCGAGAAACAGAAAATCAGATCTAACTAAGTCAAACCCAAAAGCCGACCCAACTCCCTCAAGACCTATAATGCCTCGTTGTAGCACCAGCAGCCAGCCCGGCCGACAGACCTAGGAGTCTGCCACCAAGACAACCACTAGAGCTCCAAACATGTCGACGCCAAAAGAGAAGAGAGGAAAGTGAGGAAAAGAAAAAGGAGAGAGCTTTAGGGTGAGACAAGCCTCTGGCGCTAGAGCTAACGTGCGCCGGCCGAAGGCAGCGACCTCCGAGTGCCGGAGCTGAACGATGAAAACTGTTTACTGCGGAGACTTTAGGGAGCAGGGAGAGAGGGGAGAGAGAAAATCAATCGACATATAGTACTATCCCAATCAAGTCCTGGTTGATTTATTCATATCCCAAGCTGCTCGATGTACCAGACGAGTCTTAGTGAACTTATTCCAACCTTAGGCTGCTCGTCCTACCACAAGCCCTAACAGTTTGTTCTAATTCTTTTAGTCCTTCCTGGACACTAAGGTTCATGATTCCAGCCATTACGTTCTGGATCATTTCTTAACCGACCACAACCTTTCCCAGCTTTGCAATCTTGCGATCTTAGTCCCTACTAGACTAAAATTGCCTTTTACTTGACTTCTGTCCATCACCGGACTTTGTCATATATGATCTTGGTCCTTCATTTGACTAGATCGTATTAACCTGATCTTGGTCCACTCATGGACTCGATCATATTGCAATCTTGGTCTTTCCCAGACGTGATCAACCGCGGTCCTGGTCCCCTTTGAGACTCGGCCTTCTTAACCCGACCATAGGTCCATCTCCAACTTGGTCTTCACGTGATCATCGTCCCTTCTTGACTTGATCGTTCTGATCACAACACTAGGTCAATCTCCGAATTGGTTGTACTGCGATCATGTCCCTCACTGGACTTGATCGTCTTTAACCCAACCATAGTCTCTTCTCCGACTTGGTTGTCTTATCCAGACCCAGGTCCTTTACCAAACTCCGTTATAATGCGATTATTATCCCTTTCGATCAAATCGTCTTTATCCCAACTACGGTTCACTATGGAACTCATTCGTTAATCCCCGATCAAAGTCAATTCTAACTATATCTCATTTGGGCTCGTTCGTGTAAACCAACCCTGGTCCCTCTTGATATCACTCAAATTACCCTAAGGAGTGATTTTACTCTCTCAAATAAGAGGCTCGGTTGTATTACTTAGGGATTGAATCCATAGGGAGCGTGGGCACACAATAAAATCTAATCAGTCGCGATTAAGCCAGGCTAATAGACTATAAACCAGTAAATAAAGTAAAGCAGTGGAATAAGGTAGCTTTTCAGTAAATTGACGAGTTGTTGGATGGAAGGATGGTTGCTAGACTGATAGACCATTGATTTTATCCACTTTTAGCCATGATCTATAAGTGTTTTAATATATATTTACTACTATATAGAGTCTATTTAGAGTATTTACAGGTTCAGGTACGTTCTGGAGAAATATGGTGATTTTGGAGCCTTTTGAGGTGCAGAACTGCACATGCGCGTCAGATGTCTAGCTATGAAAGAAGACCTTCCCACCCTTATATTGAGCCCATATTTTCACACAAGATACAGCTTTGATTTAGATTTCCAATGCCACCGGTTTGAGGTCAATCAGCATCCTGTAGCAGAAGTTATGCTCGTTGTACTGAGGGGTGGTCAGTCTGCCTCGCGAGAGAAAGCTGTCGAGAAGAGGAATTTATGTCGATCGATGCAGAACTCTTGACATCGATCGATATGGATGCCAGAATGCGGGCCGAACATATTTTATGACCGACTGAAGCTCAGAAGCAACCACAAATTACCAGAATACCTTTGGACGACGTAAAACCCTATTTATGTGTTTTTTAAGCCATTGTTGACGGCTACGCTTTCTTTTATTCTTGTTCTAGGTTAGGAGAGAAGAGAGGAACACCTTCAGAGTCCTATTTGAACTCCATTGTTTTGGTTTTATTTATATTTTATGTTATTCATCTATTCATCTATGATTTTTGTGACAAACATCATGCATGAGTAGATCCACCTGCTAGGTTTAGGAATTTCTAGGGTTTTGAATGAATTTCTGAATTATATGACTTTTAGGATATCTAAAGATCTCTACATCAGGATAGCTTGTAATACTAGGATCTAGAGTAGTTGGGAAACCACGAGAGTGTGACTAATTTCTTGAACCTAGAATCATAGGACAATTGAGAGGCACGAGAGTGCAATCAATTAACGGAACCTGAATCCTGCTGGATTAGATACCTAGGCGCATAAGAGAGTTGGTCTAAGAATCTAGTTGAACATAATCGATCAGATCGATAACGCTTGCCTAAGGCAGTGTCGATCGACGCTTATACCATAGCATCGATCGACACTCAATCCGTAGCATCGATCGACGCTCATACCATAGCATCGATCGACGCTCGATCTGTGTTAACATGCGAGAGCTGAAACACTGAACTTAGTCAATATATTAGAATCATAGCGAGAGCTGGTTGTCTTTTGCATTAGATATCGGGTTCTAGAATCAATCTTTAGCATCTATAGTTTAGAGTTCTAATAACCTGAATGAAACCCTAAGTCTAGTAACCATCTTTTCATCAAACAGCTCTTTGTCAAGCTGAACAATTGTCTTGTTCAACTTATTTACTGTTTACTTCTTTGTATATCTATATTTATTGCTTTAAACCTATTAGCCTAGCTTAATCAAACTAATTAGATTTATTTGGTTCCCTAGCTCCCTGCGCTGTAGCATTCGACACTGTAGCAAGGAAATCGAATGACACTGTAGCAAACAAATTGATCGATACTGTAGCAGAAACCTGGGAGTTACTGTAGCAGCATTACTGTAGCAGAACACTGTTCATCGAAAAAAAAAAGAAGTTATGTTTTATTAGTTATTTTTTACTGACTTTTAGTGTTTTGTTTATGATAGGTAAAAGGAAAAAGATCCAAGGAAGAAGAGTAGATATACCAGAACCGATCGACGACATCAGACCATTGTCGATCGACAGAGCATCATGAGTATCGATCGATCGACACTCATATCAAAATCAGGTATACCGTTTCACCTTGTTAAATATTGTCCTTATGATTTATTTCCCCACCAATCTTAGACTGTATAACACTGGTCACAATGTTGTTTAAGTCTGGGGGAGGTTCTACTAATATTGTGTTTTAGTTAGCTATTTAGAAAAAAAAAAAAAAAAAAAAA
>NC_027752.1:28597605-28629655 GCF_000695525.1 Brassica oleracea var. oleracea
ATACCTTTACATCGGTCGACATCCATTCCGGTCTGGTATATCTTTCTTACTTGTAAAAATTATGTACTTATGATTATTTCTCACCATAACTCCGACTAGATATACACTGGGGACAGTGTAATTTAAGTCTGGGGGGATGTTTACTGATATCTAGTTTATTGTGAGGCTTATCAAAATGTTTTCAAAAGAGTTTTATTGAGTCAAAAAGGGGATAATGAACTTATTAGATATTTGCTTGGTATCTAACCACTCTTTAAGCATCATTCTAGACTTACTTATTGCAGATAGTACTAAAGATACTAAAGTGGATCAACTTACTATTCACACTTGCTGAGATTGTTTGAAGGAACCAAAGCTGACATCTAACACTAAACCTGACACAACTGCTTGTCTTGGGGCTTTGTATACATGGGATCGGATTTTTCAAACAAGTCTGGAAGGTAAAGCCTTGTGTAGATTTATCACATTTTCTCTCTCTATTTCGACCCTAGATTTATAGGTAGAGATATTTATTTTCAAAAAAAAAAACGAAAAAGAAAAAAAAAAAAATATATATATATATATATATATATTAGGTGTTAGTTAGATGGAATCCGAACATGACTTGGTGGCTACAACCATTAAGGCTTGCTTCATAAGGATTCCAACAAAAAGAATTCGAACGGGACTTGGTGGCTGCAATCATCAAGGTTCGATTCATATGAATTCTTGGATATAGGTCAAAAAGAAGTGAACAGGACTTGGTGGTAACCACTATTAAGGCTTGATTTATGGAAGTCTGTCCAATCTTGGTCAATGATCTTGCAATATAAGCAGACTTTGACTAAAGAAAGAAATTAGTAGAGGGAAAAGATATGAACTAATTTTTACATGCAGATCCAGATACTTGTTTGAAAATCTTTGCATCCTGTGATCGATACTCCCAAGGTAAAGCCTGCACTTTTATTTATGTTAAGATATGAGGTTGGTAGAGGGGAATGTCAGACAGGATTTGCTAAGTTGTTGGCTAGGTGAATTTGGTTGCTAAGCTAGGATATGGTATAATGTGCTTTTGTGATTAGGACTTCTTAGACGTGGATTGAAATGTTGTAGAGGTGATGATTCTAAGTTTTAAATCATGTGAGTCCCTGCTGTTTTCAAACCTCTTTCAGAGAGACTGCCCGTTTGTTTTGCTTGAGGACAAGCAAAAGGGTAAGTCTGGCGGAGTTGATAGATCATGGATTTTACCCACTTTTAGACAGAATCTATAAGTGTTTTAATATATATTTACTACTATATAGAGTCTATTTAGAGTATTTACAGGTTCAGGTACGTTCTGGAGAAATATGGTGATTTTGGAGCCTTTTGAGGTGCAGAACTGCACAAGTGCATCAGATGTCTAGCTATGGATGGAGACCTTCCCACCATTATACTGAGGCCATATTTGGACACAAGATATATCTTTGAGTTAGATTTCCAATGCCACCGGTTTGAGGTCAATCGGCTTCCTGTAGCAGAAGTTATGCCTGTTTTACTAAGGAGTAGCCAGTCTATCTCGTGAGAGGAAGCTGTCGAGAAGAGGAACGTATGTCGATTGATGCAGAACTCTTGACATTGATCGATATGGATGCCAGAATGCGGGCCGAGCATATTTTATGACCGAATGAAGCCCAGAAGCAACCATAAATTACCAGAATACCCTTGGACGACCTAAAACCCTATTTATGTGTTTTCTAAGCCATTGTTGACGGCTACGCTTTCTTTTATTCTTGTTCTAGGTTAGGAGAGAAGAGAGGAACTCCTTCAGAGTCCTCTTGTAACTCCATTTCTTTTGTTTTATTTATATTTTATGTTATTCATCTATGATTTCTGTGACAAACATCATGCATGAGTAGATCCACTTGCTAGGTTTAGGAATTTCTAGGGTTTTGAATGAATTTCTGAATTATATGACTTTTAGGATATCTAAAGATCTCTACATCAGGATAGCTTGTAATACTAGGATCTAGAGTAGTTGGGAAACCACGAGAGTGTGACTAATTGCTTGAACCTAGAATCATAGGACAATTGAGAAGCACGAGAGTGCAATCAATTAACGGAACATGAATCCTGCTGGATTAGGTACGTAGGTACATACGAGAGTTGGTCTAGGATTCTAGTTGAACATAATCGATCAGATCGATAACGCTTGCCTAAGGTAGTGTCGATCGATGCTTATACCATAGCATCGATCGACACTCAATCCGTAGCATCGATTGACGCTCATACCATAGCATCGATCGACGCTCGATCTGTGTTAACATGCGAGAGCTGAAACACTGAATTTAGTCAATAGATTAGACTCACAGCGAGAGCTGGGTGTCTTTTGCATTAGATATCGAGTTGTAGAATCAATCTTTAACATCTATAGTTTAGAGTTCTAATAACCTGAATGAAACCCTAAGTCTAGTAACCATCCTTCCATCAAACAACTCTTTGCCAAGCATATCTTTATTTCCTGCTTGTTTACTGTTTACTACTTTGCATATCTTTATTTACTGCTTTAAACCTATTAGCCTAGCTTAATCAAACTAATTAGATTTATTTGGTTCCCTAGTTCCCTGCGAATTCGATCCCTAAGTACTACAACTCGACCTCTGATTTGAGAGAGTATAAATCACTCCTTAGGGTAATTTGAGTGATATCATAGACTTAGGATTTCATTCAGGTTATAAGAACACAATCTATAGATGCTAGAGGTTTGATCTTAGAACTCGATATCTAATGCAAAAGATGACCAGCTCTCGCTGTGAGTCTAATCTATTGACTAAGTCCAGTGTTTCAGCTCTCGCATGTCAACATGGATCGAGCGTCGATCGATGCTATGGTATAAGCGTCGATCAACGCTGCCTTAGGCAAGCGTTGTCGTCCTAATCAATATTTTCACTAGATGCCTAGACTAGCTCTCGCATGCGCCTAACAATCTAGCTCAGCAGAATTATTATCAGGTATGATGAGCCTACTCTCGTAGTTGTCGACACCTAGAATCGTAATCCTAGTTAATTACTCTAGAATGCAAGCAGTAAGGACAATCATGTGAAGGATACAATAAATCACCTAGCAATTCTATAAATCACAAATTCATTTAAATCCTCCTCGACTTCAACTATGAAGGATGGGATAAGGAATCTGCAGCAAGGTACAACTCCCTCTTCAACACCGAGATCCAGCCCACTCGCTTCGGTCACGCAGAAACCCTTGCTGCCCTTGGGATCGACACCGACGTGTTCGACATAATCCAAGCCATGGGAATTTCTCTCCTCTGCTACCAAACACACGAACTCTACCCAGACCTCATCCGGCAAGTGCTCGCTATGGCTCACATTGGTTACGAGACCCTTCTGCGCATACCTACGAGAACTGGTCCTTCTCATTTATGGCTGACGAGAAGTTCTGGTCACTCTCCCTTGATAAGCTCAACGAGATTTATGAGATTGTGGACGAGCCTAAGGAGGTAGCAGTGGAGAAGAATTTTGCACCATCAAACGCCTTTTGGGACCTCATTTCAAACTGCAGATTCACATCCCGCTCGGCGTACCAGTCGCATATCAGGAACCCTACTCTAAGGGTAATTGCGAAGATGGTCTCTAACCTCCTGTTCGCCAAAGATCAGACCTCCAAGGTCACCAACAGAGAGCTGCAGATGCTGTACACAGGCGTTGAGGACGAGATTCGCAGGGCTAGAGCTGCAATTCCAATACAGCCGGTGCAGACTAATCATGGGTACCATCTCATCTGGATGTTCTACACGCGAAGGGAATGGTTGATGAGGACTGAGAACAAGAAGGATCGCTGTGGTAGCCTGCTCTTCCTCTGTTCAGACACTTTGGGATCAGCCTCCAATCATATGCCGTCAACTCCAGATCGAGTATGTCGACACAGCCTATCTGATCACATGCCACATCCTTCGCGACGAGACCACCTACACGTTTTCGGACAAGGAGGGGAACATGATGTACTGCAAGCTCCCGCAGACCCACCTAACAATCTTCAGCACGTTCGAGAACATCGCTTCCTGTCTGATCTGGAGTTCCTCTGCATTGATCCACGTGCACCGCCTACAGATGCTGACATGGATGATGTGGAAGACATCACACCAGACGCCACCACCGCCTATGATTAAGGTCCACTAGATGATGATGCAGATGATGCGACATACCGCCGTTGGATGGTTGATTCCCAGCGAAAGAACATAGCCTCATGAAGAGAATCCTCAAAGCAATCACAGGCGGCTATTTCGGAGGGCAGGAGAGAAGAGCATCTGAGCAGAAGCAAACGCCACAGCAACCACATCGCCTAGTCAAGGAACCGGCTGGATCTTCAGCAGTTGAAGAGCGACAACCACAGAACAGGAGGACAGCTGGTCTCTCCGATAGCGGGGAGTCGGACTGATCCGCCCCACCATCTTATTGTTATGGGATTTTTGTGTAGGATCTTTGTGAGTACTACGGAACGATGGGCAAGACTGATATTTGTATAGATTTCGTATATAGTTTGAGAGAAATAGACTTGAAGATATTTTTTGTTGAGTAAAGAAGCCGGAACTACAATTATTGGTGTATAAACCTTAGTTCTAGCCGTCTAACTCTAATCTCTAAGTCTTGAAGTGTCGATCCCCTGCTTTAGGGTTTAGGCTCCCCTTATATAGTTGTTTTAGGTGGGCCTTAGTCGGTTTGGAGTAGGTTAAACTCTTCTATATTCGGAAATATGGAAGGTTCTCCTTATCGGAAGTTTTCCTTTTCCCGGAGGAAGGGGGTGGTCCCTGGGACCGGACCCGGAGTACTTCTTAGCGGGGACCCGTGGCGTCTCTTAGCGGGGACCCAGAGGCCGGTGTCCTGCCTGGGGTCTGGAGGAATTCTATACCTGAGTATTTTTTCCCCAACACTTATCTCATTGTGTTATCCATCTGAACAATTTATTTTTCTTGCTTTTATTTGCTTTTATTTGGTTTGTTTGTGCCTTCCTCGATTTATTTTCACAACCGGGGATGGTGTGAAGTAAGTCTGGGGGAAGCGATTGTGTGCTACTAATTTCTCTTGTTTCTTTTGGCTTTCTTGTTTGAGTCAGTCCTTGTATTTTTATCGAGTCAGTCAAAACTCTTGTGGGAATTAGGACTTTATTATGTGATGATCTTTTAACCACCTCGTGCTTTAACTCTCTTATTCAGTGACCATAGCAGTGATGAAAGACCCACACTTGGACCTGGAACAACTCTGACTTATCTGACTTGACTCTCCAGAAGTTTTCAGCCGATCAGGTTCCACTGGGTAGACTTAACTCCACCTAACTTGAACCTAATATTGACTGCAATTCATCTTGTTATGGGCACTATATCAGGGAAACGAGACTCACACTCAGGACTTCTTATCCTTTTTACCAATCTTGCTGATCATGAGTGGCTAGCTCATCTTTAGCTAGTTCCCACCTTGTACCCAAGCTTTTATTCCACCTTCATGCATTATGTTTTCAAGTTTCATATGTGCAGATATGTGCAAAAAGGTCAGAGAGGAAAGGATCGACGCAGCCTCGTACTCGTTACTGCTGCAAAGTTTCATATAGAACAAGGAGAACAGTCTGTTAGGAGGTAGAAGTCGGAGCAGCTGCTCTCGAGCAGTCACCACCACGACAGTGGTGGGGAACAAGGTCGAACGAGTAGAACCACCAGTGGCACCAATCATTCCAAGCATTACCTCCCTTTTTGTCACACCATCATCTTTGATCTCATCGTTTGTATTCTCTCCGTTTCGGTTATTAAAAAAAATTATATCTTTTATGAGATCGCTGATGGAGAAGGATGATCATACCGAGCAGACATCGACAACTTGTTGGACGTTGATCCTCTTGAGCCAATTCAGTTGGAGCTAGACGAAGAAGAAGATTCTGCTGTATACACTTGGCCAGTTGCTCTCTGATGAGTTCGATCACAACTACTTCTACTTGTTTGACATACCGTCTTCCTTCACACCGAAGCTCTAAACATGAGCTCTCTTTTGAGACACTATGAGGATTATGATTATAAGGGAAGAACCAAGGAAAAGTGAACCATTGGGAGATAGAACAGAAAGAGTTGGTAACAACGATGGGGAGCAGGCGAACAGTCGGAGCAGTCGCTCCAGATTTAGCAAAACGAGTAAGGGGCTGTGGACATCAATGGATCCGTCCTCTCTTGTTATTTTGCGCGATATCCTGCATCCACTACAAAAATTGGTAGTCACTAAAAACTCTTTAAATCCACCATAAAATTAGCATGTTCCACACCTAGCCCGTCTACCCTGAATAGTGCATGTGATGAGAGGCTCACGCCACTCTTAAATGAATGTAGGGAGTTATGTCTCGATAGTGTGCTTTTCCAGGTTTGAGATGTAGAGTATGGAGCCGATCTTCGAACAGAAATCAGTCGGGGTTCGGATAAGAGTGTGTAGTCCTATTTTACTGCTTGTATGGTTCAGAGATTCATGGTTAAGGTATGGTTGTTGAGAATATGAGAGTTCCCACACTTTAAAACTTTTCTCCATGTTCTAGATACTTGCCTTTGTTCGAGGACAAACAAGGATCTAAGTCTGGGGGAATTGATATATGGTGTTTTTGGCATCATTGTACATATGTTTTCAAACTTGTTTTCAATGTTTTATCGAGTTAGTTCAGTCATTTTCGAGTCATTTCAGGTCTGCAGTAGGCTAAAGAGTTGAAGGAAGGAGCATGAAGAAAGAATAAAGAATTGGAGCCTTTCCCCGTGGAACAATCATGCGGAGCAGTCTGACGGTTGATCCCACTAGGAGCAGCCAGGCGATTGTTCCCGACATTTATGGAAGTTTCCATAACTTTCAAAGATTCGCCCTAATCACTGATTCCCTCTTCTGAAGTCTGTGGCGCCTCCATATAAAAAGCCATCCCTATCTTTATTTTCTTTTCACACTAGTTTTGCAAGAAGACCTAGACTATTTTATTGGATTTTGCAATTGTAAGGGAGACGGCTCATCTTCTCACCAAGAAGATCATCATGAACCCTATTGATTACTCTCTGAAATTATATGCAGTATCATTCAGTTATTACGTCTTGTTCATCTTGTTAAATGGCTGAGTAGTCGGCTAGCTTGTCTAGGGTTCTAGGGTGTTGGTCGTAAAAGCTAAACATAAATAAGCGATCATATTGTGTCTTTGTTCATCTATGTTCTTAATGCTAGCTTTAACCTGATCACTTACTGCTAGATCTTAGGTTTATCTCTTCACTAACCGTATAGTAGTTAACTTGATATTGGATGAATGAGCCGAGCCTCCCTAGTCAGTGAAAGTAGATATTAGGGTGCTCGGTGAACCTATCGAACTTGATCTTTATTGCTTGTAGTCGATCCCTAATCCAAACGAGAGTTTAGGTGTAAAGGTTGATCCGCAAAGGGAGCAGCATCACGACAGTGGGCTGCTCTACTTGAGTGATCTGTGTTCTAGATTGTGTTACATTGTGCTTGAATAAATGTTTAGCATCAACACCCGATGAGAAACCCTAGACTGACTTCTCTTTAACTTGAATTTACTTTTTGCAATCATTTACTTTACTTGCACGTTACTACTTAAACCAAAACCCCACCATTAGTTTTAGCTAAGTTGAAAACTCATAAGAATAAAGTGTAGACTAATCTTCTGGATTGAATCTTAAATGTTACAATTACCACTGTTAACTTGACAGTAGAAAATGTTCAGTTTTAGTGTGTCAATATTCTAGAATAGAATTGGTTGGTCTACCTCGTAAGTAATGCAGTGTCGATGTGTATCCTCTGCATCCGAAAGATCTTTGAACTTTTAAAGGTCAAGCTACATTGGTCCGAATGGTATTTTTTTTCTTTTTTTTTTGTTTTTTGATAACTTTGGTGTGATCCCAAAGGCTTTCTAGGTCCGAGGACTAATCACTAAGAGGTCCATAGAAATCCGGGTTTGCTTGCCATTTAAAACGTCTATGGGTGACTAAGGGAAATCGAACCCAAGGCGGAAGCTCCGACTGGAACCCATTTACCAGTAGGCCAAGATCACTTGGTTTCGAATGGTGTTTTCACTATAAAATCTTTAGAGGCTTTAACTTAGTTGTAATTTTTTTTTTTTTTTTTTTTTTTTGCATCAGTTGTAAAATCTTTTAAAGTCAAATTTATTCTTGTCATATTTCAGGTAAACTAAAATCTTTAAAGCTTTCTTTAAAAATTTCACAGCCACAATAACCGTTTTTATTCCTAATGTGATTCATTTTTCTTAAAGCCAAAATAAATACAAACTATTGAATAATCTTAAAAGTACACAAACTTGTGTTGACTAATTAAGATATGAGATTAGTCAATTGTGACTTCCTTCTATTGAACGTTAATCACTGTTTTCTTTGGTCTTTGGATGTTGATCAAAACGAATGTTTCTGGAAACACTATGAAAAGTTTGAATTCCCCTAAAATTCCCATTTGGTTCGTCAACTGGTAAAGGAATGACCAATTGACCATCTTACATCAAGTTCCACTTAATTCTCGCAAATTACCGGATTCCTTCATGTTAAAGTAACTATAATAGTATCCTTTTTTTTTTTTTTGCAATTTAATAGTGACATAGACCAAAGACTAACATATGATAAATGCCCGCACATTTGATTGCAAATTTGTGAGAATTTACTCCTGTTTATAAACCACACAGAGAGAAGAGAACAATGAAAAATCAAATGCTTATGCTCATCATGTTGCCTTTCAAGGTGAGCTCCGTGTGAATTTGACTCGAGAATCCCTTGTCTCTGCTCTGTCACCTTTATAGTTTTTTTTTCCTTTTTTTTTGTAACACCCTTTGTAGTCTTTTTTCACTTATCTATTTCATTGCTCATATAAAATTAATGTATGATCCATCTGTTATCTATTGTAGTAGATTGGGACTTGGGTCCATGATGATCAAATCTGAACCGACTCTTCTTACACATATAAAATTATGTACTTACATAATCCTTTGGGAGTTCCATGTGATGCAGTAAGTGTGAATCTTAACGGTTAGTGCTGTTCTTTGTCTCCACATGCCTCGTGTGTAAACATTGTCAGCTTTTGACCACTTATGTTTCCCAAGAATTCAATAACTATTTTTGCCCATGTAGTTCCGGGAGATTTAAACTACACAAAGTCATCATAAAACACCAACATACTCAATAACAATAATAATTTGTAATCAAGCGTATAGCAAAAGATGATAAGAATGCTTAAAAAGAATATGTTTAAAACATAGAAAGTTGTGTGACTGTACCTGCAGAGTTACCAGGGACAAGTTTCAAATTTGTGATAATATCAAATTACAACTACAAGAAAACATGGATTTAGCAACTATCCTATTAGTGACAAATTAGTTGCAAATTAATTAATTAAGACCATTTTGCGACTACAGCTAGAAGTTAGATAAAGCTCGTCGCAAAAGAGTGATCGAAGTGCGACTAATGTGTAACTAAAGTTTTGCATCTAATTTGCGACACCAAATGTAATTGCAATAAAATGTAGTCACTTTGTAGTTGCAAAGTTTTGCGACTGATCAATAATATAATTTGTAACATATTTGAGACAGTCATCGTTATTTAACTATTCTTTTTAAAAGTTTGGTAGTTAGAAGTTAGTCTCAAAATTTTGTAACTAATAAGTGACCCTTTTTTTTTATGTTTTTATGTTTTAATTAATTTATTTTGAAGTAAAATAAAATATAATAAGCAAGAACTTAATTTATAATTACATTCGTTTTTATAATTACATTCGTTTTTATAATTACATTCGTTTATAAATTGGTATTGCTTTACAAATTGGAATCTGGTTTACAAATAGAAACTGGTTTAAACATTATTTTACAAAATTAAACCAAATTCTTTTTTTTGATCAAACAAAATTCTTTTAAAAGAAACTAAAACAAATAAAAAAGCCTAAACCTAAACCTGCTTCTTCCTTCTCAGCCGGCAAGCTTCATCTGCCTCCCCATCCAATAATCCCCATCGGACCACCTTCAGCGACCAGAGAGCTTATTTCTCCATCGGAGTTAGATCTCGTTGTCTTCATCTCTGTGGTGTTGCTGTCGTCGTCACTTTTGTTATCTTCGTTGTCGACACCGTCATCGACTTCATGCTTGAGCTTCTCCATTAGGTCGTCTTCATCAATGAAGGCGAATGACTTTGTGAGAAGATGAACGGAGCTTAAGAAAGAGGTTGAGAAACAAGTTTGTGAAGGTGAATGAAAGATTACGAGCAAGAAATTGAGAAGATATATGTGGAGAGAATGTGAGATTAGATTACAAAGAGATGAAGAAAAAAAATATGTGGAGAAAATAGAAGAAAGAGATGAGAAAATTTTTGTAGAGAAACGAGAAGAAGAAATATATAAACCAAAGTATTCTTGTCCACTGGATTCAATTTTACCAACGGTTGAGATTAAAAAGTGGTTATCCGGACCAATCTTTTCTTAGCCAATGAGATAGTTCCGCTTTTTTGTTTTATTTTTTCGTTGTTGTATCATATTTTCTCTTTATATACAGTTTACTAAGATACAACGTAGGATGAAGATGAATGACCAGTGATATTCTTTATTTTAATTTTATATTTAAATTCGAAGTGTTAAAACATTAATTTCAAATAAAAATTGACTATTAAGTATAATAAATTGACCAACTGCATCATTTCGTATAATTAATTATAAATAAGATTTATATAATAATTTGCATAATTTGTTACCAATTTGCGACTACGTAAGATATTCAGTAGCAAACGAGTGACTAATGATGCCCTAAACCCTATAAAATTATTTTCTTAGTAAAACTTATAAAACATTTAAGTAAAACAAACCTTATTAAATAGTTTAAAATCCAAATCCTAAAAGAGTTGCATGAATATCATATGAACATTTACATATCCAAATGACTATACATGAATAAGTTACCCAATAACTGAATCAAACAAGGTCTCTTTGGAGGCGTAAGTGGCAATCTAGCCAATCGCCTATTTAGGAATGTCAAAGGAAGGCTTGGCCCGCGAGATAGGCCTGTTTAAACCTGTGGCGAGGCGGGTTTGGGCCTAAAATCTGTTATCCCGCAATATCGCGGGCCTTGCGGGAATAGACCTGTGAGGGATGGGCTTTGTGCGGGATGGGCCGAAAAAGACCGCGGTTAACCCTAATGTCCCGCAGCTTCTTCTCTTTTCATTTCATCCGCCACCTGAAAAACAAAAGAGAGAAAGAGCGAGAGTAAAAGAGGAGTCGCCGCCACAAGAAATGGAGCTCTGGGCATGGTTTCTTCATCGATGATGCTTCCTGTCTATCCATCGCCTTCTATCTCCTCCAGTGAAGCTTCTTGGAAACATAACAAGAAGTTTGCGAAGTAACTTTCCATCGAAGAAGAAGATCCAGCTCCGGCCATGGTTTCTTCATCGACGGTGCTCCTGGGCTCTCCTGCGGTCCATGCATGTACGTCTTCTTCTCTTTCTCTCAAGTTTCAACATTTTGTTTCTCTCAGATTTCATCATCAAAAAAGACTTGTTTTTTTTATAGTTGGAATCTGTGAGAAACAGAGGATATTAGCAATTATGGGTTACATCACTCTGCCCATAACGAGACTTCCACTACTCAACCCGACTTCTTCTTCATCATTTTCACTTCCTCCTCCTCCTCTCTCTAATCCTCGTCGTCGCTCCAATTTTTCACCGTTGGTCATCACCGACTCTGCCGTCTTCGCAGCTCCTTCTGATGTTAATAACTCTGTTCCGGTTAGTGCGCTTGTTCACCCTTTTCATCTTTAAAGTTTGAAACTTTGCTTGTTTGATCGTGTGAGATTTGTTTCAGGGTAAAAACGGAGGTTACACAGTTGTTGACTTGATGTATGGGTTGAGCGCACCTGCGTGTCCAGTAATTACCAGCCGAGGTTAACTTGTTCAAGAAAAGAGTATACAAGACAGATTTGAAACTTGAAAGTCTTGTAAGTTGTTAGTACTTTGAAAATTGCAAGTGTATGCTTTTTTAATCTGAAATCAAGTCTCTTATATGCTTTTTGTTTATGTAGATGGAGAAGGAGGTGGATGGTAATCACTGTGAAAGCTGGTGTAGGCTCAAAACGATATAAGCACACCAGCTTGTTCATTGATAACCAGCCGCCTCCATGTTCAAGAGAAGAAGATACAAGACCCAAATGAACATGTATGGTCTTACTTTATTTTGTCCCTGCTTGTCGAATCACTTTGATAACCAGCCGCTTATAATTTTCTTCTTTGCATTGTGTACGTGGATCATACTGTTTACACGTCTTCTTTTTTTGTTTTCTGTCTTGAGGTATTTGGATTTATCACAAGGAGAACAAGAGTCCGTAGAGCAGCTGCTCCAGTAGTTACCAGCTTCGTCCGATGTAGGTGCTTTAATGACCTCAGGTTAGTAAGTTGTCCATAGAACACATGCAAAGATCAGATGTCTGGAAAGATTTCAAGGTGGTCGAAAAACCCAATGGAAAGTTGAAAGCTGCATGCAATCATTGCAAACGTGAGTATGCATGGCAATCGCATTCGCATGGAACCAGTGGGTTGAGAAGACATCGGGGGAGATGTAAAATGTATCCAAGGAATCGAGGAAGGCAGCAACAACTCAATATCGAAGGGAAAGTGGTATCTCGCAAGTATGATCATACTGTGTTTAGGCAGATGGTAGCTAAGACAATAGTCCAGCATGATCTCTCTTACTCGTACGGGGAGTATGAAAGAGTGAGAGACACCTGGAAGTATTTGAATGATGATGTCCAAACCATTTGTCGAAACACATCGAGAGCAGATGTGTATAGACTATATGAAAGCGAGAGAGACACACTCAAGAGGAAATTAGCGAGTCTCCCTGGACGAGTCTTCTTCACGTCTGACTTGTGGACATCCATGAAACGGGAAGGATACATGTGTGTGACAGCACATTTGATACATGTGTGTGACAGCACATTACATTGATCGGAATTGGAAGTTGAACAACAAGATCCTGACGTTTTGTGCTCTACCACCACCACATACCGGTATGAGTATTGCGGTTCAACTCCTCGCGTCACTGAAAGAGTGGGGAATTGATAAGAAGGTGTTCTCAGTCACATTAGATAATGCTACAAGTAATGACTCCATGCATGACATTGTGAAGTCGCAGCTGAATTTGAATGATGATTTGTTGTGTGGAGGAGAGTTTTTCCATGTAAGATGTGCAGCTCACATACTTAATCTCATAGTGCAAGATGGGTTGAAGGTTATTGGAGACTCTTTGCAGAAAGTAAGAGAGAGTGTTAAGTATTTATTAGGATCGGAAACACGTGAACAATTGTTCCAAAAATGTGTGGATGTTGCGGGTGTAGTAGAAAGTGGGTGGCTGATACTGGACGTGTCGACGAGATGGAACTCAACTTACTATATGCTTGAAAGAGCCCTCAAGTACCGTAAAACATTTGTTAAGTTGGAGACATTTGATAAGAAGGGTTATAAAACAGCGCCCACAGCTAAGGAATGGACTAGAGCAGCTGATATCTGTGATTTTTTGGGTCCTTTTGCTGTGATCACAAGCTTGATGTCTGGTTCGAATTACCCGACTGCAAACCTGTATTTCTATCAGGTTTGGTTGATCCATGATTGGCTTCGGAGAAATGAGGAAAGCGACGATGAGATTGTCAGATACATGGTGCCACCGATGAAGAAGAAGTTTGACAAATATTGAGATGAAGTTAGTGGTGTTTTTGCAATGGCAGCAGTCTTTGATCCACAGTTTAAGCTTTCAATTGTTGAATGTTGTTTAGGAAAGCTTGACATGAGTACACGTGATGCAAATGTGAAGAACTTGCGTGACAAGCTTAGTATTCTGTTTGAGACATACGATAAAAATCCAAGAATAACTCACCTTCCACTGAGCCACGTGAGACTGTTCCGCAAAAAGCTTGTGCGGCAGGATCAATGGGACTGTTTGGGAACTACAATGTGAGTGTTTTTCAATTTTTTTTCTTCTGTTTAAAATGTTTATGATCGCAATATTTTTTCTTCTCTTTCACAAGCATTTTTTTCCTTATGTTCAATTTTTTTTCCTTCTGTTTAATTTTTTTCCTCTCTGATATTTTTTTTTTTAACTTTCTTAGGATTTCTTTGCATTTTGCAAAGTCAGTGGAATTGTTAGTGGAAAGACACCTCTAGGAGCTTATCTTGAAGAACCACCTTTGGACATTACTAATTTCCAGAGTTTGGACATCCTCGATTGGTGGAAAGATAATGTGCATCGGTATGGTGACGTGGCTGCAATGGCATGTGATCTACTAAGTATTCCAATCACAACAGTGGCTTCGGAGTCCTCCTTCAGTATTGGATCGCGAGTTCTAAATAAATATAGGAGCCGTCTACTCCCAAAAAATGTGCAAGCTCTGATATGCACTAGGAATTGAATCAAAGGATATGAATCTTACGCACATGGTAAATAACTCACATTATAATTTTATTAAGAGTACCATTACTGACTTGTACACTGATATTTGTAGATGAAGAAATCGATGGTGGTGGTGATGGTGAAGAAGAGAAATTACCAACATTTGAGTCCATTGTTGATGGGGAAGATGAAGATGAGTAGATTAGCATGTTTGAAATGTTATCTTGATTTGGTGTTTTGCTTCAATTACAATTTCAGATTTCTTGTTTAAGTTGCGTGGTTTTGTTTTGAATACTATGATTTGAACCATTTGGTGTTTTTCTAAATTTAAGTTTGGTTAAGACGGCGTCAAGTTGCTAAAATTTGGTGTTTTGCTTCAATGGATGATTGACATTTTTCCAAGCATGTGTACACAAAGATAGAGCTTTCATGGAACTGGTCCTGAGGGTTCGGAAAATTATGAACCACACGTACTTGCCATGCTAACGTGCAATAAAAATATGATTAATGGATTCACATACCAAACTTGTAGTTTGACATCTATAATCAACCGACATCTTTTGAGGTTATAAAATTTTAAGAGACGGCAGGGACCACTGCCTCGAAGTGGGAAGCAACCATCACATCAAAATATCAATGATGAAACGATAAACTCAGTCCCCATATCTCTGTTTTTTTTTTAATAAGAAATGCCGTATCTCTCTGCTTACTTTGCGTTCCACAATTGATACTAATTGTCTTAGCGTGATTATTAGGTTGATGCTAAGTTATACATGCATTTATAATTTCAATAGACAAAATGGACTTCAAAATTGAAGAGTTTGAAGAGTAGATGCTTCATGTTTATTAATTATGTGAGTTTGGTTGTGTAGGGGAGCATCCTGCAGCATCAGGAAGTGTTCTGAAGCGTTAGAAAGTGTTCTGGAGCGGCCTGCAGTGTCAAGCATGATCGGACACACTACATTGACATATGTCCCGCGGGACAGCCCGCAAAGGAGTGTGCATTTGGCGGTACGAACTTGGGACGACCTTTAGAAGACCGTAGCCCGCGCGGGCCTGACTCACAAGGAGATGAGCCCGCTGTGGTACGGGACGGGACGGGACGGATCAACCCGTTTGACATCTCTACGCCTATTCAATATGCATACCCCATACATAACTAGTACAGATATGTAATAAGTTTGCGACTAACTTGTGACTTCTCCAAATTTGCAGTTGCAAAACAGTGACACACTTTAACCTTTAGCGAAAACAATTATTCCTTAGAGACAGAGGTTAAAATATATTAGCAATCTTTTGTTCATTAGATTATTTTTGTTGATGTCCATTTTTAAAATATGACTCAAATTTATTCAAGATATAATTATTACTGTTCATTAGATTATTAAGGATATATAGTAAAGAATTAATGTATATAAATAAAAAATCTATATTATTGTAAATACTTATACTATTTGCTACTAAATTGCAACTTCAATACATTTAGAAGTTGCAAATGAGTTACAAAATATATGTTTATCCTGATATGTGGATGACGCTTCAACTAAAGTGAAACCACAAATGGCAAAATAGTG
The DNA here is from genome assembly GCF_000695525.1 of Brassica oleracea var. oleracea. Lineage (NCBI taxonomy): Eukaryota > Viridiplantae > Streptophyta > Magnoliopsida > Brassicales > Brassicaceae > Brassica > Brassica oleracea. The sequence goes on from NC_027752.1 coordinate 28,613,588, forward strand.
GTAAAACTTTATCCTAAATCTCAAAGTACACTTTCGATTACATGATTTAGACACGTGCAAAAGTAATCGTTAACATACACATATCATTTGCAGTGCTATCTGTAATTGTACCTTTATAATATATGTATGAATGTTTGCAACTAATTAGTGACTTCTTTTGTTTTAACTCAATTTGTTAGTCACAAAATCGTTTCAAACCAATAACTACGATTTTGCAACTGCAACATTTCCATTATTTTGAGACTATTTTGTAACTACAAGTTTGCAATTACATATGTAGTTGTAAATTCGTCTTAATAATAGTACTGTACTGCGTCTACGGTGACTAGTTACAAAAACGTCTCAAATGAGTTTCAAATAAGCGACTAAAATAACACTACAGATTTTGGTCGCATATTTGCGACTAATTTATTACCGATTTATTGTAGTGATAAAGTAGTTGCGAATTCGTTAGAATCTAGTCACACAATTTTGCAACTAACAACGGTAGTCGCAATTGTAGTCTCAAAATTGATGTTTTCTTGTAGTGACTCTTCAAAATTTCATGGCTTGTTCTTTATCTACAATACCTGAACATGTTACAGTCAGTCGATCAAAAAATCAACTCAGTTATACTCAACTGGAAAATCAAAAGTATCACAAGAGATCAAGAAAGCTTATGACATTAAGGTACATACCTCTTTGTTTGTCTATTTCTGACAACGTAGCTTATAGGGTAAGCTTCAGAGGCATTAGCAGATGGTCTGAGCCTACATTGTCAATACCAAAGCCATAAGAGCAAGATAAGTCAATTAACTCATTAGAAGACTGGATATGGATATGGATATGAATGCTCTCACCATCGACTATGCAACGTTGGTGTTAGAGGTGGTAGGCCGAGTGGACCTACTGACCAAGATGTGTCAGGCTCAGAGGAGCTATGAGTTTCTAAACCAGATTGTACATAATGATAAGACCGAGTACACTGGCAATGGGACGGTCGTGGTGAAAATTCGGGTCGCTGTACCAGATATCTAGAAACTGAAGGAAATCCTAAAGGAAGATCACCAGTCAAAATTCTCTATTCACCCTGGCCAGAAAAAAAATGTATAGGGGTCTGAAGAGATACTTTCATTGGTTGTGATCAAACGAGATGTGACAGCATGGGTAATGAAGTGCCCTACCTGTCAACTATTGAAAGCGAAACATCAAGTTATGAGTGGCTTGTTGCAGAGTTTGCCAATCCCGAAATGAAAGTGGGACCACATTATAATAGATTTGGTGACTGGCCTTGCAAACTCTAGATCTAGGAACGATTCGATTTGGGTTATAGTAGATAGGCTAACCAAATCGGCACATTTCCTTGCCATTCGAAAGACTGGTGGGGTCGACCGGACTGCAAAAAATACATCGATGAGATTTTTTGGTTGCAGGGTGTTCCAGTGAGTATAGTGTCGGATAGGGACGGTCGGTTCACTTCTCAATTCTGGCAAGCTTTTCAAAAAGCTTTAGGGACAAAGGTAAATATGAGCACAACTGACCTCCCCAGACCGACTATCAGTCGGAACGGACTATACAAACATCAGAGGACATACGTTATATATTGGAAAAATTCATGGGAGAAGTATTTACTTCTGGTAGAATTTGCATACAACAACGGCTTTCGGGCTAGTATTGGCATGTCACCATACGAGGCGCTCTATGGTCAACAATGTTGTACGCCATGTATTGGACCCTACTGGGAGAAGGAAATAACCTCGGGCCGACTATATTACAATAAACTAAGGAGCAGATTCAGTATATTGGAGGTAAAATTATGGAAGCCCATGATAGGCAGAAAAGTTATGTAGACCGGCGTCGGAATGACCTCGAGTTCGAGGTGGTAGATAGGGCCTACCTCAGGGCCATACCTTTTCGTGGAAGGAAGTGGATTTTTAAGAATGGAAAGTTGAATCCAAGATATATAAGGGCATTTAGAATTATCTCGAGAGTTGGGGCTGTAGCGTACAAGCTTGACTTGCCGGAAACAATGAAGGCATTTCATGATGTATTTCATATGTCTCACTTAAGAATTTTCTAACGGAACACAATGTAATCGTTACCCGGATGCCTCTTGATCTGCAACTGAACCTTACCTTAGAGGCTTGACCTGTCTAGATCCTGGATAGAATGGAAAAGCAGACCTGTAGAAAAGTAATCAAGACAGTCTTGATCCATTGCGAATGCAACGGGTCTATGGAAAGGACATGTTATATTTCCTTCATTGAGTCTATTTTATGTGTTGGAGTCTGTTTTATAGTGTTTTCAGGTTCAAGTACTTTGGTGATTTTGGAGTTATTTGAAGTGCAGAACTGCACATATGCTTTAGAGGTTTTTCTATGGATGGAAGCCTTCCCATGGTTCGATTGATTCCATATTTTGACACAGTGCAGATCGTTTGAGTTAGCTCTCCAATGCCACCGGTTTGAGGTACATCTGGTGGTTAGATCTAAAGTTACACTCGTTTTACTGAAGAGTGGTACATCTGCCTCGCGAGAGGAAGCTGTCGAAGATATGAAGAAGTGTCGATCGACACTAAGGCCTTGGTGTTGCTCGACACTGATGCCAAAAGATGAGACGAGTCTATTTGATGACTGACTTAAGCCAAGAAATCACCATACATTACAAGAATGCCCCTAGCCGACTCAAAACCCTTTTTATGTGTTTTCTAGGCCATTTGTTTAGGCTATGCTTTATATTCTATTATTTTAGGTTTTCTCTTAGGTTAGGAGAGAAGAGATGAACTCCTTCAGAGTCCTCTTGGAACACCTTTGGTTTTTATTATTGATTACTATTTCATATATTCATTCTATATTTATGTGACAACTATCATGTCTTAGTAGATCCACCTATTAGATTTAGGTTTTTTAGGGTTTTGATGTTCTTATAAAATATAGAACTTCTAGGGTGATTTAATAGGATGCTTTAATTGAGCTAACTGCTTGTGTTCTAGAGTAGCTAACTAGAACCTTGAACTTAGGATTATAGACAAGCACAAAAGTGAGTTCTTTACCTGATAATAATTATGATGAGATAGGTTGTTAGATACATACGGGAGCTGGTCTAGACATCTAGTGAACATATTGATTAGGTCGTTAAAGCTCACCCTATAGTGTCGATCGACACTCACTCCTTGTTCGCATGTGAGAGCTGGAAGAAAGACTTAGTCATCTGATTAGTAATTGCATGCAAAAGCTGGATTACTTGCTTATTGAATTCGAGTTCTAAGATCAACCCTTAGCATCTATAGATTATAGTTTTGATAACCTGATTAAAACCTTAAGTCTAGTAACGTTTCTTTCATCAGAAACAACTGCTTTATTTAAGGCTTTATTATTTATTGCTTTATATATTATGACCTAGCTTAATATGAAGCAAAAGTCTATCGTGTGATCGAGTCTATGTGGATACGATTCTTAAGTACTGCAATCGATCTTTTATTTGAGAGAGTTGCTCTTGGGGTAATTTAAGCACATCAGAAACCGAGGATAAGATGAAGTTGGATTATCCTGAGTAGTTTGAAAGTCAGATGGAATTTGATGCGGATTCGAGGACGAATCCAAATCAGGAGGGGGAGACTTGTACGCCTTCGGTCATGTCTACAACTAGGCAGACGTCTTATGGACAATCATAGTCGAGGTTCAGAATAAACCAACGACCCGGATATTCCATAGGCGTAATCATTAGGTAAAATGAGAAGCTTGGGTAGTTTTCTCGACCTAAACAAAGTTCTCGTGTAGCTCAGATTAGTGTAATGTTGTTTAGGCAGCTAAGGTTAGCTCAGTGTAGTGTATTCATCTCTGACCAACTAGCTGACCAGGTCGACCAGATCGGCCAGCTCAACCAGCTAAGGCAGTTTTGAGTTAGGTAGTGAAAAAATTTGGGTGGTCCGCCCCGGTTCCGGTGTGGTTTGGTGCGCGGTGGGCGGGTGGTGCAAGGTTTGGGCTAGGTTGGCTCGGGTTAGACTAAGGTAGAACTTAGCCAGGGCGGTGAATGGGGTAGAGGTACAATGGGACTATCCAGGGCGAAGCGATACGGGTTCATTGGGCAAAAGGACGCGATGCATGGGCGAAGGGTCGTAACGCTTAACCAAAGGATCACGATGCTTGACCAAAAGGAGATGATGGTTGGGCGAATGGTCACGAGGCAACTCGCACTAGTTCGTCCCAAACCATTGCATCGATCGACCAAACATTGCACTCCCTTTATTTATGTATATACATGTAGGAGATGAATTGTATCCCTCCACATGGCCCATCAGATAGCAGGCCTGGCCCATCAGCATTGAATTATAGATCGGCTCATCAAGCTGTACAACAAAACGCCAGCTTGGCTTGAGACTGCTTTTAGCTGGCCGAAGTAATTGACTAAACACAATCCGCTCAGCGGCTTAGCTCGCCGGCCTTATCATTCGGCCCGACGGGCTACAGCCCATTGAGAAAAAGCGACCTAGGGTATGGAGAAGGGAAGACCCGCTATATAAGGAGACGAGGAGACAACAAGAGGGGAATCCGAAAATTAACACACACACTTGGTGGATAGAATTAGGATTTTGTTTACTTTATTCTTGCCGACTTGTACTTTCCCGGTGAACTCCAATTCACCGGCTTCTTTCACCGCCTGTTTCCTTACTTGCAACCAACAAACTACTCTTTGACCTAATAAAACGCCTTTGATACTAACTCACCGACGAGTTTCGTCTCTTTACTTGTTTCCGACCAAACTCAGTTCACACAATTGGTGCGCGCCCACCGTGGGGCATGGGGAAGTATCTTTGAAGAAGATTGAACTCAGTGTCCATTTATCGTCACTTTTTCGTCAAAAATGAGCAAATGACCAGTTGCATCCTTTGCTCGTAAAAAATGACAAAAAACGAGTAAATGCACTTTGCAGTCACTTTTACTCGGACAAAAGGCATTGAGTTCATTGTTTCATCAACCCTTTTCTTAGAATTTATAGAGATCAGTTCCATTACTCTCTACGAACTAGGGGGAGGCTTACTGTTGGATATGGGCTTTGCCCCTTAACAAGGCCCATGTGACAAAGAACTCAGCCCTTTTAAAATGAGGTCACTGGGAAACCCTAGATCTCATCCTTCTATAAATAAGGAGGCTCCTCTCCTTGAGAATGATCATTTTTCCCGTCTTTTCCATTTTGTCTCACTTTCTAAAGAGAAAACACATCTGGAGAGAGAAACACCTCAACACATACCTTCATCTAGGCACTTGTGACCCCTTGTTGTAGAACTACGATTGGCTTGATCCCTCTTGGGGTACGTAGGCAGCCCTTCACCGGGTCTAGCCACAATCTATTAAACCTCTTTTATTCTTCATCCATCCAGTTCAAGCTCAACATGAAGGCTTGTCCTAATCCCAACATTGAAATCTGTCCACTCCTAGCACAACACTGAATTCGGTTCAAACAATACCCACCGCTATTCTCTCCTTGTGCATAATTTTCCTTTTCCCAAATCACCTTTAAATCGTGAGAGAGAGAGGTCTAACCGGGAAAATGTTGAGGCCGAGTGGTCGATCCAGTTAGGTGTGTACTCGGGTGGTCCGGCGAGGCTGTTCGGCAAGACGGTTGGTCGGAATTAAAAAAATGACCGAAAGGGTTCCTTTAGTGTTTGTGATTTATCTTCTTCTTCTTTTCTCTCTGATTGACTAAGGTAAGTGCATTGACGTAGGGTTAGGACCGAAGAAGGTCTATGACTGCATGGTTCATGGTCAGGGTCTTTGGGTTTGTTTAGGATTTGGGTGGTTTGAATGATTGAGTGTTGCGTGATCGATTCTTGTGGCATTGAGGCCGTATGTATGACCCTTTTTTGGTGCATTCATATATATTACCACAACCGGCTATATGCCTATAGACCCTGAGTGTGGTTGTATGTTTGGTTGAGGCTAAAGGGCTGATCGTTTGCAATAGTTTCTAGGCGAGTGGTTGAGGCATCCGACAGATGGGAAGAACTCGCCAAGGATGTCCCTTGTGAGTGAACCATGCATAACCGACCTAGACCATGAGGCCATGTGTTGATTGTAATCTTTTGGGTTCATGAGGCCATCGGCCATTAAAAGACTTAAGATAGTGTTCATGTTAGGATTATGTTTGTGGGACTAACCGTGTTGGCGGAATGATTCGCCTCACTAAGAAATTTTTTAGATTGCTTATGCCTCATTGAATGTGGCAGGTATTAAGGATGTTCCTAGTTGAAGCAAGACAGGCGGCCGATGAGTATGAGTGGTGTTTGAGTCCTTTCGGTCCAGTATTATATAGCATCGATATAATTATACTTAGACTACAATATATAAAATCTATGATGATATATACACTGTGGTCATATGGATTTCTTTGCTTCCTCGTGTTTGATTAAGTAGTTAGAGAATAACGGTTAGATAATCACTTGCATATTACACTACAACAAGATAAGAACTTAAAAATGAATCCAACCAGACCCAGGTCGCTTATCGGCCCGAGTCGTGTGGAACCGCTTTGGACTAACATCTTGGTCGGATCTTACAACTCAAACGTCCTAAGATCGAATACATGACCTTAGAATCTCTCATCCTAGCCTTTTTCCGTTCACCTTACAAATTTTTGAAAGCCTCACTTATGCTAAGCAATGAAATTTTCATGTTGTGCTTTTTCATTCACGAACTACATAACAATGCGTAAATGTATCAATTGGCTGATTGTACATCTTATACGAGGTCCTAGTTCAAAATAATGTTATTTAGTTATTTTTTTTAAAAAAAAATCATTTTTTTTAAATCATTTCAAATGAAACTCACACCCAAACAACACTTGAATAACCGAACATTTTTGGTTATTCTCTTTTAGGCACATTTCCTTGTTTTTTCTATCTCCAAAACTGAATTTATAATTGAAGAAAAAGAAAATTAAACTTAGGGGGATGTATTGAAATGAGTATTTTAGAGAGTTATGCTATTGAATTGGTGATATTAAATACCTTTTCATCAAGTGTTATTGAATGTGGAGTTTATGTGTAATCATTTAAAATCACTTGCAATATCCTGTTATTCAATTAACAAGTTATTAAACCTAAATCAAATTCAGTGTCATTCAAAGTTGAACAATATTTTAAAAGAAAAACTTGAAAATGGTTTTTTAGGATCCTTTGTATCACTTTTTAGTTAAACAATTGTCTCCATACAATATCACTATAGAAGTGTTTTCTGCAAAAACCTAATAAAAATTTTCTGAGAAACAAAAATGCATAAACATTTTCACTGGATTTCGCAATGGAATTACCACTTCAGATTAATGGTCTATTCGGTCAGGTTTTATTGATTTCTTGAGGTACCAATGATTAACTTACATGAGAAATTTATAACTGAGTTTCCATCAATGATGGTTTGAGAAAACCAGAAATAAAAATTACAGTGATTCAAATATTTATGATCTTCATCCTTATGTCAATGAGCTCTACAATCAAGTAAGAAATGTAAAAAGTTTGGGGTTCAAATCTGAGGGATATGATTAACCCATGAATTGGTTATCAGAGAAAGAATATCACAATTCAAAATTGTTACGGGTATGCTGAAAATCTGGGCATAAATGGCTAAGAGAAGCATAACCACGTCTCATGTGCCATGGTTTGTAAGAAGATGAAGGAAGGATAGAGAAAAAAAAAGATAGCCTCTGTCTTTAAAAGTTCCGATGTGAAAAGCAAAATATCGGAGTTACAAAAACGATGAGCAATTTATTATCTAGTTGTATATATACATTTTTAATCACTGGAAATTTTTTGTTATGACAGATACATCTAAAACATTATGATATTTAGAAATACATTTTACTAGGACCATCAGCACTTACGTTTCCTTCTGTAGAGTTTCTTTAAAATTACCCAAACTTCTTCCAAACCCACTTAAAATCCTCTCAAGTCTTCCTAAATATTCAGTCCAATCCCCCCACCCCCCCGCGGCTCTAATGTTATATCCGTGAAAAAGTTAATAATTAATTGACCGAGACTGTCTAATATGTTAAAATGATATTTAGTTTGTTTAAGCTAAGTAGCATAGATATTTTAGTCTAATAAGTTTCCTAATGCGGGTTTGATTCTCATAAGTAACAAAATTTTAATTATTTTTCTAAATAAAAAAAAACTAAACAATACTGTTTTGAGATCTACAATCAGCCAGTTGACTGTGGTCGATATACATTTACACACGATTTTAAAAAAAGCTCATATAGTGTTTTTTAATTACTTAGCTTGATTAAATATATTGTTTTTAATTTATATTAAGTCCATGATTGAATATGCACTATTATTGAGTTAAATAGGCTTTCAACTTACTTGCTTCTCATTCGACACAGAATCCAGTGGGCCTGGGTCTTAATTATATTATTTGAACATTGATGAAAAATGAATCGATGTTTGTATGGTCATGAAAGATGGTGGTAATCACTTCACTTCTTCTTTTCCGTTGGTTAGGCCACTAAAGTTCGACTACCAGTTTATTTTTCTTTTCTTTTACTTTTCCCCTTTTGCTTTATTGGAAATTTAATAAATAAAAAACCAACAATATGTTCCTTAAGGTAAAAATGGTTGAAAAAGAAATGAAAATGAAATGACAGAAAAGAATGAAAAGAAAATAAAAATGGAGTAAATTTGCTACTCTAGCAAAATTTAGAGTAAAAACAAGTGTTTATTTTTCTGTGTCAAAACAGTAATTAAAAACGATAAAACAATGTTTCACTTGATGTGTAGTATTTTAGTGAAACTTAGAATAACTTAAAAATTAAAATAAATGTTTATTCTACATTATCCATATAGTCACAGCCTCGATGTTTTCTACGAAAAATCAGATCTACGTATATTCACACACATTTTAATATATGTAGTAAATTAGCGGCCCAGACTTGTATTGGACTGGAAACCAAAATTAATTTTGGACCGCTAATATTAATTCTCTAAAAAATAAAAAAATGTTTTAGCTGAGATTTGATCACCTTACCTCTAATTAACAAAATCTAGTCTAATTCCGTTGGATCAAGTGTAACTTTCCACTAGAATTATGGCCGAAAATAAAGTTAAAACGTTTAACGGCCGGAAGTGGTTGCTTCCTCCGCTTATGTCTAAGGCCGGCACTGAGTGAAACAAAACGTTGTTTTGCTCAAAAATAGCATCTAAAATACTAAAGTAGTCTAGAATCTACATAAATAATAACATACTAAGTATGTCTTACAATATCTTATACAACATAAATATATGTTACGTGTGCTTTTCTATTTTAATATAACATATATAACACAGTTGACAATATCTTACAAATATACTATGTAGTAATCAGTGCTATATGCGGAATGAGATATTTTATAAACTATTTATAAAATAAAAATGCTTTTAAAATATCTTTAAAATAACAACAAAATATATTGACAATGACTTTACTTATTTGATTAATTGTAAAATTCAATTCAATTCAATTATTATATTGTTTATAAAATTTTGAAATTAGAATAGTTATTGATTTTAAAAATGTTATGTAATTATTTTAAACGATATTTAAAAAAAAGATATATATATATTTAATTTGAAAATCTATTAAATGAGGTTTTCTACTCGTATGGTTTATGATCATTTATACATGCTTATAATAAAAATATTAAATTATTGATCACAAATTTTTAATATGAAACATGCTCAATAATTTATAATCATTTTTAAAATTTAAAAATGTAACAAAATACGAAAAAATATAAACTTTTATTAAATGGTTAATGTGATTGTTTAATTTATTTTAGTAACAGAACATTAAACAAAAATGATAGACGATATAAAAATTGTTATCAATTTTTTATTGTTGAGTATTATTAAATATCATATATATTTTATATTACATTAGGTAATTTGATATACCATGGTTTTTACCACTTTTAGACTATCGTATAAGTCTTTTATTAAGACTATTATATGTGTTTAGAGTATATTTTAGTGTCTTTTCAGGTCCAGGTACGTTTGGGGAACTTTGGAGATTCTAGAACTATTTGGGATGCGAAGCTGTGCAGATGCGTCAGAAGTTTATCTATGGATGAAGACTTTCTCACACTGCGATTCAGCTCATATTTTGACACATAATAGAGCTTCACGTTAGCTTTCCAATGCCACCGGTCTGAGGTCAATCAAGATCATTGATCAAAAGTTATGCCAATTTTACTGAAGAGTGGTCTGTCTGACTCGCCAGAGGAAGCTGTCGAAAATCAGTTATTGTCGACCGACACCACCCTAGTGTCGATCCTCCAAATCAGGAAACCAACATATTTTAAGGAAATTTCAAGAATTGCAACTTTATCTGAAGTTTCCCTTATTTACAGAAGACCCCAGGCCCATTCTAAGAGACATATAAATATAAGGGAAACTTCAGAGAAAGTTGCAATTCTTGAAATTCCTTAAAATACGTTGGTTTTCTGATTTGTATATATATATATTTTATTTTTTAGGCTATGCTTTTACTTCTTTTACGGTTTTTCCGTTAGGTTTCGAGAGAAAATCAATTCTCCTTCAGAGATTAATTAGAACTCTATTGGTTTCATTATATTATATCTATTCATCTATCAATTTTGTTTCATCTATCATAGATTTAGGGATTTTCTAGGCTTTTAAATGACTTTTTGAAATATATAAATTTTAGGGTATTATCTTGTATCCTTCGTATGATTGTTCTAACTGTTTGTTTCTAGAGTAATTAACTAGAAACATGATCATATGATATGATAGTTAGGCGCATGAGAGAAATGGTCAATTACATGAACTAAAACCTCATGAGCTAAGTTGTTAGGCATGCGATAGCTGGTTTAGATAACCTAATGAACAAATCGATTAGGGCACTAATACTTGTTTGAAAGAAGTATTGATCGACGCTCTGTAGTATCGATCGACACTCTTCCTGAATTCACATACGAGAGTTGGAATTCTAGGATTTGGACATCTGATTAGACTCACAACGAGAGTTGAATATCTTACTTACTGAATTCGAGTTCTAGGATCAAATTCTTAGCATCTATATATTATAGTTCTAATAACCTGATTGAAACTCAAAGTCTAGCAACTGTTGGAGTCGAAAACGGTTACGACGAAGTTAACGTCCAAATCCCCGAAGAAGAAAACGTAGAAACCTTCTTCGACAAATACTTTTTCCAAATAGATTCTTCTTTACGAAAAGCTTTGCGGAGGAAACACGAGTCATCGGATAAGAGCTCGAAAAGGGTCGCTACGCAGCAACCGAACGCGTGTTCCGCTCGGTCGCTGCATAGCAACCGAGCTCGAAAGATAATTACGAAGATTGGAAAAAATAGAATATCTCCATTTTTATGCTATGGCGGCTTAAGGGCACAAGGGGAAAAGCGTAAACCGACCTTGGAGCCAGTATATAAGGAGTCCTAGGCGGGAGGCATGTGGGAGGAATTTTTCACAGCAAACTTAGCACTTAGAGTGATTTTAGGCAATTTTCCGTTTTTGTTATTCGAGCTGCGACTCAATTAGGTTTTTGCCGTCTTAGGGTTTTAGAACTAGGAATCTCGCCGACAGCTCTCGTAGCCCAGGCACTTACCTTGTTGTAAACGCTCAAACGCATATTCGGAATAAGAATTATCTTGCTCTCTTTTTCGATTTCTTATTTTATTACTGTTCTCGTTTCTTGTTCTGATTGCTTGGCGTGTGGTATTAGCAGATATCCAGGACCTCTGGGAAATTAGGGTTCTCCTACTTTCCTAATTTAAACAGAAATCGACAGTGCGAATTTCGGTTCCCACAGCACCCCTCTTCCATCGTTAGCTCCTCTATTTATTTTTTATTTATTTTTGACGTCAAACGGTTATTTTATTACTCAAACTTGAGGTGGTCTAGGTAACCAGACCGGAATAGAACAACCAATAAAATGTAACTCCCTATGGAAGGATCTAGCAGTTTTAGCTAAAAAATCTGAAATCTGATTACGCGCTCGTGGAACATGAATGATGTTGAAGTCTGGGAAGCATACCAGTAGCGTCTCAATCCTCTCCAATTCCGTTGCAAAGCTTGGTAAAGCATGAGGTTCCTTTATCATTTCAATCAGCTCCTTACAGTCTATCCCAAAAGTCTGACATGTTGAATGTTGAAGCATATTCTCCCTTGCCCATCGCAATGCTTCTACCTCCGAATACAAGGCTGATTCGCGACGAGTGAAATTCCTTGTTCCCATAAGTTGAATGCTCCTTCCACTGTCCATCCAAACCCATCCACACCCACTAAAGTGAGCAGAGGCTGTCCAAGATCCATCTAACATGCAAATATTACCCAAGCTTATGACTTGGGGTTCCTCATTGTTATTATCTTGTGCCACTGTTTGTACCACTTCGTTCGCTTCAAACCAGGCCTGACATTCACTTTCTGCATGTCGAACTAGCTCCAAAGGATCGCTGTCGATCCCCCTGAAAAGTTTGTCATTCCTAGCCTTCAAAATATACCAGATTATCCAGGGATAAGGATCCCTATCTTGTTCTGGTTCGATAATACTGTTCTTCCTCCAGAATAGGTAATCCATATTTGTGTAGACGCTTGGTATCGGAAAAATATTTAGACTTGTTGGAGTTGATGATAAAGACCAAGCTTGTAGAGCTGGCGGACATTCAAATATGGCATGGGTTACATATTCTTCTGGTTCTTCACATCTTAGGCAGTAGTTGTCACACCTCATATTGCGCCTTGCTAAGTTCCTTGTTACTGCGACATGACCAGTTAACAATTGCCATATAAGGTGACATATCTTCTTAGGCGCCTTTAACTTTCAAGCAAAGGCTTGAAGCTTAGTAATACTCGGCTCCAAGACTTTCTTCTCATCCACTGTCTTTAATAAATTCTGAGCCACCCAATATCCAAATTTAACTGTATATTGGCCATTCCTTGTGTAGTTCCAACAGAATGTATCACGACGATGAGTTGAGCTTATGGACAAACTCCTTATGAGTGGTATGTCATCAAGATTGACATAGTGCTCCAATAGACCAACATCCCACTCCTTCGTTACCTGATTAATGAGATCATTGACTCTCATATTAGGATGCATAACTGGCGCTACAGAGACAGCTGGTCTCGCCGGGTTCGTTGGAATCCACGGATCCTCCCACACCTTTACTTCATAACCTGAATGTACCTTCTGTCTTATTCCCAGTAATAACAACTTCCTTGCAGCAGAAATACTAGTCCACACATAGGATGGGCTGCTAGCAGATATTACTCTTAGTGGTGAGCTCAATCTATAGTATCTTCCCTTCAAGACCCGGGCCACCAAGGAGTCTGGAAATTGAACTAGCCTCCATAACTGCTTTGCCAATAGTGCCAATAGTGCCAGCTCCTCTATTTATTTAATGCTTTCTTATTTACTTATTTATATTATTTATTTTCTAGTTTAAAATGATAGCAATAAGTTTATTGTGTGAAATATTAAGTTTTTGTGGATACGATCCGCAAGTATTACAATCGATTTCTTATTTTAAAGAGTTGCTTGAGATTAATTTGAGCATATCATAATTTCGTATCTTCTATTCAAGTAAAGAATAAAGTTATTTAATCTGATTTGTGAAAATGCATACGGTGATGACAAGTCAATGTGATAATCATTGCAGTTACGACATATGAAAAAATATTATGGTGAACATATCATCATACACTTTGAAAATATTTTTCAAATAATATATAGGGAATATTAAACTCTTGTATATTTTATTCATACACAATACAACCTAAAAATGCTATAGAAACTCGTATCTTGTGTCTTACAATACCTTTTGCAAGGAAATACGTTAGTCCGATGACCAAAAAAAAAAACAAAAAACAAAATACATTAATTCATGTGCTAGACTTTTTTGGTAATTCATGTGCTAGACTACGAAAGAGCAAAAATAAGAGATTTGTTGTATTATATATACCACTTATTTCGTTAAATATCTGTCGCCACTATACATTTCTCCATAAAGGAGTGGGTACCTACCAAGTACCAATAAAGATCACACGTAAAAATGGCCAATCTTTTTGACACAACCATATGTGGATGACAATTTCATCACGTGCTCTAATAATATTCCAAAAGAAAATGATGCCAAAAAGTTGTTATTTATTTTAGTATTATCAATTAAATCAATGAAGTAAAGAGTCACTGCTAAGACACTATCATAATAATGCTGGCGGATAGGTGGGGTTGTAAGATTGTGTGGAAACAATTTAAACGATCCTCTTATCTTACTGAATATTGGGACCAACACTTTTTATGTTTTTAAATCTAGGTTATGTCATATGTGAGTTTGGTCGGTAGCTAAACCCTAAAAATGGTAGGTAAAATTCATTTATCTGTTAATCAGATAATTCTTTTTTTAAAAATTGCTAATAGCGGTCTCTATTCTCACAATCGGTCGAGAACCCAATTTTAAATAAACTGATCCCACTGAAGAACAGTGATTAGTCAACTAATTAATAGATTGGTTTAAATCATTTGGTTTAATAATAGCAGTACAGCTATGCGATAAATATTGTTAAAACAATCGAAACATTTTTCAAAACTTTCTATTTTCGTCAGTAATAGGATCAGATGAAACCTACACTCCCGTCATTGGAAAAATATATAAAGCGTAGACATAAATTTGTATCCAAACCAAAATCCTAAGTTCATCGATCGAGAATAGGTGAACTTTTGAACCAGATTAAAAAACTCGAGGTGACCTAAATTGTAACTGTATTGAAACACCAGTGTAAAAATTTAAGCCAAGAAAATATAAGGGATAAATTGTTCCGTGTATTTAATAATTTCATATCTAAGAACTAACCGTAACTGAAAAAGACCTCCATTTATATTTGACAATCGTCGGTGTAAAAATAATCATCGTAAAAATATAAAAGAAAAATCATTATGAAGTGAACGTAACATGTAGCTAGTATATTTTCTCTTTACATTAACAAACCATTAAAACTATAAAGTATTGTTACAAGAGTAATCGATCTATCGAGTTTCCTGCCATAAAATTACGATCTATACTATTACTTAAGAACCAAATTCTTTTTATAATAGAGTTCTTTATTATTCTCACGAAAAAATGACGTTGGACAACTTTTTTAAAAGTTTTATGGTTTTGAGAACGATTTTTTTTTAACGTATTCAAATTGTTATATATGCATATACTATATAATATTTACTGAAAAATCAAAGAATCGAATTATAAGATTTCTTTTGTCGTGTATAAAAGAGGGTTGTGTATTATATATTTTTAAATTGGTGAAGATACCCAATATTCACACTTAATGAAGAAGTTTAGATGTTCCAAATTTCAGGGCAATTTGTAAATGAAAACTGATGAAAAGCAAAGGCAAACATCTCAATATGCTAAAGTACAAAACATATTTGGCCAAATGTAGAAAACTTCTTGACTAATGAATAAAGGAGGAAATGTACACATATAGGGGAGAAGGCGTTACGGTGGTCACAAGTTCTGCAGTTTATTCTTTTAAAATGTTCGGTTTTCACTTCTTTGCATTTGTGTTTTGTGTTTTTTTTGGGTCAACTTTGCATTTGTGTTTATCGCATATAATCACGGGTGAATTAACTATATGATTATAAACAACAAATAAATAACCAAGCATGTATAAAAGTATAGAAAGGATTAGAAACTTTGGTAACATCTCGAGTTGTGATATATGGAAAGGCTTAATAGAATTGATTTGACTACCCATGTCACCAAAGTTGACTTACCTTTTTCGGAGCACATCCAGAAAGAACTCCAGAGTTAAACGTGTTTGAGCTGGAGTAGTGGAAGGATGGGTGACCTATCGGGAAGTGATTCGCGATAGCGTGCGAATGAGGCCAAAGCACGGAGAAAGGTCGGGTGGTGATTGCAAGGTCAGCAAACAATGATTTCGAGCTTTGGAAAAATTAACGGACCGACCGTTGGAACGGAATGGGGCCCACGGGCCGAGAGAGCGGGCGTGGGCGTCTCATTAGCCGTGGACGGTCGAGGCGTTACAAGTGGTATCAGAGCTGGTTAGCCGTCTCAGTTCTGACC
>NC_027752.1:28629869-28634764 GCF_000695525.1 Brassica oleracea var. oleracea
GAAAGGTCGGGTGGTGATTGCAGGGTCAGTAAACAATGATTTCGAGCTTTGGAAAAATTAACGAACCGACCGTTAGAACAGGATGGGGCCCACGGGCCGAGAGAGCGGGCGTGAGCCCCATCTTGTTCCGTGGACGGTCGAGGCGTTACAAGTGGTATCAGAGCTGGTTTGCCGTCTCAGTTCTGACCTGAGAGGCGTCTTGAGGCCTGTCGTGGGGCGCAACGAGGACGTTGCGTTCTTTGAGAGGGGGTGAATTGTAACATCCCGAGTTGTGTTATATGGAAAGGCTTAAGAGAATTGATTTAACTACCTATGTCACCAAAGTTGACTTACCTTTTCTGGAGCACATCCAGAAAGAACTCTAGAGTTAAGCGTGCTTGAGCTGGAGTAGTGGAAGGATGGGTGACCTATCGGGAAGTGATTCGCGATAGCGTGCGAATGAGGCCAAAGCACGGGGAAAGGTCGGGTGGTGATTGCAAGGTCAGTAAACAATGATTTCGAGCTTTGGAAAAATTAACAAACCGACCGTTGGAACAGAATGGGGCCCACGGGCCGAGAGAGCGGGCGTGAGCGGTCCATTAGCCGTGGACGGTCGAGACGTTACAACTTTTGTCTCAAACGGACGAGACTTTCTTCATGCGGATGAAGGTTACAGTTGGAGGTGGGCTGCACATCCCCCTCAATATCCGGCCTTGGTCCTGAAAAGAAAGCCCACTAATTAACCTAGGTCCAAGAAGCAAAGTCTGCCCAGTTTGCTTCGAAAGTCATAGGCGGCGAAAGTGACATGACGAGCTCACAATTAATACCGCCAGCATGCATGCAGACTGGTCAAAAGAGTAGAGTAATGAGTCATATTTAATACCTTGGGACGAGGCGAGCTGAATCTGCATCGGAGAATATCTGACATCAGTTCTGACACATACCTAATATATGACATCATAGCAAAGAATGACGAGTTATCTTTTGTCGGATTCGGAGAGCCTTTTGTTTATAAAAGGAGACCTTTGCTAACCGAGCAAAGGACCGAGTTTTTCCAAAGCGAACTCAGATAGAATTGACTTAGCGATCTCGATACTTTGTAAGAGCAAGCTCGATTTGAATATTGACCACGCCTTACATTTGTAATCTTTTTTTGTACTTTGATTTTCTTTTAATACAAACAAGATTTTCGACCTAATTTATCTGTAAATCATCTTTAATCATTCCTTAATCACATTTTCGAACTCACACTTCAACATTTGGCGCCGTCTGTGGGAACAAATCAGAAATCTCTCAACTCAAAGAAGCATTTTGAAAAAATGGAATTTAATTACACATGTGAACCCAGAAACTAAGATGGAAAAATGCGAAGGACATTGCACCCTTGTGAAAAGCAATGTCGCGGTCACCGCCACAAGGCCCCCGTAACCCCTCCAATCGGGAATCAGGCGAATACAGCAATACGCAAAGCGACCCGAATAAATACTTCAGTTCTAAAGACTGCAACGAACCAACTAACAACGCCTTTGCATTATCGCCTGACAGCAAAGGAAACGCTCCGCGGGAAGAAACTGCATCCCCTGTCCGAGTGCAAGAAAGGGTCCCTTCAATCCTATAGTTCTTGTTCACTAGGGAAAACATGCCAGATGAGCTATCTCAAACCAACAAGCCACAGTACCTAGCCCAGCCCGAGGAAACATTCATCGAAGTCTAGCAAGACCAACACCACATAATCGACAAAGCCGACATCCTCCACCCTCCATTCATAAACCCATGCACCCTCAGAAGAACAAGGAACGTTCCGTTCTCTAGAGAAATTCAAAAATAACATGTCCGCAATACAAAAGCGGAAATCCCGAGATATGAAGGAACAACCGACCTGGAGCACTATCTTTTTGCCTTTATCCACGCACCAAAAGAACGAAATTCCAACCCGGGTAACAGAACACAATCTACTGCCAACCTATGTCGAACACCTCGAGGGGGAAGCCCTCGGCTGGTTCGTCTTCATTGAGACGATTCAGAATTTTGATCATCTGGCGACCCTATTCCTGCGAAAGCATGAGAAACAAAAAGTCCCAAGAAGAAGCGGATGGTCCACAGAACGTGAACTCCAACCTTCACCCGAAACCAGAATCAAGCTGGGTACGAAAACCATGTCCAGATGGGGTGTGTAGAGGACAAAATAAGTGTGTTCGTGACCGCACATCGTATGTCCGACGCAATCATCTTACCGCCTACCAGAAAGCCCTATCCAGTAACTTGAACATCCCAGGAAAGCTCATTTTTGACAAAGCATGAACTTGGAAGAAGCGCTGCGATGAACAAAAATATTTGCCAAAACCGAGGCTGCTAAGCCGAAAAGACACTCCAGATATGACAAGAAAAAGTTCAGATATGTGGGTCGCGAGGATCAAGGCCAAACATGCTACAAACGTAGAGTGAAGAACGAAGACGACCGAACCAACCAACAACACACCAGCAATGTTGAGGAGAGAAATCAATTCTGCGAGTATCACCGAACCGCATGACACTCCACAAAAAACTGTAGGATGCTTCAAAACTTCTCCACAGCAAGTACCGCGGGGCCCACTTCAGCAAGCATGAGCCAAGGCAGCCCGACTACCGCGGGGCCCACTTCAGCAACCATGAGCCAAGGCAGCCCGACTACCGAACCGCGAACGTCAAACTGCACTATGATATCACTCAGATTACCCTATAAGTGATTTGTACTCTCTCAAATAAGAGGTTCAATTGTAATACTTAAGGATCGAATTCACTCGGAGCTAAGGCACATAGTAGATCTATCTAGTTATGTAGTTAAGCTAGATTGAAAGGTTTTAAAGCAGTAAATAAGCAGTGGAGAACAAGTAATTGTTCAGTTGATTGATTGAGTTTTAAGGATTGATATGGGAGACGTTAGACTTAGGGTTTCTATTCAGTCAATCAGGATTATAGAGATATAGACTACTAAGTATATATAGATATTCTAGAACTCAAACAATGAGAATAGTCGATCAACTTCCGAATATTTAGACTATCTATCGCCGGATCTAGGACCTCATATGTCGCTTGTTGGTCCTGAGAAAGTGTCGATCGATTCCAACAACAGGGTGTC
Organism: Brassica oleracea var. oleracea; assembly: GCF_000695525.1. Lineage (NCBI taxonomy): Eukaryota > Viridiplantae > Streptophyta > Magnoliopsida > Brassicales > Brassicaceae > Brassica > Brassica oleracea. Next base: position 28,632,967 of record NC_027752.1, read on the forward strand.
GATCGATACACCTTTCAGCCCGTCGATCGATGCAACTAGTGAGTTGTCAATCGGCATTCCTTCCAGGGAGTGTTATAGACGGGTTTGAACGTGTTCACTAGGTTAACTAAATTAGTTTCCGCTTGTTTCTAGCAATCCTAGCACAACCTAAACTATTTCAGACAAAGAACCAATCTTCCGAATGCAACCCTAATTTCGATAGGCAAGGTCCTAGTTAGCTATTCTAGAACACGTGCATTAAGAAAAGTATAGTTTATTAATATCCTGACACTTAGCAATTCTATATTTTGGGCTAATCCCTCATGAATATCTGAACCATAAATCTAAAAAGATGAACTATTCAGACATGGTTAAGCAATTCATGACAATAGAATAAGTAAATTGCATAAATAAAATAGAGTAAAGAAGCTGGAGTTCCAATCACAAAGCTCTGGAGGAGTTCTTGGATCTTCTCTCCAAACCTAAGACTCTAAGTATTTTTCTGTATGAAAAGTAGAAAGTATGAAAGCGTGTGTTACCTAGAACAATGGTAGAGCACATAAATAATAGGTTAAAACTCGTTAGGGGTAATCTGGTAATTCTTGTGGGGCTTGGGCTTTAAATCGGCTGGAACCCACTCTGGTTTCTGCGCGCTTCACCGTCGATCGATACCGCAGAGTGTGTGTCGATCGATTTTTTCCTTCGCCCATTGATCGATAGCCGTGGTCGATGGCCAACTTCGGGTCTATATCATTTTATCTCCAAAATGCACAAAAATCATCATTTTCCTCCAAATCACTCCAAAACCTGAAAACATACTAGAAAGACTCCAAAAAAAATATAATGTATTTGAAAACACCTATATATCATGGCTAAAAATGGGTAAAATCCATGGTATATCACACCCCCGGACCAACTCTTTTGCTTGTCCTCAAGCAAACCAACAAGCAGTCTCTCTGGAAGCGGTTTGAAAACGAGAGGACTCACATAATTTAAGAACATAATATCAACACCTCAACTATATTGCAACCACATCAAATGAATCTTAACTTAGAAGTATGTTTATGCAATATCCTAGTATAGCAACCAATTCCATTTATCCAGCAATTTAACTAATCATGTCTGACTAACCCTCTACTGACCTCATTTAATACATATAAATAAAAGGTGCAAGCTTTACTTTGGGAGTATCGATCACTGAACACATGGAATCAACTCAAACAAGTATCTAGAGTTGCATGTAAAATTTTCTGATTTCTCCTCTCTCTCTTCTTTCTTCTCTGAATCCGTTTTTTTTTTGGGTAAAGTTGTAGGCGAATAATGGGGTCATCGATAATGTATCTACCCCTCGCTTCCAAACATTGTGTGATCATTCCTTTGAATTAGAATAGTGGGGTCATAGGGAATGTACATACCCCTCTTCATTATAGGAAATCATCTCAATCTTTTATAAATAAGGATGCCAAAGAGAGGTGGAAGGAAAATCAGTGACACTAAGTGTAATACCTTCCAGACTTGCAGGAGGATTCCGATCCAATGTATACCAAGCTCCAAGACAAGCAAGTTAAGCTCAATTAAGTTGGAGGTCAGCTTTGGTTCTTCCAAACATTCTCAGCAAGTGTGAATAACTGGTAGGTTGATCCACTTTAGCATCTATAGTACAATATGTAGTCAATAAATCTAACAATGGTGTTAAATAGTGGTTAGATGAGTAAGGAAAATTGTAGAAGTTCATTGTCCCTTTCTTGACTCAATAAAACTTTATAAAAACATTTTTAAAACTCATAGGTAAATAAATTAGTAAACCTCCCCCCCCCCC
>NC_027752.1:28634816-28658741 GCF_000695525.1 Brassica oleracea var. oleracea
TGATAATATAAATCATAAGTATTGAATGTAACAAGGAGAACGGTATACCTGATCGCTGATGTCGATGTCGATCGACACATGAATGTGTATCGATCGGTGCTGGTGTCGTGATGTCGATCGATGTCGACCATTTCTCATCGGTCGACCTCTCCTTGGTTCTCTTTTTGGTTTTTCTGGTTTTCTATTTTTTTTAGACCTGCAATAAGGTAAAAACGAAAAAATTACATAGAATAAATAAAGCTATATGAAATACCTAATAGTGGGTTGCCTCCCACTCAGCGCTTTGTTATAGTCATTTAGCTTGACTTTGGAGGTTGTTTTTGTCTAGTAATGATAGTGACCACTTGGTTGTATGCAAGTGTCTACTTCATCTATGCTCATCTGGAACCAAGTGCCAATGAAGCTTCTTATGGCCTCATCTCTTCTGGACCATTGATTCTTCAATCTTTCTCTAGCAACCTCACTTGCATGCATCCTATGCTGAAGAATCCCAATGTTGCGCTGTTGCATTCCAAGTCTGGCATATGTTGTTTCTGAGATGTCCTTCAGCTCCTAGTAAACATCTTCTTTTAGCAAGTCTTGAGAGAAAGTGATCTCATCAAGCTTATCCTGTAGTGACTTCTCGATAACTAGCTTGCTTCGTCTTGTTGTGTAGACGCCGTCGATCGATGGTCGAGTCCTTCTGTCGATCGATGGTGACGGTTCTGCTTGAGAATCGAGTTGTCTCTGAATCATAACCATCTCGTGTTGCAAAGCATTCAGACGTGTGGTCAGGAAGTCTACACCATCACGTAGTGGGTAGTAGACACCATCTAGCTGATAGGTGGATGATTGTGGCCTATATTCGAATGGTGCTAGTCCTTCTTTGATCGATGCTTGGATGCTAGCGTCGATCGATTTTGATCTGCCTTTGCTGACTTCATGTTGTATCTGAAGCATGGCTAGGTTTTGCTTCATCTCATCCATGCATGTGGTTAACCAACTGATACTGTTGCCGAATGGGTAGTAGATGTCATCAAGCCTCTTTGAATGAAAATCGTCTGAAATTCTGATAACTCTGTAGATTTCATTTACTAGCTCATCAATCTCTGCTTTTTTTGTAGATGTTCTGCTCTGGCGCGGCCAAACCGTCGATCGATGACAAGGGTCTTCTGTCGATCGATGGTCAAATAGCAGATTCTTTCTTCGGTTGGCAAAAGAGTTCAGATCCATGCATGGCAAAAAGTGCTGCAAAATCTTCCTTTGAAATGTTGAGGATACTTCCATCCATTCCTCGTGCTCGTCCTACTGAATCTCTGAAAATTACCAAATTCATCAGGAATTAGATCATAATCAGTATTATTATTCAAATGTTCTTCGAATAGATGTTTGTAACGGATGACGATCAATGGGTTGTGGCTGCTGTCTATCGTTGGCGGCTGACGGCTGAGACAGATTCATGATCTATAGGCTGGGTGTTGTCTCTGCTCCTCTCTGGTTTCGGGTTTCGACATCGATCGATGGCGTAGGCTTGCTGTCGACCGATGTTGATCTTACATATGCAGACGATGTATGGAGAAGTCCTCAATCATTCATGGCAAGACCATGGTACTCAATGATTTTCTCTCTTTGGTAGTCCTCGTCATACTCATCAGATCTCGTCTCAGGTAGTTCAGTGTTCACTGCGAAACTCTCACGAAAGCTCTCCTCTGCCCAACTACCTTGTAGAGGTAATCAATCGCTGTCTGGGGCTGTGTAGTAACGTCAAAGTGCAGATAGCAGTGTGATGGCAAAGTGAAAGTCTCATTCGCAGGACTGTTGTCGGTCGATTCTCTGGATGAATGTTAATGTCGATCGGTGGATGAATATTAATGTCGATCGATGGTGGAGTCCCGCTGTCGATCGATCCTGAATATTCGGTTTCGTATTCATCCTCATAACTTCAGTTGTATGCTGCAATGAATCATGTGTTAACCCCAGTGTCGGATGTCTATCGTCTCATAACTCTGACTGGATCATAGTGAACATAATGATTTATCAGTGTCATACATAACTGATTTGTCTGCATGTTGCAAACTGCTCCTACAGTAGCCATGAAATCTTTCCCAAGTAGTAGAGAATGATTCTTGTTTTGCTTGTTATCTAGGACATGGAAGTCAACTGGAACTAGTGCGTTTCCAATCTGCACCTCAAGGTCTCTGATGATTCCTCCTGAGTTCCTCGTAGAATGATCCACGAAAGTGAATGAATCATGCGAAGGCTCTATCTTCAGACCCAGATGTTCTGACATTACCTTGGGTAGTATGCTGACTGATGAACCTGTGTCACATATCACACATGGAAATTTAAAACCCTTAACCAAGCAAGGTACTGCAAAATTTCCAAGATCACTCTTCTTCTTCAGTGTAATCCGCTGCTTCATCTTCTCTCTGATCTGGTCGAAGATCCTATGTATGTCCTGCTCAGTTTCCTTGGTTTCCCTGAAGAACATCCACAGCCTATGGGTAAAGTAAGCCTCCTTGAATGGATTGTCCAAGGGTATCCGGAGAACTCTTTTGGTGAAGCTGTCCATCTCCTTCTCGTTAACTCCTCGCTTGAGATGATTATGAACCTTTTCCTTTCTTTTCCTCAAGGTTCTCCTCTCAGAAATCTTATCAACTTGCATTGGCTCTAGTGCTTTTATATGCCATGTGTTCTGAAGGTTGAGATGGGTTTCTGAGTGCTTTTAGTCGTTCTACATCTGTTAGGGGTTTTTTGTGTAGGATCTTGTGAGTACCACGAAATGATGGAAAATCTTTGATTTCGTATAGATTTAAAGAGAAATAGACTTGAAGAGATGTTTTATTGAGTAAACAAGCCGGAACTACAATGTATTGAGTATGAACCCTAGTTCTAGCCCTCTAGCTCTAATCTCTAAGTCTTCAAGTGTCGATCCCCTGTTCTAGAGTTTGGGCTCCCCTTATATAGTTGTCTTGTAGTCGGCCTGAGTTGGTTTGAGTAGGTTAAACTTTGTGTTCAGGTTGGTGTAGATAGCATCTATCTTCCCATTGAAATCCACTGTCAGCTGCTGCTGGCCTTGAAGAACTTGATCAAGCTTTTTTTCAATCTTGCTCTCATGGGTGTTGTTTCTGGTAAGAAGAGTCTCCGTAGGGTTTGTTGCTGTTATTGTATTTGTTGTTGTAGGGTTTCTGATACTTCGATCTTTGGTTGTAGTTGCTCTTCTATCCATTACTATATGAGTTTATGTATCCACTATGATTCCCAGACATCTTATTCTGAAAACCAGTACCACTGATGGATTTCACATTTTCCTCGTCGTTCATGTCACTGTCGACGTCTACAGCTTCTACATCTTCTGCAAAGCTAACCTACTTCTTGAGAAGCTTATGAACACTATCTAGCTTGGCCTTGACGTCGTCCAACTGCTCCTTCCCAAGAGTAGTGGCCGAAATCTTTCTCTCAAAATCAGTGTTCTTCGTGTTGTTGTTAGATGCCAAGTTCTCAATGAGTCTCGCAGCTTCTTCTGGATTCCTAGTGTTGAAATTTCCTTCACTAGCTATGTCCAGAGCCATCTGATATGCCAGTGCGATGCCTCTGAAAAAAGTGTTGAGCAGCTGCACTTCATTGAATCCATGGTGTGGACAATATCTCTGATAGGACTTGAATCTCATCCAAGGGCTTCTAAATGACTCCATTGGCCCCTGTGTGAATGTAGAAATCTTTCTTTTCAACTCTTCAGCACGTCCCTCATCAAAGAAATTACGGTGGAATGCGTTCTTGACTTCAATCCAAGATTTAAGAGATCCTAATGGTAACTGCTTGAGCCAGTGCGAAGCGTCTCTAGCTTGTGAGTATTTGAAGAGTTTGAAAAAGAGATATTCCTCAACGACTCTATTGGCTTCAATGGCAGAAACAAAATCCACGAACTGCTCCAGATGGTCCATAGGATGCTCATGTGGGAGACCACAGTAAGGTGTATGTCCCAAAAGTGTAAAGTACTGAGGCTTCAGCTCGAAATCGTTCCTCTGAATAGCTGGTGGACGAATAGCAGATCTGTTGGCGTAGTATTGATCAAGACGGTTGTAGTCAGCCAATGTTCTGGGTCGAGCAGCCTGCACATTATCATCACCTACAGCTTGAGCATCGGCTGCAGTGGCATCGGCATCAAGATCAGAAATTACAGCCCTCTGATCATCTAACCTCCGACCTGGTGCGTTACGCAGATGACCCTCCTGGTCATGCAGGTCTCCATTCTCGTCTCGCACCAAAAAAAGAGTCTCGACCATGTCTCGCGAACAGATGTCGATCAATGTTTGGGTGGAAGTGTTGATCGGCTGTAGTTCACATGTGTCGGTCGACGGATTTGAGTTGTTTTCGATCGATGCGGCTTGCCTCTCTTTGCGGATTGTGCGTTCCAAACGTGTGGGATCTGAGAATAGCAGCATTTTTTTTCCTTGTTGTTTCTGGTAGTGCTGGGCATGCACCTGAAAGAAATCAAGAAAAACATTTATGAGAATTTTCAGTAACAAAAAAAAACCTAGACTAAATCTAGCTAATAAGATCCAATGGTGATCGAAGCTCCCCGGTAACGGTGCCAAATTTGATATCACCAAATTACCCCAATGAGAGACTTTACTCGCTCAAATAAGAGGTTCAGTTGTAGTACTTAGGGATCGAATCCACATAGAGGTATGACACACAATAGAGCCTAACAAGTTTATGACTAACTAACAAGTTTATGACTAAGTGATCTCATTCAAATTACCCTAAGGAGTGAATTACTCTCTCAAATAAGAGGTTCAGTTGTAGTACTTAGAGATCGAATTCTCAGGGAGCTAGAGAACCTAATAAATCTAATTAAGTTGATTAAGCTAGGTTGATTGTGATTAAATATAAAAGACAGGTTTGTGACCAAGGTAGTTGCTCGATTGATTGATTGGGGTTTTGGTACTTAGATGAAAGTAGCTAGACTTAGGGTTTTTATTCAGGTAATCAGGATTATTATCCTACAGATGCCTAACAAAATGTATGCAATATATTATAGAGCTCAACACTTAATAACAAACCATTAGGCTCTCACTTTCTAGGTTTGTCTATTGACCAGTGTCGATCGATGATTCTATAGGAATATCGATCAATACACTTGTTGAAACGTCGACTGATTATTCTATTGGAATATTGATCTACGCTTATGGTCAAGCGTTAATGTACGGGTTGAATGTGTGGGTTGAATGTGTGCTCACTAAGCTTCCTAGATCAGCTCTCGCCTTACTCTAGCAATCTTAGCTCAATTAGAATGGATTCAGGGTGAGATGCAAGCTATCGCTTATGTCTACAACTCCTAGGGCAAGTTCTAGGTAGCTAATCTAGAAGCACGCATTAATGACAATCCTAAATATGAATTTCATAACTTAGCAATCTATAGTTGGGGCTAATCCCTCATAACCTATTTTAACCCTAAATCTAACAAAGAGAATTACTCAGACATGGCTAAACAATTCATAACATCAATAAGGTATAAAACCTGCATAGATAAATAGATAGATATCAATAGGGTTCTAATCACAAATTTCTTTGGATCTTCTCTCCAATCTACTAAAAATCCTAGAAAACCTTTAGTTGTTCAAAATAGTAAAACAAGAAAGCATACTTTGCCTCTAACATGTTGGCAAAGCTTATATAATTAGGTTAAAACTCGTCAGGGTTAATCTTGTAAATTGGTGAATACTTGGGCTCTAAGTCGGCTGAGACCAAACGGGCTTTCTGCACGCTTCACTATCGATCGATGTCAAGTTGTGAACATTGATCAATTATTCCTCTTCAATGTATGGTCGTGTTCGATGGTCCTCTCGGGTGTTTACTCCAAATATCTCCAAAATCATCACTTTCCTCCAAATCACTTCTGATCCTATAAATATACTAAATAGACTCTATAATATAATATATAGTAGTTAAAACAATTATAACCATGGGTAAAAGTGGGTCAAATCCATGGTCTATCATTAAGCTAGGCAAACAATTAAACAGTAAATAGCATAGGCGAAAAAGACAGTTGTTCGATTGATTGATTGAGGTCGTAAACAATTATGAGAAATAGCTAGATTTAGGGTTTCAGGTAATTTGAAAGATAATGATATAGATGCTAAGGTTTCAATCCTAGAACACGAATTCTAATTGCAAAATATTCCAGCTTCCGCGTGCGAATAATTCATATTGATCTAAGTCTATAACTTAGCTGTCACTTGTTGATATAATTTGAATGTCGATCGACGCTATGTGACTAGCCTCGCTCGATGTTTACCTAGTCAAGTTGTACCAAGCTAGTTTGACTAAATCAGTTGTCGCTTGTTTCTAGCAATCCTAACTCAAGGAAATTAATTCAGGTAAGAGACCATGCTTTTGCGTGCGCCCAATTATCCTAAGTTCAGGGTTCTAGTTAGCTATTCTAAAACACAAGCATTAATAACAATTCCTACGAATGCAAGGATGCACAAACAAGTATCTGGACCTGCAGGTAAACAATAGTTCATATCCTCTCTCCCTACTAACTTCTCCTTTAGTCAAAGTCTGCTTTATTGGAAAATCATTGACCAAGGTTTGATATGCTTCCATGAATCAAGCTTTAATGGTTTTAGCCACCAAATCATATTCATTTTTTTTTTACATATATCCTATGATTATTTGTGAATCAAGCCTTAATGGTTGTAGCCACCATGTCCTGTTCTAATCATTTACCTATAGAATTCTTATGAAGCAAGCCTTAATGGTTGTAGCCACCAAGTCCTGTTCGGATTCCTTCCTAATAATTTTTTTTATTTCTAACTATATTATATATATATATATATATATATATATATTTTATAACTATATCTATAATTATATCTCTATATTTGGAAAATAGAGAGAGGGAGGGTGATAAATCTACACAAGGCTTTACCTTCCAGACTTGTTTGAAGAATCCGATCTCATGTATACCAAGCCCCAAGATAAGCAGTGTTGAGCTCAATTAGGTTGGAGGTCAGCTTTGCTTCCTTCAAACATTCTCAGCAAGTGTAAAATAGTTGACAAGTTGATTCACTTTGGTATATTTAGTGCTATCTGGCATCTGCAACTAGTAAATCTAGAATGGTGTGGTTAGATAACAAGCAAAAATCAAACAAGTTCATTTTCCCTTTCTTGACTCAATAAAAACTCTTTTTAAAAACATTTAAATAAGACTCATGAATAAACTAATATAAGTAAACATCCCCCCAGACTTAAACTACATTGTCCCCAGTGTAAATTCAGTCGGAGTTATGTGAATAACTAAAGCATAAAGACTCAATGTAACAAGTAAGAACGATATACCAGACCAAATTAGATGTCGATCGATGTAATTGTGTTGACATCGGTCGCGGCAGGTGATGTTCTGTCGATCGATGTCGGCAGTGTTTCGTCGGTCGATACTCATGGCAATCGTCTACTCGGATCTTTTTATTTTCTTTTTCTTTTTATGACCTGAAATAATTTTAAAAACTAACATAAGTACTAAACTAATAAAAACCAATTAGATATTACCTAATAGTGGGTTGCCTCCCACTCAGCGCTTTGTTATAGTCATTTAGCTTGACTTTGGAGGTGATTTGGCTAGTAATGTTGAAAGCTGGAACTTGCTGGAAAACAAGTCTCCATCTCTTCTCTACGCTTGTTGAACCATGTGTAGATGATATTTCCAGAGAGGTTCTGATGTAGTTCGTGATGTACATCAGAAGGTGTGTCAAGACGTATGTCAAGACGTACGGTAGGACGTCAAGTGGAGAAGTTGCTTACAAGGAGATTGTCTAAGGTGATTGCATGTGTAAGTGGAGATTGGAAAAAGAAAGAGAATATCTTGTTGAAGACAAAGTATGTTTTCCATTAAAGAAAGAGACTTTGCTTGGAGAAGAAGTGTTACTTGGAGAGGAATAGGAAGTTTCCTTATTTTGAATGGAAGTTCATTAAGGTGCATTTAATGAACTTGGAGAACAAGTCTACGGTTTATATATAAAGAGGGACGTGCCCCTTATGAGAAGGACAGTACCCAGAGATTAAAGTGAGAGAGAGTTTCATTGTTGAGTTTCATTGTGTTCTTGTTGAGTGTCTGACGGAGTGTCTGATGGAGTGTTCCGTTGTACTTGGTGTTGTGACGTTGGTGCTGGCGTTACGTGTAGCGGAGTTGTCCGTTGTGGTGTGGTGATCAATCTGTACGTTAGTGTTGGCGTGCTCGTTGGTATCCTTGGTGTGCATTAGGTTCTGGCGTACTCGGTGACGTACTTGGGTGAAGTACTTGGTGACGTACCTTCAGAGACTTGGAGGTTGAAGCCTGGACTCAGGGGGAGTTTAGCTCAAGGTTGGTTAACCTTGAAGAGTCCATGTTATAGAAGAGAGCGGTGATTCAAGAGGTTCGTGCTTGTATTACGCGTTTGCGAATTGGTTGTAATTTTCTTTCTCATTCTAGTGAATTCGAATACTGGACAAGGTTCCGAGGAGTAGGAAACGAACCTCGTTAACAAACTCTGTGTGTCATTTACTTTCGGCTCTAGTTATTTCTGACTCACCCACACTTACAAGTTGTATCAGAGCGGGGCTCGATAGAGTTAATGACTAGTTTCGAGTAGATCAGGGTGAGTGACAGAGACTGCGTCAGGAAGTATGACATAGTTTAGGAAACCCATCTTGATGGAGGGATATCGAGAAGGGTTGTCTATGAGAAAGCCACCGAGGTTTGATTCATCTAATTATGGATATTGGAAGGTATGTATGCAAGCCTTCATCAGTGGTCTTGATGAAGAGTGTTGGAGTATAATTGAGACTGGTTGGAGTCCTCCTGTGATACTTGATGATGAGAAGGTTGAAGTTCTTAAGCCGAGAGAGAAGTGGACTGCTGCAGAGAAGAAGGCTTCAAGCTGCAATTCTAAGGCGAAGACGGCGATCTACAATGCTATTGATGTGAGCTACTTCAATCTGATTTCTCAATGTGTGTCAGCTCAGAAGGAGTGGAAGACATTGGAGAACATGTTTGAAGGTACTCCAAGTGTCAAGCGAACCAAGCTGGATATGTTAGCATCTAGATTTGAAAATCTAAGGATGGATGAAGAAGAAATCGTGGCTCAGTTTAGTGCCAAGTTGTGTGACATATCTAATGAGTGCTTTGCGCTTGGGAAACCGTTCAAGGACAAGAAGCTGGTGAAGAAGTTGAAGAGGTCGCTGCCAGAGAAGTTTGAGTCAAAGATTTCTGTTGTAGAAGAAGCTCATAATCTGGATGAGATGGCTTTTGATGAGTTTGTTGGGATTCTCCAAGCCTTTGAGTTAAGCAAGGCGTATGGAGATAAAGATAAGAAGAAGGATAAGGATAAGGAGACGGAAGATCCTTATGGTGTTGCTTTGAAAGTCTCACCTTCTGAAGATCCTATGACGATGCTGTCAAGAAATCTTGCTGAGTATCGGAAACAACAGCGAGACATAAGAGACAATGGAAAAAGAGGTGGTTCGAGAAGACCACCATCAAAGCTACGATGCTATGAGTGCAATGGGATTGGACATGTTCGGTTGGAATGTCCAAATTTACAGAGGCACGATAAGAAGAGGAACAATAAGAGTGACTCTGATACTGATTCAGATCATGGTGATAATCTGAAGAACTTTGTGGCGTTTACAACCTTGGTTTCTATGAAGAAGTCTGCGGCAGAATCTGTGTCATCGTCTGTGTCATCATCTGTGTCAGGGTCTACACGTGGAGATGATGATGTTGCTGGGAGTGAGAATGACGCTGAGGGTTTCGATCTGGCTAAGAAGTATGAGACATTGAATGCACAATGGCTCACGATGGTTGAGGAGAATTCCGTTTTGGCTAAGGAGAAAGTCAAGCTAGTGGCTCAGATTGGTGAAGCATTGAAACATGCTTCAGAGAAAGAAGAAGAAGCAAGACAAGCTAGAGTTCAACTTGAAGAAACTCAGAAAGGTATGAGCATGCTTAATACTGGTACGGATCAGTTGGATCATCTTCTCAGCATTGGGAAAAGTAGTCGGTGTGGTCTCGGGTTCAAGGGTGAATCTTCTAAAGGTGGATGTGTTTTTGTGTCTGCTATTGCGACAGAGAACATAGCGACATATGCTACAAAACCAGCTGTTAAGAGTTCAAGAAGAACTGTAACAGACGGTAAAGCTGTGACTGATGATGTGAAGGTTGCGACTGCTACTGCAAAGGCTGCTACTGTGACTGTCCCAAGGACTGGTGAAGCGACTGCTGCAAGGGCTGCGACAGCGACTGCTGCAAAGGGTGAAGAGTGCACTTCGACGAGCTTTTGTTCCTTTTTGTCATCATTGTGGAGTTCATGGTCATATTAGGCCAAGGTGTTTCAAGCTGTTGAGGGAGAAACATCAGATGAAGCAAACATATGGTATGAGGTTTCATAATCCAGTATGTTATTGTGAAGATGAAGGTCAAGTTCAGCGTGGTGGTCTTAATTCTGGTCATAGAGCTAATCATGGAGGGATAAGGCTCATGAATACGTGGTCTGGATGATATGGTCATTATGGAGATGGTGGAATGGGTTTCTATCCTCAATATGGAGGATGGCGATCATCTTCGTATTAGTTTTTTACCATGATGTGACTCAAAGGGGGAGATTGAAGATGCTGCTTCATGCCTGAGTTGTTGAGTTCACATGCATAGTCAAAAATGGGGAGATTGTAGATGATATTTCCAGAGAGGTTCTGATGTAGTTCGTGATGTACATCAGAAGGTGTGTCAAGACGTATGTCAAGACGTACGGCAGGACGTCGAGTGGAGAAGTTGCTTACAAAGAGATTGTCTAAGGTGATTGCGTGTGTAAGTGGAGATTGGGAAAAGAAAGAGAATATCTTGTTGAAGACAAAGAACGTTTTCCATTAAGCAAAGAGGCTTTGCTTGGAGAAAAAGTGTTACTTGGAGAGGAATATGAAGTTTCCTTATATGGGAATGGAAGTTCATTAAGGTGCATTTAACAAACTTGGAGAGCAAGTCTACGGTTTATATATAAGGAGGGACGTGCCCTTATGAGAAGGACATCACCCAGAGATTAAAGTGAGAGAGAGATTCATTGTTAAGTTTCACTGTGTTCTTGTTGAGTGTCTGACGAAGTGTCTGACGTAGTGTCTGACGGAGTGTTCCGTTGTACTTGGTGTTATGACGTTGGTGTTGGCGTGCTCGTTACGTGTAGCGGAGTTGTTCGTTGTGGTGTGGTGATCAATCTGTACGTTAGTGTTGGCGTGCTCGGTTGTATCCTTGGTGTGCGTTAGGTTCTGACGTACTCGGTGACGTACTTGGGTGAAGTACTTGGTGACGTACCTTAAGAGAGTTGGAGGTTGAAGCCTAGACTTAGGGGGAGTTTAGCTCAAGGTTGGTTAACCTTGAAGAGTTCATGTTATAGAAGAGAGCGGTGATTCAAGAGGGTTGTGCTTGTATTACGCGTTTGCGAATTGGTTGTAATTTGCTTTCTCATTCTAGTGAATTCTAATACTGGACAAGGTCCTGGGGAGTAGGAAACGAACCTCGTTAACAACCTCTGTGTGTCATTTACTTTCTCCTCTAGTTATTTCTGACTCACCCACACTTACACCATGTACCAGTGAAGTCTCGTATTGCTTCATCTCCTCTGCGGCATTTGTCTGTTATTGATGCAGTTGTGTTTTCTATCTTCTGCAATCTGTCTCCAAGACTCTCAAGGTTGAACTGATGTCTCATAAGTGTGGTGTATGTTTCAGCTGAGATCTCCTCTCCATGGTTGTATGTATCAGACATATCTGATTTCGCATTTGGCACTAGCCTGCCTCGGTTTGTAGCTTCGTCGACCGATGTTCGTCTGTGACTGTCGGTCGATTTGTTGTTGCGTTTATCGATCGATGCCGATCCTTCTGGTCGACGAGCAATGTATTTCTGAATCTCTACTATCTCCCTCTATATTGCTTCTATCTGAGAAGGCAAAGAACTCATTGTAAGGTCCATTGGGAAATAGATGTCATCACATCTCCTATCAAGTCTCTCTTCTGTAGTTTCCAGAGTTCTGTAGATCCTTTCTACCAACTGATCAATCTCTACTCTGGTGTAGGAATCTGGTTGAGACTTCATCGGATTCGAATGTGTGAGGTCGTCTTCGATCGATGTTGAGTGGTGTCTGTCGATCGACGCTGGTGCGGTTGCTTCGGCCGCACGCTGTGTCTGGATCTTAGCTATGTCTTGCCTCATCTCTTCCATGCATGTAGTCAACCAACTGATAATATCATTCAGTGGGTAGTTGACACCATCAAACTTCATCTGGAAGTCGCCTTCATTCTTTTCTTGGGCTCCACAGACTCCATAGAACATCTGATTGATCTCATCTTTGGTGTAGATTTTTGGTACTAGTTTGTTCTGTGTGAATGACCTAGCATGCTCTGGAAGACATAGGTATATGTGCTCATCCATTAAGGCTCTTTCCAGAAGACTTCTGATATCATCCTTGGATACTCTGATGATGCGTCTGTCTACATCTCTGGCATGTTCCTGATCATCTCTGTAGACTTCATACTCATCTTTCTCTTCCCAGTCGAATCTCCTAGTGCCATCACGGTCATATGCTCTTTTTCCAAATTTTGGACGTCTGTCGATCGATGATGGAGGGTTGATTTCGATCGACGGTCAAGTATGTTGTCGATAATTCGGATTGAAACGATCATCTACTCCACTAGCTGTGTCATAGAACTCGTTTGTAACCCTTTGTTGATGCGCTGGACTGCTGCGTTGTTGCATGAAGAGCTTGTCTGCTCCATTAGCCATCTGAAGAATTTCTTCAATGTCCTCTCTGGATATTTGTAGTGCATGTCCATCCATTGCTCTTGCATAGCCATCTAGGTCCCTAAAAATACCAAACTCATCATGTGTTAGATACTGATTATCATATTTAGCTTGTTTGCTTACAGTGGATAGTGGTTTCAGACAGATGTCGATCGATGATGGAGGTTTCTCGTCGATCGATACATTATGAGCTCTGGCGATCGATTCTTCTCTTTCTCTGTCGATCGCTGCGCGTCTGTCCGCTTCACTTATTCGACTGAAACGAGTTTCTTTCCCGCAGGCTTCTGCAAAAAGTGAATTTGTTTCTGCTTGTGCCTGAATTTCTGGTTTGAGGGGGCGGAATTTGTAGACGAGAATCCCTTCCCTTCTGTAATCTTCATCAAACATATCATCGCAGATCTCAGGTGTTGCATTGTGTGTTGCCATGATGGGATTGTAGTAGTCATTCTCCCAATCTCCTGGACTGCTGTCGACCAATTCTTCTTTGGGAATGTCGATCGATTTCTGGTGCGCACTGTCGATCGATGTGGCGGTGTGAGTTTCGATCGACGCCAAAACTGATTTTCATAAGATTTAACCCGACAACATATTTAGAAGCCGATTTTCGAAAATTACATCCGACAACATGTTACGGAACAAATTTCGTAAAATTAAACTCGACAACATTTTATTGAACAAATTTCATAAAATTAAAATTGAAAACATTTTACAAAACAACTATTTATAAAGTTAAACTTGACATAATTTTACGAAACAACTTTTCGTAAAATTAGACTCGGCAACATTTCATGGAACAACTTTCATAAAATAACTCGACAGTATTTTACGATACAACTTTCATAGAAAACATTTTACAACAATAAAGAAACAGCTCTCGTAAATAAAACTTAAAAAAAAAACAATTTGACGACCTTTGGAAAAAAAAAATCGTACGAAATTACCAATGGAAAATCAAGGGCCATAACAAGACCAGTTTGCCCAAAGTTTGACGAACTGAGCACTTCGCCCACATGGCATGGTGCCCTTGCTGCTGCTTCATCTTCAGCCAATTCACCCTTCGTCGATTCGTCGTCCCCTCCTCCTCATTTTGTCTCGACGCTTTCATAAAAGTTCTGCTGATGCAAATGACGCAATCAAGTTTTACAAACTTCTGCCACGTTGAGTTGAAAACAGCTACTAGTAAACATGTGATTGAGTTTTTAACAATATAAGAAGTTTATTTGATTTTAAAAGTTTCGTTGACGACCAAATCATACAAGAATTAGAATTGAGCTTTGCGAAGTTCCGCAACATTGAGTCAAAAATGGTTATTCCTAAACGCCAAACAAGTTTTTGACAAAAAACTTAATCAGTCTCTTAAAACCAATGGTACGCAGACAGAAACTCGGATCACAAGATCATGATCGACAAAATAAATTGCAAAATGGGCTATGGTCTAAACACGGCCAGGAACGTAGAAAACCCCGAAATGAGTCGATTTGCTTAATTACTGAAGTTGGGTTGACAGATACGAGGAGAAAAATTAAGGTATGTATGACTTGAAAATTATTGAAATTAGACTTAGAAATTTGGTAGGAAAGTGCCAAGAAAAAAATTCCTAAGAGATTTCCGAAAAAATTAGGAACTTAGAGCACCATTAACCCAAGTGCTTATGGGGGTGCTTAACAAAAAATAATATAATAGTGGGTGGGTTCCAGGGTGGGATCCACAAAATTTTAAGCACCAGCTCTTCTGTAGCCTATTTAAGCACTGCTGCTTGCACTGTTCGCGGGTCCCACTGATACGTGGGGATCCGCGATTGGTCCATTTTTTTTTATCAGGAAAAAAAATAAAATAAAAATAAATTTTAAGCACTAAATTTTAAGCACCCCCATTATGGGTTGTTAGGTTAATGGTGCTCTTAGAATATAGGTGGTCAATCTAATAAACTGGGTCTTAGACTATTTTTTTCTCTCTCGTTCTATTATTATTTAACTATTCATGCAGATCTTGCAAAACAATCTAATCTCTCGTAAAACCGAGAAATGATCGTCACACACTCAAGCATACTCAGCTCGAAGCATAAAGAAAAAAAGAACTAGAGACACGAATGTCGTCTTAAAATCGAATCGCTCCTAGAATTTTTCTTAAAACCGACTCACTCCAAGTCGGCAACCTAAAAACAACCAAAAATCACAACCCCGATAATTTTAATCCTCAGAAGGACGTATGCAACCCATCAAAAGATCGGCTCAAAAACAAATGGGAGTGTGTAGGTATATTATACTTGTATACTCATGTACTTCAAAAACTTTTTGTCTCGACATCAATAAAACTCTTTCGACAAAGAAAAGTCTTACAGCCTTAGGCAAAAAAATACTTAGGCAATACATTTCCCCATTGAGAGCATCCAAAAATCAAACGAACATCTAAGATTCGTCTAAATGCTAGAGACAAAGAAAAACCATCAAAAACATAGTCTTGAAAACTCTGCAGAATCTCTTAACACAATCATGCATTTCGAAAAAACTGTAAGAACATCGGACTACTAACACGACGGTTAGCCAAAGTTCTGGGGACCTCACAACTTAACAAAAAAAGTTTCGTATAAATCCAAAAATTATACGAGACATCTTCAAACAAAAAGGGGATGCTCTTAATTTTCGTATAACCAAGCGAATCACGGAAAAGCATTAAAAACATTTTGCGACAAAGCAAAATCAAAGGTGCTAGCAGCAGCGAGAAAACTAGGGGAAAGCCTTCTCCTTTCGTTGACCAGATTTCCCGCTGGTTTACCAATTCTTTCCACTCGAGAAATGAATAGGTCATGAGCATTTTTCGCAAAACCTACGAAAATGATTCCTACAAAAATCGTAACGAAAAAGCTTTCGTAAAAATGAGTTATCATGAAACAACTTTCACCAGAGATCGGAATCAAAGCAAAAACTATTCTTGTAAAATATGCGGATACATAAGTACTTCAACGTATCTTGACAAAGCTTCATTTCACAGTCTTCATAAAATCTGTCGCCCATCACTTTTGTATAACTAAAATATTTTATACGAAAAAGTTGATGGGAAGAAAAGATCTATATCATGCAAAATGATTTCCTAATATGAAGACATGAGCGAGGAAAACCTCGTCCTTGCTCATTTACTACGCAAGAATTACAAGTAATCAGCGAGCAATGCGCTCCCTTTATTTCTAAGCAAATCCTCTCTCATAAAACTTACACAAAACATCCTTCGTATAGTCAGACCGAGTTATATGAAACAACTTTTGGAAACAAACAGAATGGCTTTTGTGATTGAAAGCAAAATTATACGAAAAATGATTTTAAATGACTAAAAGAAGGATTATACGAAGCGCTCATTGTATGATTGAAACCTGAAGTGCAAAACCATTTTCTACTACATCAGCTACCTCAATGTCAAAAGAGCCAGTACACTTAGCCTATCGCGCTGAACAAAAACTCTTTCATCCTTGACCAATTATGCCTACCTTGAAAGCCCCAATCAGAACTCGGCACACCTTTAATGACAATTCTAACTAGCATGACTTTAATGCTCACGCAAAATTGGCATGGTATAACCCTCGACGTACTACGCCCCGGCTGTACGGCTAAACAAAGCCTTCACACCAAGCCAAAAAACTTGAGCAACCAACGCTATATCTAATCACTCAACGGTAAAACGAAAATCTACAATTCGTCCAGAAATGCCAAGTGATAACTACAGAAATGAGTTTTGAATAACCCAAAACGAAAATCATACCATAAAGTCTTCATACCAAAACTCAGTCCTAAAAACCAAGCGGTTATCAGAAAATATAGACTTCTCGTCAATCAAACTAGTACCACATTCTTCACAAGGCATTTCAAATTTGCAAAGTTTAGCCCACAAACACGGCATACGAAAGAACTCTCGTAAAAATCTCTTCGAGTTATACGAAACATCTTTCTATAACCACATAGACAATTTTGGAAAGCCAACTTCTTGTGAAACACCCCTAGGGAATACTCCACTTCCAAAAACAAACTTACGCGACCTTTCGGTCCAATTTTCTCCGTCACAAACCAAAAGATTTAACATCAAACTCAGAATAATTTTGGGTTGTGAATGCTCGAACAAGTCTTTCGCAACAGTCCAAAACATGTTCTCAAGACATTAATTTACGTTTACTTGAAAGAAAAGATAGTCTTGAGTATCGCGAGATGTAGCAAACACTGGAAGAATTGGCTGTCAACGTTAAACTCCTTCCTTGATAATGCAAGCTCAAATTAACCCTCGATCCAACTCTCTCAAATAAGAGATCGGATGTACCATTTATTAGAGACTAAGTCTCCCACATCGGTAGATGGAAGGGATCCTAAGCAATATATAAGATAGATGAGCCACTCCTCTTATAAACAATTGGTTTTGGGTTGGAAACTCATCTAACTTAACACTTGGGGATCGAATCCACAGGGAGCGGGGGCACGCAATAGATCAGCTGAATAATAAGATCAAGCTAGGCAAATAAATGTTAAGACAATAAATATTAAATAAGCAGTAAATAATACAGATGAGATGTGTGTTCACAGATAAGAAAGAAGCTAAACTTTCAGGTTAGGTAATCCAAATTATGATATAGTTGTTAAGTGCATGTGATAATCAATCATAGAACTAGAATATTAATATAAGATTGTCCAGCTCTTAGTGCGATACTACGTGTTGGAATTCTATGTCCACGCTTTCGTGTGTAAAACGGAACCGTTGTCGATCGATGCACCTATAGGGTGTCGAACGATACTCTTCCAAACAAGCTTTAAGCTTTAATCAATAAGTTCACTAAATCGGTTAGACAAGCTAGCTACAGCTCGTGTCTAACAACCTAGCTCAAAAAAATTGCTATCAGGTATGAGCCTTCTCTCGTAGTCGTCAACTCCTAAATTATGATCCTAGTTAGCTACTCTAGAATGGAAGCAATAAGTATTAACTTTGTGAACGATGTCAATTTATCACCTTAGCAGTTCTAATATCAATAACTTTTCATAACCATAAAAATCCTAAGTCTAGCGAGGTAACTACTCATACATAATCAAACAAGACATAAAGATAAACTGAATAAATTGCATAATTAGATAGAGATAGAAAAACCAGAACCAATACAATACTCTGAATGAGTTCTCGGATCTTCTCTCCAAAGCCTTAATCTTTGAAAACTATAAAATCTTAATCTGTGTTGTTTTTGCCCAAACAATGGCACAACTTATATATTATAGGTTAAAACTCGCCAGGGGCATTCTTATAAATTGTGTAGATTTTTGGGCTTAAACTTGATCTTGCCTTCGAAGCTTCTCGCATTGGGTGTCGATCGACACCAAGGATGTGTGTCGACCGAAACTTCCTCTGTGTATCGACTCTGACGCCTCTTCATTTGCTCAGCTACGGGTTTGGCTCCATTTAGCTCCATAAAGTCCACAATGTTCTAGAACGTACCTAAACCTCTAAATACACTAGAATATACTCCAAATATAACATAAAGACTCTAAATAAGATATATACTATGGCATAAAGTGATCAAATCCATAGTATATCAACTCCCCCAGACATTTTGCTTGTCCTCATGGAAAACATTGAATAGTCTCTGGAAAAGGTTTGAAAACGACAAGGACTCAAAACAATTTCTAGAAGTTTTACAAAAACCTCTGCAATAATGTAAACTAGAACTTGACCCGTGCCACCGCTCGGGTGTTTGATTTTACTTGTGTTCAACGTAAACTCATAAACCGCTGGTTTTATAAAAAAAATCTCATGTATATTTTTTATGTTTGGTAATTTACATACAGAGAAGAATATATTATTTTATAATATAGATATTTGATAATAATTTTTTTTGGTACCCAATATTATATTATAAAATTTATAACTTGATGCAATTTGATGTGATATAGGAAAAGGTTATCTCCCTTTAGTACATGTGATTTAGTTAATATTCTTACAATATTAATAATAGTCAATATATGAATATCGATTTGATTAGATCAATTTCCAAATTGAAATTAATCAATTTAAATTAATTTTAAATGCAGCGGTAGAATCTGTAAATAAAAATAAATACATAAAGGAAGTACTTAATTTATTGTAAATACAATGGCTAAATATGTAAATAAAAGAAAATACTAAAAATATTGCTATCAATGTTTCCAAACAATTCTCATTTATACTGTTATCCATGTTTCCAAACAGTACCAAGAGGTACTTCAGTTTTAATAATATAGATGGTAGTGAATCATTCTAACCGTAGAAGTGATTCAATGTACTATACAATATCTTAGCAACCATACCATACAGCTAACAACTATACTAATAACGCCTCACATACCCCTCTACTGACCTCATTTCTGCAAGTAAATGTGTAGGCTAAATCTTGGGAGTATCGATCACATGACAAATGGACTCTTACTGAGACAAGTATTTTGACCAACAAGCAGTCTATTCCTAATCCATTTCCTCTCTTTCTTCTCACTTCTCTTAGTCAATGTGTCTCTCTTTTACATGGTATCATTTTATTTTTTGATAGACTGAGATATTTTGGACAGACTTCCATGAATCAAACTCCAATAGTTGTAGCCACCGGTTCATGTTCACTTCTTTTTGACGTTTATCTCTTTTTAGAATTTTTATGAATCAAGCTTTAATGGTTTATTATGTTCAAATTCTTTAAAATTGAAGGGGAGAGAGAGAGGGGAACTAGCACAAACAGACTTTTACCTTCCGGACTTGTAGGAGGAATCCGATCCAGTGCATACCAAGCCCAAAAAAAATGCTGATGTAGTTAATTAAGGTTGGAAGTCAACTTTAGTTTCTCCATACATTCTTAGCAGGCGTGAGTGTTAGTGGTAGGTGATCCAATGCAGTATTTCCATCTAAAAACTAATAAAAATCAAAAAACTTATCATCATCCCCTTCTTGACTCGATAAAACTTTAAGACTCAAAAAGTAAAATAAAAAACAAAACTCAATATTAATAACACCTCCCCCAGAAAAAGCCTCATATCATGTGGGGAAGCCTAATGGAGGACTTTTCTCACAATCCTCTCTTCGTGAAACCATGAAAGAATACATTATTAGAAAAAAATCTCAGATATTCTGAAGAAATTCGGGGGCACACCCGCTCGTCTCCTCAAGGATTAAACATTCTCAGTCTCTTTGAAACAACCAGAAAAGGAGGAGGAGTTAGGATATTGTAAGTACTCAACCAATACACTGCAGCTTTCTCGAAGTCAGATAAGGGATCTGTGTTTTCTTCCTTCATGACCTCCTCATCGTCACCCACCTCATGAGTTTACTCACAAGCAACGTGGTCAGGTCTCGGATCATTCAACTCACTTTTAGACTCAACATTTGAACGTAAAAAAATCCCTCGTAAATCTTCTACCGAAACTAAGGCATTGGGGCAAGAGTTTTCGCAAACACAAAAAGAGAACGAGAAATTGTTCTATACCTTAGAAAAATTCTTGATCGGTGAGCATGCAAATAAAGAGGAAAAAAGTGTATCCACTTAACATTCATTATGTTTTCAGGAATACTCAGGATCGGAAAGGCGATACTTAGCTATCGGTTTAACTTAAACAATTATCTTTAACTCATTAGAATCAAACAATTCTCACGAGTTGGGGTGCTAACTGTTGGGGTCAAAATTGGCCCTAGCAAAATCAATAGCTAAAATCATTCAAAATCATATCATTTACAAGAATGAGCCGGAAATCTCGAGATAACAATGCCGCATACGCCGTGCCTAATTGAACAAAGATACGTAGAACAAAATCCGCATATTTCTTCCCGGAAAGGTAATATTGAGATTTCCGTCCAAACAAAAATTACTTGAAAAACGTTTTTTCGAAAGGTTAATCTGAGAAACAGCATGGTGTTACAAAACAATCTTCTGTAAAATAGAGTTTGGAAAGTTTATACGAACAAACTTTCGTAAAACAAGCAAGACAAGTTTTACGAAACAATCGTCCATTAGATAAACTTCTCAAAGTTTCTATGGAAAAAAAATCTCATAAAACTAGCAAACCTTTCTGAAAGCATACAAAACCATCAACAGATAATAGAGACGAGACAAGGCAAGAGGATGGCATCATAGCCCATACTCTCTTTCCTACCTCATTGCCCAGGCGCACACTCTCTCTCTCGTACCTAATCGCCTAGGACCACACTATTTCTCCTACCTCATTGCCCATGAGACTCTCTCTTGCTCACCGCCAAGCTCATTGCCAAAGCTCATTGCCCAAACTCATAGCCTGAGCTCATCTCCCAAGCTCATTGCCCATGAGCTTTTCCTCTCTTCTCATCGCCGTGCCTCATCTCCTGACCTCATCGCCTGAGATCATCTCCCGACCTCATCGCCTGAGATCATTGCCAGACCTCATCTCCCATGAATTCTGTCTGATATGTTCTTCGTTTCGTCGTAATCAAAGTTTTCATTGAGATTTTATGTAGAAAACAAAAACATGTTTTCTCGTATAATTCAATGTTTTAGACCAAAAATAAAATAAAATGATTTTTATCATTCATAGACCGCACAAAAAGTCGCAACTTCGAGTGAATTGAAGATTTTTCCAAGAAACGTTGTAAAACGCGCAAGTTGTAAAATGGTCTAAAATGGTCTGGAACACAACAACACGGTCCATTTACGACTTAGGACTTGGAACGGTTCAATGTCAGTGACAAGTTATGTTACTTGGAGAGGATAATGAAATATATCCAGTAAAGATAAACTCAAATCCCGAAAAAAAATTAGGCAAGATAAGAGAAAAAAGAGGATAATGAAATATATCCAGAAAAATAAACTCAAATCCCGAAAAAAAATAAGGCAAGATAAGAGAAAAAGGAGGATACGCATATGTGGGGAAAAGGAAACTCAGCCGACCTTGGAGGACTATATAACAGAGGCGAGGCAGAAAAGAAAAAGAGAAGTTTTTCGCTATATAAACTTTCTGCAATTAAAAACATTAGACTATATTTTCGTCATGCTTTATTTTCTATTGCTTGTACTAGATTACTAGACAAACGTCGCAAAAGCAATTTGATTTCTTGTTCAACTCTTTGTAAATTGAATTTTTTCAGTTTGATCTTCAAAAGGGTACATAAGCAGAGCATTTTATAAAATTTAGTCCTAAATCAATAAAAACAATTTTTGCATCTCTCTTCGTTTTTTTTTTTTTTAGTTTGTGTGATTGTGTAGAGAATCTGGACCTTCAAATAAAGCTACGCTTATTTCCACCATAAATTTTCAGTGCAAAATTCGATTTCCACGATAATTACTCACGATAATTACAGTGGTCCCCTGGGAAAGAAACAACTTGGAAAAAGTAGGAATCATTAAGAACTATGGAGTAGATAGGATTGGAATAGTTTTCACAACGTGCTATAAATATTATGGAAATAAATAAAAACAAAAACATTAAAAACAAATTGACAGTCGTTTTCTTCATGGGCCGCCGTGACAAGACCCATACTAGACGACAACACATCCGTTAACAACCCAATCTTTTCTTTCTGGAAATTTTATGGCGTAAATATCATTGTTCCTTTCTTTAAGTTATTTTTTCCTGTTTATTTTTACTTTTGTGAATGATCTTAATTGTCGAAATGATAGAAGAATTAGGCCTTAAAAATGAAAAGAACTCTTTTTAGTTTAATTTTTGCCAGTGTTGTCATATTTTGTAAATAAAAAGTATATATAACAGCAAAATGTGCTAAATTTTGAAAATTTATTTATTACAGTTTACTATTTTTTATAAAAAACTTTTTTCATTTGTAACTATAATATCAAATATATTAGATAAACTAAATAGTTTTTAGTTAATATATTTAAAAAATGCTGACCCCAGAAACTTTTAACTTAATTTATCTTGCTATAAAATATTTTCTTATTTTCTTAGTAAGTTAACCTAAAGTAGTTAACTTAAATCTTTTTACTAAAAAAAAAGTAAGTTAACCAGTAATGTATGTGCGGCAGCATATGCATGGCTTCTCTCTCCAATTTCCTAAGTTCTCCTATGGACTCAAAGATAACCTAAATGTCAAAATTTGAGATTCTAGCTAGCCTAATGACACACTTGTCGACATATGATCATCCGGTTATTATAATTTTATTATAAATTTCTAGATTGACTAAAGCATGTATAAGATGTATTTTACACCTGCTTAATAAAATCTCTCATAATATGAGCTTTAAATGTATGTTTTTAACACAGAGGAGTACTAGATCGAAATTCAGACAAATTGAAAACGTCTACAGACGGTTAAGTATGATTGAAACAATAGTGGAAAGGTTCAAGCTCTGTTAAATGAAGAAATTCAAATTAATTAAACTTTTCAACTACTAAAACATTATCACTTAGTTAATTGTATTTAACTGGATCTATTATAGTGATTATATATATATATGTATATATATATATATATATATATATATATATATATTGAACTTAGTGCTTAACTATAATTGCGTGTAACATAATACGTATCCTTAATTTTACATTTTAGAATTTTTTTTTTCAAAAGAGAGAAAATAAAATGATGTATACCATCTATCTATATATATATAAAAATGTTTGTCTCCCTCCTGTTGCGATACCTCAGCATCCATATCACAAAGTCGAGTCCTGAGAAGCCGACATGTGTCCCTTCTATTAATACTCTGCGTTTCATTTATAGAGTGGGCTACTGCTTTCAGTTTTGTTATAGAGTTGAGCCGAAATTGAAAACATTGTCGAAGCCCAATATTGACAATCTTGCAATCATCTATTTTTAAGGTTCATGATATTCTTCAAACTCTGATTTGTTAAACCGACCATGGAGTTTCGGATAGGTTATGAGAGACGAATTTTACGGCCAATCTTTGGTAAGAACTGTCATTTGTGTCGATTTTTCTGTATTCCTTCTCGACGGCAAAGGGAAACCGGACCGTTAAGGGATGCATTCAATGTTGCCATTGACAACCTTCTTAATTACCCACCCTTCCATGTTTCCTCATTCAATGAATATCTTTTTTCTTCCAGTCGGTGAATCTTCTGCTATAAAAGGTGAGCTTGGAACCCGTGAACATCATCATTTCATTCCACACAACCATAAAAAAA
>NC_027752.1:28659301-28675751 GCF_000695525.1 Brassica oleracea var. oleracea
CAAACCAACAAAATATTAAGAAAAACCACAACAGATAATTGGAAAACATATAAACCAGATATAAAAAAAAAACATAAGAACAAAAAAAAGAAAAAAAATTGTATTAATATAAACAAAAAGATTTATTCAAATAAATGTGTTAAAAAAACTCATGAATTCCAAAACAAAATTAACCATGGATTCTATACTGATATAATCATAATTTTTTATATATTTGCATGGCCAAAAGTATAGATGTAATACAAAAAATGACAAAATAAATAAAAGTATAAATAAATTAAGATGACCTACAACAAAACTAATCAATAGATATATATGCAACACCAAAATAAGTTTAATTATAAAATTTAGTTAATAGCAACAAGATTGGATTGAGTTCCTGACATTAAAAAATTTTAACACATAAAATAAAAAATATAACAACAATTATAAAAACAAAAATAATAAGAAAATCATTCCCGCGCGTAGCTCCATTAAAAATATATATTTGAAATTTTGAAATTGCTTTTGGAGATGTTCTTAACATGAAACAATTGGTTTTGATCCGTACTCCATTATATGTTCATCTTTTAAATAATAATAACATAACTATTATATATAACTTTTATATAAACATAAACAAATCAACTTTTAAAAAATGTATTCATATTTCATATCATTTTTCAATTTCAATATTTTGATGTTTTCATTGAATTACAGATAAATATAATATAATATCATCAAATTCAACACACATTATATATCAAATAATTTAATAAAGTAGGTAAAATTTAACTAATATATAGTATCATAAAGTTAATTTTTTTTTTTTGAACAACATAATCAACTATTGTAACATAAGCAAAATATATATTATCACATATAATCTCTCCTCACATAAAACTATATAAAAGACAAAATTCATTATCATATACATCTCTTGGAAATGAAAACTTAAAACATAAAACACAAAATCATACAAAATAATAACCTAGATCACAAGTAAAGTATATCCCGCCCTAGGGCGGGCCGATCCTAGTAGCATATAAAATTTAATATAATAGCAATGAAGTATTCATTTTGGTATTATATTTTAAAATATCAATAAATGTTAGTGTTGGTTTTCAAAACTTTGATATACTATATCAAACTTCATCTGAAATGAAATTCACAAAATGGAAGTATTATTAGTTATAATATTTATAAATACGGTGTAAAGATATTGAACCGTCAAATTAATGGAAGCGCAAGATTCGCAATTTCACTCTCCTTATTATTTACACTTTCTAACAGAAGTAATGAAATGTATTCATTACCAAAAAAACAGCATGATACCGATGGAAAATACCGTCAGAAATCAGTCGGAAAGCAATAATATCGATGAAATCCCGACCACACCATCCGTCGGAACCATTTCGATGAGAAACAAAAAAACCGCCGGGATTCTGTCGGGGAATAAAGAATGAAACATATTCACTACAAGAAAACAGTAAGATACCGATGGAAAAAAAAAACCGTCGGAAATCGGTCAGAAAACGACAAAATCGATGAAATCCCAACGACACCGTCCGTCGGAACCATTTCGTCAGGAAAAGAAAAAAACACTGTCGGGATTCCATCGGTAATTCCCGAAGGCAATACTCCTTACGGACTCTTGATGACAACAACCCGTCGGAATGTCTGTCCGTAGTTACATGCAAATTCCTGACCACTCGGCTTTGTCGGTGTTTACCATGTACCGACCAAATGTGGTCGTCGGGATTTTGTAAAATTTGTTTGCCTGAGTTGTTCAAGTTGTTCTTCTGTGGCATTTATGTACTTAAAAGCACATATCTGCCATATAAATCATGTTGAAATAGTATTAGATGTTAGACATTTTTCAAAAATATTTCAAATAATTCATAGTTTTGTATGTGCGTACTTCTCATATTCAAGAACTTCTTCGCAGTTGGCAAGCAAATATGTGTGCAAATGAGTATGCTCAACCACAGTAAGCCTTCGATCCTTTGATTTCCCACTATGTCATCCAGTTTGTATAAATATGTTTGGCACATAAACATAATAAATTGTCCTTTCACCTCTATTATCATGGCGTGCATGTCTTCGACTTTTTGTTCAAATTTCTAATGGAAAGTAGAATTGAGAAAACTTTGAGATTTCTTCATTGATGCTCTATGCCACTATTGGTCCCTCTACCTTGCTTAAAATTTTGACCTTCTTCTTGGGATGAAATATATACTGCTTGAACAGATACATCGACCTATATTACACAAGACCACCAAGTGTTGCTTTTCTCGCAAGATGAATAGAAAGATGCTCCATAACATAAAACGATGGAATAAATATCTTCTCGAGATTGCAAAGGACTGTTGGTAAGTTAGCCTCCAAATGGTGAATACCATCCGATGTGAGTGATCTCGAGCATAAATCACGGAAGAAAGCACTTATCCCTACATACATAAAGAAAACAAATTCCATAAATATATATATAATCATAAAAAATTATATGACAAATAATTAAATAGGTTAAAATATAAAATACATTGCTTCATGGAAATTTCATGGCAATAGTCCGGAAAAGACAAACGGAAAGAGGCGATACATCATTACATGACAATTGTAGCTCTTTAAGTCACTAAACTTCACTTTTGTCGATGCAATTACGCAAATTTGATGCATAACCGTCTGAGAATTTAACGCTGTTTGTATTCCAATAAAAAAACACTTCTTCCGCAGTTGCATCCAGTCGGTATATGGGAATCAAACCTTTACCGTGCTCATCAACATGAAGTTTGGACGAACACAAATATCGACTTTATCTAGTTTTGACTTCAAATTATTCTTCGTCTTACCTTGGAAAATAAGGATCGTGTTCATCAAATAGTAGAAAAAGTTCTTTTCAATATGTATGACATCTAAACAGTGCAGTAGCAAATGACTCTCCCAATATGGCAGATCCTTTTTTTTTGCAATTATGATGTTCTCCAACACCATAAATAGGATCATATCCATTTTCACCTATGTCTGGCGTTTTATCTGCACCAAACAATCTCTTAATTGTTCCACCAAATTTTTGCCACTTACTTCTTCTGGTGGACTGTCAAACATCATCTTGTTCTTCGTAAACAATGTCTTACTCTTACGATATGGATGATCGTGTGGTAGAAATCTCATGTGACAGTCAAACCAACACGTTTGCCGTTCGTTTTAAGTTGGAAAGCATATGTATTGTCTTGACAATAAGGACATGATAGCTTCCCATGAGCCGCCTGATAGCTTCCCATGAGCCGCCCATCCAGATAACATACAATATGCTGAAAAATTATTTATTGTCCACAAAAATACTGCTCGTATCTGAAAATTTTATTTCTACGAAACATTATATATAAGAACACTGTGCTCCCATAATAATTGCAACTCATATATCAATGGTTGAAAAAACATATCTAGTGATCTTTTAGGATGATCTGGCCTGGGAACAAAAATTGAAAGGAACAAAAACTCAGGTCGCATACACAAATCTGGTGATAAGTTGTAAGGTGTCACAGTTACTGGCCACAATGAATATTGTCTTCCATGCTTTCCAAATGGGCTGAAACCATCTGTGTATAGTCCAAGATACATATTTCTTCTTTCAGATGTGAATTATGTTATGTCGATTGGAAATTCTTACACACTTTTGCATCTGAACGATGTGTTTTCTCACCATTTATTGAGTGATCAGCATGCCATCTCATTGGTCATGTTTTACGTTCTGACTGATATAACCTCTTCAATCTTTCAGTCAACGGAAAATACCACATTAATTTGTATGGCACCGAAACTCTTTCGCTTGTGTCCTGATAATTGAAGTTTTCCACAGAATTAAAATTTTTTAAGTTTCTCATATGCTCTTCAGTAAATCATGCAGTTATCGATGCATACATCTGACACCTGATACGGTAAATCAAGACCAACGACCAATTTTTGAACCTCGTAATATGAACCATGTGCAAGATTATCTTCAGGTAGAACATATCTCACAAAATCAACAATCGCATTCACACATTCTTCAGCCAAATTAAGTCGGGCTTAATCGCCATCAATCTACTTGCAGATGATAAGGGTGAATGACCATCTCTACATCCTTTGTACAATGGTTGCTTAGCTGCATCTAACATTTCAAAAAATCTTATAGCTTCTAAATTGGGTTGTTCTCAACTATCTCTTTCCTCTTCATTTACCATCTGAACAGTCCCTAGGTTCATCTAACCTATCCGCAGTGTGAGGTTCACTACTACTACCATAATCAAATCGTTCTCCATGAAGATACCAAATCTTATGACCGGGTGTAAACCCTTTCAGATATAAATGATTCCATACTTTCGTTTTCTTAATACTCCTATTATTCTTAACCCTATAGCATAGACATAATAACTTACCTTTTCTTGCTTCTGGTTGACTTTGAGCTAACGCCATGAATTCTTGAATACCATGTGCGTACTTGCTGTAAGTAAACTTGTATTTGGATCCAAATGAGGCTTATGTATCAAAGAACGAAAACTATTAGGAGTATCCATGATTTTTATTGTTTTGTTGTGAATTGTGAATGAATGAAAGAGAGCTTGTATTTGTACGCAAATCTTGAAAGTTTTCTGTCGGGAATCCGACGAGACTGTTCAATTTTAAACAGACATATAACAGTTATAAATCAGTTGGTAACTCGTCAGTAATCCATCGGGAATCTCCAAATTTAAACGACTATTTAATGGTTATAAATATGTCGGGAAATGGTCGAAATACCGACAGAATCCCGACGTGATGCCAACGATTTTACTGAGTGGTCGGTATATACAATTTTTAACAAGAGATACTTTTCGTCGAGATTTTGTCGGGAATGCCGACAAAACACCGACGACCTCTGTTCAGTCGGGAAATACCAACGGATTTCCGACGACTTTGAAAATTATAATTCCCGACTGATAGTCGTCAAAATTTCGTCGCCTGACGGAACATTTTCTGTCGGGAATAACCGTGATTTCTTGTATTGAAAACAAAATACACACATCGTTTACGAGTTCACTTTATATCAGAGTATCAAACTAATATCGACAAAGGTTTGTATGCAATCTATTATAATACATATATATATATATATATAAAATCAAATTTTGGATTCATTTGCTAGGAATGCGAGATCTTTCTATAAAGATCTATGTTTTATTGGTTGTTCTATTCCGGTCTAATTGCCTAAACCACTTCAAGTTTGAGTAATATAATAGTCTTGTCATGTCAAAAAAATAAAAATAATATATATATATATATATATATATATATATTTTTGGAAGAGATCGAGGGTTCAAATGAATACGAAAAAGAATGAAAGATAAAGCTATTAATTTGAACAAAGCAAACTTAAAATCAACTTTGTTTATTTCACGATATTCGAACTGAACTCTCTTCTCCACAAAAGAGCTATTGGTTACGTTATATGTGGTGTTTTGTTACTCTACTTGGAAGAGTAATTAAAGAGAGACCAGTTCTGAAATGTGCAGATTCATTGGGTACAAACACATGATGTAAAACATTTTTTTTTTTAATCAACGGTAACTTGTTAGATACACTTAGATTCCAATGATGTATTTAGAGCATTTTTAACCCGCGGGTATTATTAAATAAATAAAAGATATATATTTTAATTATATATTATTATTTTTTAAAAATAATATAAATTATATATTTATAATTAAAATAATATAAATATGTGTAATATTTTATATATTTTTAGGAAAATATATTATTTAAAAATTAAATTTGCGTGTTCGTAGATATTCTAATCCATTTCGGTCGATCTGCACTGGTCCTCTTAAAATAAGTTTAACCCGTACCTGCAACTCAACTTTTTTCAAATCGCTCTATCCACGCCCAATGGCGGATCTATAAGTGTTTTTAGTTGGAGGCACAACACTGAAGAACCAGAAAATATGAGTGAAAAGCACTTTTGTTACTTGTCTAGTAAACCAAGAATAATTTAATCAAATTAATAGAGCTTATTTAAGAAAAAATGAAAAATAATAAGGAACACATGATTCTAAATCCGAACAGCTAAGTCCATCCATACTCGCACTCACCCCACAGAGGATCGAATGGAGTGGAACCTGCGGGTTTTGAATAAAATTCCCAGCTCTTCGTTGTTGTGATAAAAGGAATCAAATCTTGGTAGCAAACAAAGAAGATTGAAAGCAGAGAGGACAACGAAGCACGGTGGTACACGTTGTCCATGTGAATTGCTATACTAAATTTATAAACAGTCCCACCTACCGTCCATCAAGATTTGAATTAACTTTCTTTTATTTAAATTTAATTAATATGCTTATAATTTACGCAAACTGATCGCGTTCTTGATTTGATGCTTAAAGAAATGTTTCTCTCCTCTCGCAAATCATTGATTAACTCAAACAAATGTATTTAAAACAGCGAATAAGTAAAAGTTAGACAACCAATTTAGCGTTATTTTTAATATTACATCTTATATATTAAAACATAAGTCATAACTTTGATTCATGTGTGATTTTTAAAAAAATAGATCTAATAGACCTATTCTTATAAAATCATGTTACATTTAATCTTTAATTTTATCATTTAAATTTTAGGCTTACCAGAAATTTTTATTGAGCTATCAATAATTGGATTTAAACAATAGATGATTCACTGGATTTATAGATAGTATAAATTAAATAGATATAATTTAATGTTGTAATACTATAACTCCATATGTCTATAATTTAAATATTTATCGATGTTAACTTTTAAAATTATAAAGATTTTTTTTTAAATAACAAAAATCATATTATCTAACAATGATTAATCTTTACTGCCTTAAACCAATAAAACAAATTTTAAACTATATAGTTTATTTTAAAAATTAAAAAAAAAACTAAATGTTTAATTATTTACTCGATAATATAAATCTATGAAGCGAAAAGTTTAGTTTTTTAAAAACTTTCTAAATTTGTGAAATATTACAATATATTTGGATATGACAATAAAATAATATTTTACTAATCTTTATATATATAGATACGATTTTAATAATGAAATAATATTTCGAAAATATATAAATAGAAGAAGATACAAATACATATGAAAGTTGAAACAATCTATTCAATGAAAAAAATATACCGTAAACTTATTATGTTTTAAAAATTGATAGACATATATATATTATAATATATACCAATTATAATTGAAAACAAAATATTTATATAAAAATAAATAAAAACAAAAATCTGCGCGGTTGCACGGGTTAATATTATATTTACTATTAAAAATACTCACGAGAAAAGTTTACGATTAAAGTACCTTCTGATTTTGATGTAACCTAACTTTAAGATATATAATATGATTGACAGCTAATTGAAGATAGCCACTGACAATTTACAAAATAAAAAATGATTGAATATGTTTTTGGCGTGACAAGTGGGACTCCTTGTGCAGTTGATCCTCATTTTAAGCTAAATAGCTAATATAGCTTTTTATCATATATTCTTAATGTTTCATTTTAAATATCATTTTAGATTTATGGTTATTAAAAAAATTTTAGAAAAATTCCCTATGATAGCTATTTTTAAGTTTTTGTCACAAAAATATCACTCAACGAAGAAAATGATCAAAATAAGTTTTATTAAAGGGTAAAAAAGTATTTTTACCCTAGGGTTAACTAATATAAACTTAGGGTTTAGAGTTAAGGGGTTGAGTTTTGGGGATATGGTTTCAAATTTAAAAAAAATAAAAAAAAATATCAAAAATTTCAAAAAATAGGCTATTTTGGTCATTTTTTAAAGTTATTTTTGTGACAAAACTTAAAAAAAGGCTATTTGAAAGAATTGCCCAAAAAATTAACTTAAAATGAAGAAATGAGAAAGAAACAATGAAATGAACACTTGCGCGGTTTAGATCTGAAAAACTGCTAAGAAACTGTTTTTCTCATTTCTTATTCATCCATAAAGTATAAACCTTCACCCCCGCGCTCCAATGTGAAAGTGCAAAACAAGTCAGATACAGAAAATAATACATACAAGTATAATATTTTATTTACTTCACAAGTACTACAGCAAGATAATAATGAAGATTTATCATTACATAGATAAAATGTCTTAATAGTTCACTTCCAAGTTGACTAACATGTCACACTCAGATAGAGACATACACTTAACATGTTCCTAGATCAATCTAACCCAAGCATCCCTCTAACCCCCTCATGACCCGTGGCCCTTATGTTTAGTCTCATTCAACACCAAAACCCTTATACTTACGGCTTTCTCTTGAGGTGGTATCTATCCCAAGGCACGTCTCTATCTACTTATATTTGTAGATTCCGGGGCTAGTCTTAGCCAAATTCACAAAAAAAAAAGATATTCTCATATCTTCTTTTACGAAATATTTCCAAATATTCTTCAAAAGTTTTTGGAAATCTTTCCTTGATGATTTACCTTTTCACCAAGGTAAATCATAGCTTTGTTAGGCTCCAAATAGTCTTTACTTCAGCTCTAAGTCGGCTCCAATTACATTCTTCAAGTCAGCTGCACAGCTTCACTTCACGAAGCACATCTTGTACGACTTCATGTAGTACTTCATGACTGGTACATGACACCTTCATGAGTTGTTTTTCTTCAGCTTCTAAAACCCAGTTATCAGTGCACTAACAATCTCCCCCTTGATGATTGAGTTTTATAATACATCGCTCATACACTGCTTCAACTCAGCCACCATGCTTCTTGATGTATTTTTTCTTCCCTTCTTCCCTCTTGCCTTCAGGATCTTCACTAGTGACTTAGGTGA
Organism: Brassica oleracea var. oleracea; assembly: GCF_000695525.1. Taxonomy (NCBI): domain Eukaryota; kingdom Viridiplantae; phylum Streptophyta; class Magnoliopsida; order Brassicales; family Brassicaceae; genus Brassica; species Brassica oleracea. Next base: position 28,668,101 of record NC_027752.1, read on the forward strand.
TCCGCTCTGATACCAATTGAAAGTCCAAGACGGGTCTGATACAGAGAATAATACATACAAGTACAATGCTTTATTTACTTCACAATCTACTACATCAGGATAATAATAAAGGTTTATCTTTACATAGATAAAATGTCTTACTAGCTCCCTTCCGAATTGACTAACATGTCACACTCAGACAGAGACACTAGCCTAACATGTTCCTAGATCAAACTAACTCAAGAACCCCTATGACCCCCTCATGACCCTTAACCCTTATGTTTTGTGTCTACTCTCATTCAACACCAAAACCCTTATGCTTACGGCCTTCTCTTGAGGTCCCTATCCCAAGACACATATCTATCTACTTATACTTGTAGATTTCGTATCTAGCCTTAGCCAACTTCACAAGGAAGAGATATTCTCATATCTTCCTTTATGGAATATTTCCAAATCTTCTCCAAGGTAAATCATAGCTTGCGTAGCCTTCAAGTAGTATTTACTTCAGCTCTAAGTCGGCTCCAATTATACTCTCAAGTCAGCTACACAGCTTCACTTCCCGTAGCACTTCTTGTATGACTTCATGTAGTACTTCACGACTGGTACATGGACACATTGAGGAGTTGTTTTTCTCCAGCTTCTAAAACTCAGTTATCACTGCACTAACACAATACCTTTCCATCGCGACTTTCCCATTTTCGGACGATAGTTGTTCCCGCCAATTTACTTAGGCGAAAACTCAATCTCAAGCTGACTGTCAAAGCCGACAAGTCTAGCTACTCTTTCTAAATCGTACCAATTTTGTATGAGTCTGACCAATACTATCTGAATCAGCTCATCCCGTTAGGCCGACAATGTCAACCTTTTAGTATGTCTAGCTGACCAGCTCAACCGTTATGTCCGAATCTGACAACACTTTCTGAATTCCGACCAATGTTGTCCGAAAATTTCGCATTTTTTTAGCAAAAGTCCAAACACATCCAAAATTCGCGGAATTAACAATAATCTGAGCGTAAGACCGACTGGACGAGATTATAATAGCTCAAAAATAGATCAGATCCTAGATTTTTTTCCTGACCGTGGACCATCCAATTCGATTTAACAGGCATCGTCTCCTCTTCCATGTAGCCAATCCTTTTAATCTTGGCCATATCTTTTTAGCATCATCCAAACCGAAATCTCAACTGAATGATCTAAGCCACACATTCCTTGAATCATCCTATCTTCTATGGAACACGGGCTCTACACTCAGATTTTATGGTCGGGAATGAGAGAAAAGTTGTTCTCGAGAGGGCTTATATATTGGAGGTGCGAATCAAGAGTTTGGCAGCCAAGCGTACTGTGGATCTGTGTTCAGCCTCTTATGTGGCTAATAAGGTCATGACCGCTAGCTATTTAAATGTACTCGGACCTTTAAAAGGGAAATGGGAGAGGAAAAGACGAATTCGATTGTGATTTTAGCCTCGAAAAGGTCATTGCTAACATATATCTTATCAACGAGATTATGAAAAATGATTTTTGGTGTCAGACGAGCTTCCCCGTCTTTGGTCTAAAAAAGATTAAACTTCGTGATGAGTGGAGGTTGATGCAGTGTCCGACCATTCTATCGGGAAACTCGATCTTCTATAGATCTCTAAGGAGCTTCTTCTTGAAAACTCTTTGCTGAAAGTGCCTCTTAATGTTAACGAATTTGAAAGCAACCTTGGTTCACCGGTGTCCTGGTGGTGATGCAGTGGGTCGCGGTTGGCGATCATCTTGTCAAGGAGAAGGAGCAGGCTCGTTTTTATGGGGCGTGACTACATTCATTTTTATGCTTTAATAATGCATGTATTTCGATTTATTTTGATCTTTATGTCGTTTGCCTTGGAATAATTGTTTGTTTTATATGTGGTATGGTAAGACTCTTTATTGCTTTTTGTTTTTGTTGAGATCGATACACACGGTCAATCAAACATCGACTTTTTTTAATCGACAGAGGCGATTGTTATGTTCTATAGACATTGTTTTAAAATGTTAGGTTAGTTGACTTGATATGCACATTCGAGGCTCAGATCATTTCAGTTTGACGAGAGGTCTATGTAATGAACAGTGTTCGGCATGGTGTATATTGAGCTTGGTGTTTATACGTTAGAGCTTAGATCATTTTAGTTGATACTATCCAGATGTTAGGTTGAATTTGGTCTTTATAAACACTATTTGGCGTGCTTGTCGCGAGTAACGAGGTTGAATATGTTTGTAGATTTTATCAGGGGCTTTGAATTTTGTAGCAGATATTTTTGCGAATAGAGAAATTTATTGAGCTTGATTTTATTATATAAAAGTCGACATTGTTTTTGGACGTCGATGATTTCATTTATAGAAATTTTATACTTTTTAAAACTTTATTTTCTTCCCTTGCTTTTGACTAGTAGACGTCTTAGCTAAGAAGAGCGTTTTGACAACCTCCATTTTGTTGGTGAAGTAGTCGTGGATTTGATCCATAAGGGGCTCGTAGAGCTCAAGGTCGTCGCCTATGCGATAGAGGATATATTCTTAGATTGTCTTCTCACAAGATGGAAACTTTTCATATGCCTCTTCACTTCAGCGGTCAACATGCCATTGAAGTCGATAGGTGAGAGACGGTGAAGCCCAAGGCCTGGGCATCTCGATCAAAAGGTCGCATGGATGTGGTGAGGAACTGTATGAACTCATGGCAATTTTTGGGTGTTTATGAAGACTCACATTATCAAAAGGCTCTATAGATGTCGTGAGTTGATTTCTTTTTTGGGTGCTTTGACTTTCCTTTTTTTAGGGACTTCTACACGGGAAATGTGATTCGTTTTTTCTTGGAAAAGCGTTTTCTTCATTTTATTTCTCGCGAAGATTTTTTTTGTGAAAAGGTATATGTGCTTGAGCTTGAGCATCGTATGTACCCTCGTCGACGGATCAAGCTTAACATAATTCAATTGTTTTATCCTGTTATGGTGTCTTCATTTTGTTTGGTCATGGCGCGATGGCGCGTGTTCTTATTATTTTCTGGATATGTGGATACCTCGGGCTTCAGATCAGTTTGATATGTGATCGACATGGTCGGTTACACAGATGAAGGCTCAATGTTTTTGTAGCTGGCCAAATAGCGTGTCCTCGAGCTATTTTGGCTTCCGCAAATGGTTGTGACACCTTTTGGCTTTAGAAAATTTAAGCATTGATAATAAGTTGATGGCACAACCTTCATGTTATAAAACCACAGCCTACAGAGTATCGCATTGAATGGGTTCACGGTTCGGTGGAACTGGGAGTCGTGAGCGAGGGATTCATGATCATACTTATGAACCCTAATAGTGTTCTTATCAAGGATGCATTATCTTCCCCATAGACAGCGCTAAAATGTGGATTTTAAAATCCACACTAGGAATTTGTTAGTGTTTGTTTGTATAATTAGAGAATAAATAACTTGTGAATAATACTATCCTTAGAACAACAACGATGTACTAAGACTTAAGTTGATAAAAATGGATTATATATTAATATAAAAAGGGTTTACAAGTGTTGATGAACACAAACGAGACTAGCCTAATGAAAAACATTGGTATAAACACAAGGTCGAAGTGTTTAGAGAATGAGAGCTCGATGTTGATGTATATGTGTGTGTAAGCTAGAATGTTCATCTCCCCTTCTCCCTTGGTCCCTCTCCTTTGTATACTTCTTTTGGTTGTTTCTTTTCCCCAACATCTCTTCTTCTTCTTGTTCAATCGATCCCTATAATTTTAAAGTTATTCTCACTTTCGAGGTTGATTTCGATTGATATGACCATCGATCTAGACTTTTTTGTATAATATTTTTTTGGACATGGACAAGATCCCAACAATAAGCTTAGTTTTTATTTAAGTATATACTATTTGATCTTAGTATTATTAATTATTTTTGGCCTTTAAGTAAGAGTTAGGACATAAGAATTAGAGTGATGAAAGATGGTTTTAAGAAAAATAAAAATAGAGATGGGATTATGAGTGATGGGACCATGGTTCAATGTTGTGATAAATATATGCATGGACGAAAAGATGCCAAATGATTGTGTTACTCACTAGACCTAATTTTTTTGAGTTTCTGTTCTGAATTATATTTACAAGAACAATTCTAATCTATTGGTATTTTAACCTTTATAATAGTATTTATAATTAGTGTTTTAGGCGGTTATTAAGACGGTTTATTTGAAATTATTGATTATACCAGAGAGAACCGATTTTTGAATGTCTAAATCAAGCTTTTAAAAATTGCTCAGAAATTATTCTGTTTAGATCTAATTTGCCGCTTAGGCTAGACCGGTTCTTAGAACACGGTTAAATGTAATTTTACTCTAACCACAGTTATTTATTTTTCTATAAACTATTGTTCTTTTCTTTGTACTTTAGTGAAAATTAATAATTTTTTATCTTTACTTTATATTTAGGTAAATACCATTTTAAAAAATACATCCAAAATATTTTTTATTTTAGTTATAGGAATGGAATCCTCTACTCTAGAAAAAAAAATATGTCAAAATACATGATTTTTGAGATGGTCTAAGATAAGATTTCATTATTTAGGTAAATACCATTTTAAAAAATACATCCAAAATATTTTTTTATCTTAGTTATAGGAATGGAATCCTCTACTCTAGAAAAAAAATATGTCAAAATACATTATTTGAGATGGTCTAAGATAAGATTTCATTATTTAAAAATAAATAATACTACAATAGAACTTAGGTAGCATGTGTTCATCGTGTAGTGTGAATGTAACTAAAATATTATAAAGAGTTTCTTTCTTTCTTAAAGCATGTGCTAATAATATCGCTGGTCAAGTAAATAATTAGTTTTCTTTTGTTTCGTCAACACAGTAATAGGCGAAGGAGACAAGAATCATTTTGGGAGATTGAGATTCTCACTTGCAGTGCACCTTGTTGTAATTTTACATATTAAAGACAAAAATAACTATTTTCTTTGTCCCAATTTCATTTATTAAATTTGCCACTGTCCACGTTATATATATAGATACATGGAAATCTCAAAATAATTAAGCTATGACAACAAGAATTTGAATTTTATAGAAATAAATTATAGATTTTGAAACTAATGACCTAAAATAACTATTTTCTTGGAATAATTTTATATAAATTATTGTTCACTCTTATTTATTTTTCTAAAATCTTGTATTTGAATTTGAAAAAACTGGATTTTAATATAGAACTACATCATCGGTTTTAACGAATTTTAACGATTTTTAATTGGGTTTGCAGGTTTAACTCAATCGGGTTTTTAATACAATTCTGAACCGGTTGGAAAACCGAATCACGGTCCGATCGGTCAGACTGGCCGGTCCAGTTTTCAAAACACTGAAAAAAAACTAACGCGGTTCCACTGAGATCGTATCACCGAAAAAAAATAACAGTGGACAGTGAAAAATGAATCTTGACCGAACAATGAAAGAAAGTGCGACAGACGCGCGAACAACAACCGTACGATCTCACTCGTTAAGATATTACCGAGTAGATTTGGTAGTCGAGGGGTGGATAGTTAAATTGAAGCTTCTTCTTTAATAGCCCAACTCTATAATCAAACAAGCCACGTAATATCATATTGCATGCTATAAATCATGGAGTGGATTGCCATTAACCAAGACAAGAGGAGAAAGCCCGTCGGTCACATCAAGCCCAACCACGGCCGCAAGGAGGAGAAAGAGTCGGCCAAAGCCTTAGCCGACTTAGGATATAAATAGTTTCTTTTTCCTATGTTTTAGTAGTTTTCCTATTTCCTCTTGGATAAGGATATGTACACTTTTCTTTTATCTTTATCTTGTAATCCTTATATAAAGGAATCCGCTTGATCATTAATAATACACAGAAATATTCAGTCTCTAAACTCTCTAATTACAACACGTTATCAGCACGATATATTCCAAAACCCTGAGACAAAACCTAACCTAAAATCCGTCACACAAAAATCTTAATCCAGGCGCAACTTAAAATCGATCTATCTCTCAAACCCTGCGGAACCAGACGACGAGACACATATCAAATTGAAGCTCTTGACGAGACGAATCCATCAGCGCAAACCGTTTGTCAATCCAATCTCAGACGCGCCCACACTCGCAGAAACAATACGCGGTGCCGTCTTGATCTTTTGGAACCCTAATCCCGAAGAACCCTAAATTGTTTCTTAATCCAGGCGCAACTTAAAATCGATCTATCTCTCAAACCCTGCGGAACCAGACGACGAGACACATATCAAATTGAAGCTCTTGACGAGACGAATCCATCAGCGCAAATAATTCTGAGAACATGAATCGAACCTGGTTGTTTTGTAAAGATTGAAACCCTAAAAGATAATCTCTAAAACTAAAAGCCATAGGTTAAATAGATCAATCCCCTATGAGTAAATCGAAGCTCTATAAGTTCGATCTAAACATAAAAACGAGATTGATCTTTTGATCAATTAAAATCAGAACCTTAAAGGTTTTTGAATCTCAAATCAAATCCCCTTGATCAAAGATCAAAGTTTTCGAAATCCCCTAAAACCCTAATTTTGGAAAATCGTTTTTTTTTTAATTTTGATTTGAAACTTGAGTTTTTGATTGATCGCCTAGAGCTATGATTAGGATTGTTTTAAAACTTTAATCTGAATCTTGTTTAAACTAAAACCCTAATCTCGAATTTTAAATTCCTAATGGCCTTGAAACCCTTAATCTTGATTGATATTCCTAAAAGCCTTGAAACCTTAAATCTCTCATTACTTAAAGCTTGAAAGATTGATTTAAAGAATTTACATATTGAATGAGAGTTAGGTTGCTAGATTATTTAATTCTAAAACCTAATAGATATGCAACTAAGAAATATGATTGAATGCATCTAGATCTCGTTTTGTATATGGCCGTGTGGCCTAATACATTGCTCACACTTGCGGCCTTGTGCCCTTGATTGATTAAAAGCCGTGTGGCTTAGTGGCCACATGATCACATTGTGAGACTTAATTTTGAATGATGATGTGATTCAGATGTCAAAAATTTCAAATAGAGACTATGCAGCCCTTAATCTCTCCGGAGATAACTATTTGCAGTGGACGCTAGATACAAAGATCAGTCTAAGGTCAAAGGGACTTGGTGATACTATCATCAAGGGCAACAATGAGACCGATAAGAATCGGTACATGGCTATAAGTATTATACGCCATCACCTCATTGAAGGTCTAAAAGATCAGTACATCACGATGGAAAATCCACTAGAACTTTGGGATGCTTTACAACATAGATATGATCACTAGAAAATGGTGTTACTTCCAAAAGCTAGAAACGACTAGAAGAATCTTAGATTCTTGGATTATAAGTCGGTGGATGAGTACAATTCAGTCTTATTTAAGACGGTCTCGATGCTGAGACTTTGTGGTGAAGTAGTAACCGAAGAAGAGTTACTTGAGAAGACTTACTCTACATTCCATTCATCGAATGTGATACTGCAACAGCAGTACATAATGAAAGGCTTCGCCACATATACTGATCTAATCTCGTGCCTGCTTCTGGCCGAGACAAACAATGAGCTCCTGATGAAAAACAGTGAAGCTAGACCTGTTGGAACATCACCATTACCGGAAGCTAATGTGGTTGAAAGGAAAGATCCCAACGAGTGTAATTATGTCCAAAATGACAAGAGATCACACGG
>NC_027752.1:28678088-28682551 GCF_000695525.1 Brassica oleracea var. oleracea
ACATATGCAAACACGATTTGCAAAGACCCAATAGTGATCTCCAAGAACAATATGGTTCACATTGTTTAGCACACATGCTTTACCGGGACACTCAATGTCAAAAGACATGAGAAACGACCTAAGAAGTCGAAGTGGTCTAATTACGGTTCAGTAATGATACTGCCCGATTACTCTCATCCTATACATACAGGAAATATCACGCACCAAGATGCGTAGAATGTAGAACCTACACTGAGGTTCACATCAGGGGGAGTAGTGCGTGTTGTACTCTTTTTCCTTCATCATGGTTTTGTCCCACTGGGTTTTCCTGATAAGGTTTTAATGAGGCAACATGAAGCGTACTACAAATCCTGTATGGTTATGACTTCCAAGGGAGAGTGTTATAAATCATGGAGTGGATTGCCATTAACCAAGACAAGAAGAGAAAGCCCGTCGGCCACATCAATCCCAACCACGGCCGCAAGGAGGAGAGAGAGTCGGCCAAAGCCTTAGCCGACTTAAGATATAGATAGTTTCATTTTCCTATGTTTTAGTAGTTTTACTATTTCCTTTTGGATAAGAATATATACACTTTCCTTTTATCTTTATTTTGTAATACTTATATAAAAAAACCCCCTTAATTATTAATAATACACAGAAATATTAGTCTCTAAACTCTCTAATTACAACATTGCAAATGTAATCCCTTTCTCACCCTCGATATAATAATAGCAGAGCACTACAATTTTCTCCACTACGAAGACTTTCTTCTTTCTCTCTCTACAAACTTTTAACTTTAACCGGTTTATGTTATGACGGAGCCGACGATGAATCTCTGGACCACCGACGATAACGCCTCTATGATGGAAGCTTTCATGAGCTCCTCCTCCGACATCTCAGCCTTATGGCCACCGGTAACGACGACGGCAACGGCGTCGACTACAGCTCCGGCACCGGCGGGATTCAACGAGGAGACTCTACAGCAAAGGCTACAAGCACTGATTGAAGGGACGAACGAAGGCTGGACCTACGCTATATTCTGGCAGCCGTCGTACGACTTCTCCGGTGCCTCCGTGCTCGGATGGGGCGATGGTTATTACAAAGGAGAAGAAGACAAGGCAAAGCCCAGACAGAGAACGTCTCCACCGCCGTTTTCAACTCCGGCGGATCAGGAGTATCGTAAGAAGGTGTTGCGTGAGCTCAACTCGTTGATCTCCGGCGGAGGTGGTCCGACGGATGATGCCGTCGATGAAGAGGTGACGGATACGGAGTGGTTTTTCTTGGTTTCGATGACGCAGAGCTTCGCTTGCGGTTCTGGGTTGGCGGGTAAGGCGTTCTCGACGGGTAACGCAGTTTGGGTTTATGGGTCGGATCAGTTAACCGGGTCGGGTTGTGAGCGGGCGAAGCAAGGAGGAGTGTTTGGGATGCAGACCATCGCGTGTATTCCTTCGGCGAACGGGGTTGTTGAACTCGGGTCAACGGAGCAGATCCGACAGAGTTCGGATCTTATGAACAAGGTACGAGTACTTTTCAATTTCAACGGTGGCGCTGGAGATTTATCGTGTCTTAACTGGAATCTTGACCCGGATCAAGGCGAGAACGATCCGTCTATGTGGATTAACGACCCGATTGGAGTACCCGAGCAGGGTAACGGAGCTCCGAGCTCTAGCTCCCAGCTTTTTGCCAAGTCGATCCAGTTTGAGAATGGTGGTAGTTCAAGCACCATCATCGAAAACCCGAATCCGGATCCAGCTCCAGCTCCGAGCCCGGTTCATTCCCAGACCCAGAATCCGAAATTCAGCAACAATTTCTCCCGCGAATTAAATTTCTCCACGTCGAGCACCACCTTGGTGAAACCAAGACCCGCCGAGATATTGAGCTTCGGCGATGAGGGTAAACGGAGCTCCGTGAACCCGGATCCGAGTTCTTATTCGGGTCAGACTCAGTTCGAGAATAAGAGAAAGAAGTCCATAGGTATGAGCGATGACAAGGTTCTAACTTTCGGAACCGGCGGAGGAGAATCCGATCACTCCGATCTAGAAGCCTCCGTCGTGAAAGAGATACCGGAGAAACGTCCCAAGAAACGTGGAAGAAAACCGGCCAACGGTAGAGAAGAGCCGCTTAACCACGTCGAAGCAGAGAGACAGAGACGCGAGAAACTAAACCAGCGATTCTACGCGTTACGTGCGGTTGTACCAAACGTCTCGAAAATGGATAAAGCTTCTTTGCTCGGAGACGCGATTGCTTACATCAACGAGCTGAAGTCTAAGGTGACCAAGACGGAATCTGAGAAAACTCAGATCAAAACCCAGCTCGAGGAAGTGAAAATGGAGCTCGCCGGAAGAAAAGCAAGCGCCGGTGGAGATCTATCATCCTCTTGCTCGTTGACAGCGATCAAACCCGTGGGGATGGAGATCGAGGTGAAGATTATCGGTTGGGATGCGATGATAAGGGTGGAATCGAGCAAGAGGAATCATCCGGCAGCGAGGTTGATGTCGGCGTTGATGGATCTAGAGCTTGAGGTGAATCACGCGAGTATGTCGGTGGTTAACGATCTGATGATACAGCAAGCGACGGTGAAGATGGGATTCAGAATATACACGCAGGAACAGCTCCGGGCGAGTTTAATCTCAAAGATTGGTTAAAAGTAAAGACTAAGAAAGTTATGGGGTCAAATCATGAGTAATCCGTTTTAGTTGGGGTTCCAGTAATTTTGTAGCTTGTAGCTATTATGTAAGAAAGTCCAAAAATAGAGCGACAAGTTTGTTTCGCTCTCTCTCTCTTATGTAACGTGTATATGACTTATACTATGTGTTACTACCAAATCGATTTCTACACAACTTTAGATAACGTTACTAACTACAAACTCCGAAGAGGGCTGATGTATTGGCTGGGGATCTCTAGCTAGATTGTGGTTGCCTTCGATCATCGGTGCTTTTTAAATGATCGAAGATCGACGAATTGTAAAGAGAGAGGCCCAGTCGCTAGTTGCTACTTTTCTTTCAATTGTAAAGAGAGGCCCATCGATCATTGGTGCTTTTTAATTCATCACTGGTTCACAATGAATTTAGAATGGTCGACCTTCTTTGAAGACTGGGTTCAGTAAAACGTCCTCAAGTTTTTCTGTTATTTCTCATGCAGGTTCGCAGTGGTGGTGTTTCAGTGTCATGTCTGAATCTCCCAATAATACAAAATATTGTTCATTTTGGTCTACAATTTGAATGAATCTGTTTTGGATTCATTCCCACAATGCCAACATTAACTAAACAATACTTGTCTACATTTTTTCTAAATTTCTGATGCAGAACTTGGAATTTGGATGGAAATCTCAATAATATTCTGGATAACATTGGTGGGCGAGGTTATTGAGAAGAATGAATTTTATGGCAATCACCATACTATTGTTCAACAGTACCAGACTGGTAATATTATATTCATGGCCACTTTGATAAGGGACTGGTGAATGTCTTAAGAAAAAACTCTTAGGATACAACAACATGGAAATGCCATAGGTTTTGGAGATAATCACTACTTGTCACCATTTCCTTCTGTCGAATCTCCTTTTATTTTAGTGTGATAATGTTTTAGATGGTACAAATCAAATCAAATCAAATATTCGTATACATAATAATAGTAACGTCTGGATATTCTAATACACACAACAAAGAAATAGCAGAAGCAGTTCTAATCTTATAATAGGATGTTTGCTTTGTGCATTTCTCTTACTTTTTTTTTCAGTCAAATCCAAAATCTTAAAGAAAGTGCACTTGCAAGATCTCTTCTAGCAAACCGGACTGACTCCTCAAGAACCAACCAACTACATGGATTTGATCAAGTTTTCATCTTTCGAGCTTCAGCTTTCCAGTCTCTTGGGCGAGGCCTAATCTTGCGATGAACCAAACAAGAACCATCCCGAGTCGTGTCCATGATCAAATGAGCTATTCTAGCTTCTTTTTTCCAATCTCTATGGCAATAAACACGCCTCACAAAGTTGTCAACAAAAACATTATCACACTCTAGCTCCTCCTCATCCTCCTCTTCTTCTTCTTCTTCTTCTTCTTCTTCTTCTTGGTCCTTTTGTTGAGTCTGGAAAGAGAGATTTTCATCATCGAGACCCGCTTCTTCCCGCATCCGCTTCCTGGCTCTATACCTGCGTTGTCTTTCCCGATTCTTCATTCGACGGATAGTAACTTCATCTTTGTCTCTCAAATCATCTTTCTCATCAACGCTCATCATCAAAGCATCTTGTATCCCTCCACTAATACCCATCTCTCCTTCAATTCCCATTACTCAAACCACTGATAAATAAAAAACCCGAGAATGGATAAGACACTAAGCTATAAAAGGAAGAATATAAGTAACAGTATAGAATCCTAGAAGTTTGATTCAGCTGCTAAAGGCACACACATACACAAATGTAAGGGTTTTAAATAGAGGATAACTGAAATGGAGATTAATTAATAGCAAATCAACCTGAAATTTTA
>NC_027752.1:28684626-28702010 GCF_000695525.1 Brassica oleracea var. oleracea
GGGGGGGGTGTGTGCCCAAATCATAAACGCTTCCAAAGAAGAAGCAACATAACTTAACATAAGCAAATCAATACTAATAGAAATAGAAAGGTTGGGTCTTTTTTTCAGTTGAGAAAAACAGAGAAGTTCGATACTAAAAAAAAGATTCTCTTTTCGATTTTAGAAAGGATTCCTTAGAAGATTCGGTTGATCTTTCAGAGGCTAGACCGGGAAATACCAATGTCGGCGATTGAGAAAATGATAACAAAACGAAAAAGAATCAATAAAGTTCATACCTTTCAAGTGCTGTGTGCTTCGGTGAAGAAAGAAACTAAAGTAGGCGAGCGATTGATTACGTTCTCTGCTTGCTTCGAGCTTTACGAAGGAAGGAACGAGAAAGGAGAGATTGTTTCTTCTCTGTGAATCGGTTAAAGTCTCTTTTCTTCCTTGCACAAAGTGTGATGATGTTAATAAAAGGAAGCCTGTAATTTACTATCAAAATGGGGGTGGTGGCGCAGTTGGCTAGCGCGTAGGTCTCATAGCTATTGAGTGATCCTGAGGTCGAGAGTTCGAGCCTCTCTCACCCCTTTTATCGTTTTTGCCATTAAAAAAAAAATTAAACTCCATTGACCCAGTGCTTTCTTCAATCCTTGGGTAATAGTCTCAGATGCTCTTAATGAGGCAAAAAGTATTCTGGCTTATTCTTACGTCAGTGTACTCTTGTCTATTTTGATACTCTTCATATCGATGGACAAAGTCGAAAGTGCTCCTCTCTATATGACCAATCAAAAGCAAGCGCGATTTCTCTCTATCCTGTCCAGGTGGATTTATGGGTTTATTGTTTTCTTATTGTTTATCTCTCTCTATTCGGATTTATTGTTTGTTTCTCTCTCCTCCAATACGGTCCGTACTGGGTTTGGCACGAGAGGAGCTCTCCTGCCCTGAAATCGAAATCAGCGATTCTTCAATTCTAAAGGAGACTGCGTCTGCTCGCTTGGATGCTGAATCATTGAGCAATGGATCCCCAACTTCAGGTAAAGCATTATCTTGGTTCTGGTTGTTCTAAAACTCGGCCGCATCACCGATTACACGGCCGAGAAAACGGTAATCGGAGATGGAGCGTGGCGAGTTCATGCATATCGGTGATGTTACGCAGTGGTCCGATTTGTGTCCGCCTGGACCGTGGAAGTGGAGAACCCGGCGTGTAAACGGTGGTGATTTCAGACCTTTTCGATGGCTGGTTTGGATGATTAGCAAACGAAAAAGAAAACCACGTGCTCCAACATTTTTAATTTATTTATTTCTTTATTTTTCACAAGCCCAATCAACCATAAGCCCCAATTATACAATTAATTCTAATTATATTTTTTCATACACTTAATTATTATGCTTTGCATGTATTATTTTATATTAAAAATTATATTATATAAATTATAGTAAAAATATTTTAATTTTGATAATTTAAAGATAAATATAGTTAAAATATATTAAACTATTTGTAATGGATGTGAACTAAAAGAAGTACAATTATATTCTGTAATCTAATTGGTATTATTTATAAATCTATAACTTTTAGTACTAATGTATTCTTCATAAACACGTATTATACAATTTTTTTTGTATTTTACGTATAAATTGTGTATTATACGTATAAAATGTATGACTTTAATAAATATTTATTATATAAATTTTTGGATTATATGTTTAAAATGTGATATTTTACATATAAGAGTACAAAAATTTCCGCCCCGCGTACTCTCTGATTTTTTTTTCCGCTTTTCCAATAAATCGCTAGGCCCGTGTGTGCCGCACGCGTAGCGCCTAGCGAGTTTCCGAATAAGGGTCTGTATCTTATAACCCCATCAATGAGACAGTAGATTTCATATTTGGGTTGTCAATTAGGGGAGAATGGGAAAGTGTGGGAGTTGGGTGGTGTGTGGAATTGGATAATCAACAAGAAAAGTCGGGGATCAAAGCTGAATTTCCCGAATGAATTGGTTGAATAGTGTGAAACTGGTAGACTAGAAAAGTGTAAGTAGGTGAAACTTTACTCCCTGACAAAAATGTGTAACAAGATATAACTTAGTATAACTTCAATAGCAAAACTGGATAACTAGGAATAACTTTAAGGGTTTAATTTTTTTTGTACAACAGATAATGAGTTATTCTTCTACAAACATACACTTTGACTATGATGGACATTATGAGAAATCTGGAGATGACTCAGAATGGATTCCAAGCGATGGTCGTTTGTATGCTATATCCTTTAAGACATCATCATTGGATAATAGTTCCAGTAACGGAGCAACAATCAAGAGGTGAGAAAGAAAGTTCATATGGTGGGAACTATAGTGAGCTTGCGAGTGGATTACCCGAAGTTGAAGTTAATCCGGGTGCAGTCACTCTATTTACTCACATTGAAGAAGCAGAAAGATATCTAGCGGGTGGTGAACGGGTGGATAATGTTGTTAATGGAGAAGGCGACGAAGGGGGCATTGGTTTGGATAACATGGACATCGTGGAGAATGAGGGCGACAAAGGGGGCATTGGTTTGGATAACATGGACAGCGTGGAGAATGAGGGCGACGTGGATAACTCTATGGGTGTTCGTCCAATTAGCGACTATATTGAGCTGCCACGTGTTGCAAAAGAAATTCCAGTGGTTAAAGAGAGGGAAGATGGTTTGGGTTTTCAGTTGTTGCAAGAATTTCCGAGTAAAGAAGCTGTCAAAGATATTATTGATAGAGCATCACCGCAGAACTGTTTTGGAATCAATATCGCCAACTCAGATAAGAGTCGATATGTGGTGAAATGTCGGGGAGCAGCTGAGGGTTGTAAATGGGTTGTGAGAGCTACAAAGATAAAGAATTCTGAAGCGTTCTCGATTAGAACATACACAGGGATGCATTCATGCTCTCATGCAACGTCATTTACTGGAACGAAAAGAAAACCTACACCAAGATGTGTTGCAGCTATAGTGCATACGAATTATCCCGGACTATATGAGACACCAACTGCGAAAACCCTGGTCGGTCTGGTGCAAAGGACATTAGGTGTGGACGTGTCGTATGCAACATGTTGGAGAGGGAAACAACAAGCTGTTGCGGATTTGCGTGGTAGTCCCGAGGAAGGATACAAAAGATTGCTTTCTTATTTGTATATGTTAGAGAAGGTGAACCCAAATACAAAAACAAGTTTGTTATTGGATGAAAACAAAAGGTTCAAATACCTATTTGTTGCGTTGGGAGCTTCTATTCAAGGGTTTGAATACATGAGGAAATTCATCACTGTGGATGCAACTTTTCTGAAGACTGTTGAAGATGGTGTTTTAATTATTGCCACGGCTCAGGATCCAAACCGTCACCATTATCCTATAGCTTTTAGTGTCGTTGATGGGGAGAAAAATGCAAGCTGGAATTGGTTTTTCACAACGCTGAAAACTGTTATACCGGATTCGACGGAATTGGTGTTCGTTTCAGACAGAAATACAAGTCTCATTAAAGCCGTTGCTGAAGTGTATCCGATGTCTAAACATGGGTATTGTATATGGCATATATCGCACAATGTGAAAGGTCATGTCAGATACGGTAGGGACGAGGTTGCAGAACAATTCAGGAAAGTTGCACAAGTTTATTCAGAGGCTGGGTTTGAACAACAGTATCAAGAGTTTAGGGAGAGGTATCCATTGTGTGCTATGTATCTTGATAAAACTGTCGATGTCAAAAAATGGGCGAAGTGTCATTTCCCCGGTGCAAGGTACAACATAGACACTTCTAATTGTGCGGAGTCTTTGAATGCTCTATTTGAAAAGGCACGAAAGATGTCTTTACTGCCTATGCTTGATACAGTTATTGATAAAATGGCTGAGTGGTTCAACAGACATAGGAAGGATGCAGCAGCCGGACCGTCGTCTCGAAAATTGGTTCCTTTAGTGGAGAACAAAATGCATAAGAGAACACCGAAAGGTGAAAAACTACAAGTGACTTCGCTGAACACTTTTAAGCTTGAATACAGTGTTATTGGAAAAGACGGGAAAACTTATTTGGTGGATTTGCAGAATAAAACGTGAAGTTGCAGGATGTTTGATAGAGATAGATACCCATGTGTCCATGTATAGACCAATAGAGTTGAGTGACATGTATGATATAATATCGCATTATTACTTGATTAGTTTGTGGGCTTTGGCGTATTGAAGGACTATATATCCAGTCCCTCATATGTCTGATTGGATCATTCCAAAAGAAGTCGAGGAAAAGTGTCCCTTACCTCCAGACTACAAAAAAAAGGGAAGAACTCGAGAAAAAAGGTTTCCTTCGGCAGGAGAAAGGCGGCCCCGCCCTAACAAGTATGTGCCGAATAGGAATTTGGGTCGCTGGTTCAACTGCTCGCAGGGAACAGAAGGATCGTAAGGAACACAAGGAACACAAGGAACACAAGTAACACAAGGGACTCAAGGGACTCAAGGAGCGCAAGGAACAGAAAGGACTCAAGGTACACATGGATCACAAGCGACTTAAGGAACGCATGGAACTCAAGGAAAACTTTGTGAAACCTGCGTTATATTATACTTGGTGAAAAACCTGCGTTATATTATTGTAAAACTTGGTGAAACCTGAGCTATATGTTTGTAAAACTTTTTGAAACCTGTGTTACGTGACTGCGTTGTATGATTGTACAACTTGGTGAAACTTCCGTTATATTATTGATGATTTATATTTCACTTTCGATCACGTTACTTGCACTTTAGATCACGTTACTAATTCATAGTTCTGAAATCCGGATCACGTTAACTGGAAATTTTTAATATCTGGATCACATTTTCTAATAATCGGGGAGGAAATACATTGTCATGATATAGTTTTTTCGTAGACATTACATTGTGAGATTAGAAAAGTTATATATATCAAGAAATCAAAATTATTTGTACATGTCCAGATCAGAAATGCATATAGAAAACATAATATAGCTGGTATAACCATAACACTAATCATCTAAGTACAGTAAAACTAAAACAATTGCAAAAAACTAGAAAAGTATAACTTTAATGGTTTTTGTATAACTACAAACTATGTGAAACTATAAGCACAGAAACTTTTTCCCGCCCAGCTTTTCAAATTTTCCCACCCATTTTTTTGAATTTTGACTCTCTCCAAAATCGATGCGGAATCGAATGAATCCCGAATCGAATCGACTCCTTGTTTTTTTGTTTCCCCCATTCATTTATCCACTATTCACTCTCTCTCTAGATTTCTCTTCTCTCTCGAGATTTCAGATTTCTCTTCGAACCCTCTCTTCTCGAGCTTTCTTCTTTCTTCTTAACTCGGATACTCAGAATCATGACTCATCCATACGAGGAGGACAGGGAGATGAAGGATTTGAAGGATGACATCGACATGTTTGGCTTCGTGGCGGATGCCGATTGTGGTATTCCGACCAGATGCCCTTGTGAGGGGGGGGGAGAATCATCAACGAGGTGTCACGGGATCCGAAGTATCAAACCGATTTTGACACTTTACCAGGGAGAAAATACTTCACTTGCAAAAATTTCGAGGTAAATTTTGGATACTTTCAGGTTTTATGTACAGATTTTGATACTTTCAGGTTTTATGCGTAGGATGATGGCTTCCATTTCCGTCAACCATGGATCTTCGGTGTCCAGGAAGAGGTTCAAATATTAAGGAAGCGTGTGGATGTGATGGCTGCAGAGATTGCTGAACTCAAGTATAAGCTTACCCGTCCGAATCCTACCAGTCCATGACATGCGTCTAGTCCACGACATGCGTCAGCGCTTAGCAAGTCTTTCTTTTGTTGTTGTCGTTGTGTAATATCTCTGTTATTTGCTTAAGGATGATGTTGAGAGATCGGATCATGTTCCTATTATCTTATGTTATGGAATAATTGTTATCCCTATTGAAGACTATCTATTTCAAAGTTTCACGAAGTAAGACTAAGATGAAAGTTTAACTTTACACAGTTTCCCATACTTGCTCTTTTTGCTCTTTCACGAATTACGTTAGTTTCACAATGTAAGACTATGATGAAAGTTTAACTTTACACAGTTTCTCATACTTGCTCTTTTTACTCTTTCACGAATTACGTTGGTTTCACGAAGTAAGAGTAAGATGAAAGTTTAACTTTACAGAGTTTTCCATACTTGCTCTTTTTGCTCTTTCACGAATTACGTTAGTTTCACGAAGTAAGACTAAGATGAAAGTTTAACTTTACACAGTTTCCCATACTTGCTCTTTTTGCTCTTTCACGAATTACGTTAGTTTCACAATGTAAGACTATGATGAAAGTTTAACTTTACACAGTTTCCCATACTTGCTCTTTTTGCTCTGAAATCAAATTACTTTAGTTTCACGAAGTTAGACTAAGATGAAAGTTTAACTTTACACAGTTTCCCATACTTGCTCTTTTTGCTCTTTCACGAATTACGTTAGTTTCACAATGTAAGACTATGATGAAAGTTTAACTTTACACACAAGAAAGTCATAGGGAAATTCAAGGAAGTCATACAAACCGAATAGAGTTCAAGGATTTCACAACGTCTTCTTACCTCCCTTCTTTGGCTTCTTGTTCTTTCTACCTGCCTTCTTCTGGGCTGCCTTCTTCGTCTGCTTCTTTTCATCTGCCTTCTGCTTGGCGTCCTTCTTTTGGGCTACCTCCTTCTGACCTGCCTCATTCTGAGCTGCTTCCTTCTGAGCTGCATCTTCCATCTTCTGGCCTCTTGTCCAAATGGGACTCCTCGCGTTATTGCAAACCTTTGGCTTTTTCGAAGAAAGTAATTCTTTTCCATCATCTTTTCTCACCCTCTTCTTTTTCTTCTTCTCAGTATTTGTCTTCTCAAGTATCTCAATCTCGAGCTTCTCAGCCGCTGCAGACATCTCTGCAGTATCATCCATGTCATCATCACCATTACCATGTTCACTCTGCACTTGGTTTACAATAGCGAGAACACTATCATCCTTAGAACCACCATCTTTATCTTCCTCCGATGAAGTATCACCACCATCTTCCTCCGATGGAGTATCATCACCATCTTCTTCCGACGGATTATCACTACCATCTTGGTCGGACGAATTATCAGTTTCCCCTTCCGACATCAGTTCACTCATTCTGGGAACACTCACCCTAAGACTTTTCACTTCGTTTTCTACAAGAGTTAGCCGGTTAGACAATGACTTGACTTTTTTGTTCACTTCCTTCATACCATCCGAGATTGCATTCATAAGCCGACCTTCCATCGCTTTTAAAGCCTCAACTCTAGGAGCCTCCACCGAATATGCATCAGTCTGTCCAGATTCTGCATTATTGGATCCTCCACCAATAGCAGGAATGGTGGGACCTTCAACCTGAGCTGTACGAGCCGCAAAATCGATGCCGAACTGTTCTTCAAAGAAAACTTGTTTCTTCCCTTTCTGTATTATCTTGGTCCAACGATCGACTGCTGCATCATCGTTGTCATCGGCCCATCAACTTTCCTTGCCCATCCCTATGCTTTCCAGAAGTTCCTTCTCAGCCGTTGTTTCTACCAAGATACTCGCAATATCTTGTGCCAAAGACACATAAAACATTACTTACCTTAGTTTCACCAAGTTTTCATAAGTCTATTCTTCTTGTTTCGACTACACAGAAAACATCAATTACCTTACTATCACCAAGATTCACGTTCACTTCATTCAAACCGAATGCCTTGGTTCCACCTTAGCGTTTGTACTATATCTTGCACATCCGCGGGCAACCAGGGCGTGCACCATTCACACTTTCTCGGAAATGGTTCCTCAAGCTTGGAATTGCCTCAAAGGCCAACAACTACGAACATACAACAAAAAGACATTACCATCAACTTAACAATAAGACAACTAAGTACAAGAGAGCTTAAGAATACCTCCAAAGGAATAGGAAAGCTTGTAAAAACCCAACTCGTCGGCACAACCCCGTTGCATTTCTCCAAGAAGCTAGAGACATCCTTCAAGTTATGTTCGAATGCATACCGCCCCCAAGGGAACTTTACACACGCATCTAGGTCATCAACAACAGTCTAGAAGAAACTGTCCACAGGTGATGCTCCCTCTCCACTCTTTCGGCCTCCGACGAGGATAGTGGCTAAGAAGTACAGAGCGGCCATCTTTAGACGATCCTGAGATGGCTTTGATTTCATTGCCAACATCTGCTTCTCCAGGTCAGCGTATGTAACCCTTTTCCCTCCAAAATACTTGTTCATGAATGTTGTACCACCCAACCTCTCATGGTTGGGGGGATACTCATGGCAGTATAGTCCAGAAATGAGTCTGAATTCTCTGAGAGAGTATCGGATTGGGACGTCATTAACGATAAACCATAACTCATACTTCTTCGCTACAGAAGCTGATCGCAAAACGAGAAGCCACATTCCCATCCACTTCTGCTTTCGGTTTTTAATATGGAAGAAATGTTGGAACTGTGGGTGCTCTACGAACCATTCCACCTCGTTCTTTTTCAGGATCGTTTGTATATTTCTTATCGGTGTGTTAATGTAACATTTTCCTGAAAGCTTTAAAGACTTTTGATACTGGCTTGAAGGAAAGTGCATCTTCAGCGGTTGCATGCCTTCTTCTTCGTCATCTAAAATCTGCACTCAAGTGAAAACCGGATCACGAACGACATCTTACGACCATCAACTTAAAGTTTCACAAACTTGGACTTAGTTAAGCAATCATAAAGTTGAAGTTTTTCTTGGTTTCACAAAGTTTGTACATCTATATTGTTGAAGTTCAACTTAGATTTACAAAGTCATCAACACACTACAACTTTTACTTTGTTTCTCAATATTACACTAACTCGACTCAGTTTCATGTTCTCCTATTTGAATACTTACCTCCTTTGCATGCGCCTCATGTTCTCGTACTGATTGGGTCGTCCTTTCTTCAGCTTCTTCGTCATTTCTTCGGGGCTCCATTTCATCTCCTTCTTTGGCCGGCTCCTTCTCTTTTTCTGCGGGTTCCTTCTCTTCTTCTCCGACTTCCTTTTCTTCGTCTCTGGCTTCCTTTTCTTCTTCTCTGACTTCCTTTTCTCCTTCGTTGTCTTCTTCTACTTCACTTGTCTTCCTCTTTATCACTAGATTCCTTCTCTTCCTCTTTATCACTTGCATTTTCTTCGCTTTCATCTGCATCTCGGAGACTTTGCTCGGTTTCCGGGGCGACAGATTTGTCGATGGTGCTTGGGTTTGCTTCATCCTTACTTGCTTCTCCTGATTCTAATTCTGGAACCATCGCCGTTTCTTCTCCTCCTACATTACTCAAGTTGTCTTCTTTCGCCTTTGGATCGCCTCGATTCAACATTATTTGGGTTTTGATTCTCGATCGAGGACTCGCGATTGAGTAGGGTTTTCAGAATTTCAAGAAAAAGGCGAACGGTCGAGACATGGAGAAATGAGTTAGAGACAGTGAAACCTTGCCCTTATTATTCTTTTTACAAGTTCATTTATTACTTTACTTTTTAACCTCAATTTTCAACCAATAAGGAAAAGAAAGGGGTTGTGATAAAAAAAATAATAAAGAGAAAAAAAGGAAAATATATTCGATATTTCAATTTCTCGAAGTGGGTATCCAATTTTGTTGGGTTGGTATTGGGTTCGGGTTTGGATGGTACCAGGTAGAATTGTAATTATCTAAGTTTCTCTTGGTTTCGTTATCTTTTACCAAATTTTTCTATTTAAATAAAAATTTAACAAATCATTAAAAAAAGGAGGAGTATTGGAGAATATTTTTTTTTTTGAAGAGCACTGGAGCAATTTCTCGATCCTTATCGTGTTTGCTGGAGAAAAAACGGATCTGAGCCCAATTCTTGCTCTCGGAACTTTCTTACCCTTCTTATCTTTCTATGATCGTTAATTTCAACGACGGATTTGCTCAGGACAGATACGTAATTTAATAGTGGTTGCCTTCGTTTACTCTGCGAATCGAAGGCAAAAGGCATCGTGAGATTTTTTGATAAACGGACGTGATTCAGTATCTATCTAGATGCATAGAGGGCAATCTCTTGATTCACTAATTTAGGGTCGCATAGCGAGGTTACTCTGTTTCTCTTAGAAAGCTTCTCTTCTCTATTGTGGGGTTGAATTTAGGGTTTAGTTTAGTCTTTTGTGTGAGATGGATAGGCCTCGGCATAATGATCAGTTAGCTGTGAAAATGATTGGGAAGAAGATAAAGAAGGAGACTCCTTTACACCTACCCAATGGTTACACAAGCAAGAACCGCTTAAGAAGAAGCATTGTTCCACCGCTAACATCTTCCCCGAAGATTAGACCAGCTGCTCTGATAAACCGGCCCCATGATGTTCCTCCTCCTCCTGCCATGACTCAACCAACTCATAACTTAGCTAGACCACCAATGATGGGTCATGCAGACCAGTTTTGGTCCAATATTGCAGCTGAGTCTCCTGTCTCGTTTTCTCTTCAAAGCTCATCAGGAGATTCAAGATCCAGTGGAAACCAAATGCAGCAATCTCATCAGTATCAATCCCACTCGCCACTGATATATAACAAGAGTCTTCCTTCAGCTAGGTTCAGTGGTGGCGGGATATTGCCTACTCCTGTCTCTGTGTGCATTCCCTCTCCTCAAAGCTCGTTTGGAGATTCAGGACCCAATAGAAACCAAATGAAACCATCTCATGACTATCAAAAACCACCACGGTTCAATGGTTCTGCATCAAGTGTACCCATTTTGCCCTCTCCTTGGTTCGACGGTCCCGGGATATTACCCACTCCACCAACAAGTTTCACATCCTCATCAATGGCTCAAGCTGGAATTCTCGGTCCGGGCAAGTTTCCTCGGCCTCCTCATGCATCTACTGGTCTTGTTTTCTCGCCATTGCCATTTGGAGAGAATACTAGTTAAGATGTTCTGTCTTTTTTCACTCTACTCGTTAGGTTAGTGTGTGTACTATGAACGATCCCATTTTTTGTATTAGATAGTTGTTGTCAATTTGCGTAAGAGAGAGATGAAGGAAAAATAAATTAACATTTTTTTTTAATTTATTTGTCTCAATAAGATTGATATTTTGAAAGGCTTTCCTAAATCATTCGTTTTGTATGTTGAGAACGAAAATTTAAATTGGATAATCAAATATCCTCAGAATCATTTTCATATTTTCTTTCACTATTAGTGTTTGATGATTCCCATAAAAAGATATTTGAAGATCACAATCGTATTGTATTTTAAGAGGATTACTCCATGTTATTCATTATTAATTGTTCAGAAACGATTCAGGATTCAGTTGCTTAACCCTTAACGTTTGTGATTAGAAGGAGAGAAAAAAATTTCAGGGAAATGTCTGAGGTTACTAGTAAAGAGTCTGGTATGCACTTAGTTTCTTAACCCTTTTATTCTCAAGATACTCTATTTTTCTTGCTATATCATACTTCATGTGTTGCCATGGTGTGTATTAGTTATTTTATTATAATTATTCCTAGGTGCAAACCCCTCTGAATTATATGGGACGCATACATGGAAAATTGAGAAATTTTCAAAAATAAGTATGCCAGAGATCCGTAGCAATGTTTTTGAAGTTGGTGGCCACCAATGGTAAATGACATTTTCATCTTCTCCTCTGGATATATAATAAGCTTGAAAACTCTTTTGATGTTTTCTTCTTTATCGCAGGTCTATTTTAGTTTATCCAAAACGCTGTGAAGTACCAACCCATCTCTCTTTGTTTCTCTGTGTTGCGAACTGTGATAAACTTCTTCCAGGTTAATAGTATTATTGTCCCTTTAGTTTTCTTCATTCTCCCTCGATCAACAAAACTTTAATTGATTCATTTAAGTTTAACATTTTTGTGACAGGTTGGAATCATTTTGCTCAGTTTACTATTTCTATGGTGAATAAAGATCCAAAGAAATCAAAGCATTCAGGTTACCTTTTGCATCTTTTATTTTTCCTAAATTGTCACATTACACTTAGATAAACTGAATACATTTCCTTGCAGATACATTACACAAGTTTGGGAAGAAAGAGCATGATTGGGGATGGAAAAAGTGTATGGAGTTACCTAAGTTACATGACGGTTTCATTGATGAGTACGGCTCTCTTACAATAATGGCTCAAGTCCAGGTCATTAGGTAAATCTGTGTTTATTATATCATGGCACCATAAACATGCAGCCAAGTTATCTTACAATTGATTCTTGCAGAGACAGGGTGGACCGACCTTTTCCCTGCCTTGATGTTCACTATAGGAGAGAACTTGTTAGGGTTTATTTAAAAGAAGTGGAGCCCATTTTCTTGAGTTTTATGAAAGAGAAAAGAAGCAAGTTGATGGAGGACAAGACCAGATGGGAAAGGTATAAAAGTTTCCATGTTTGTTAATTAATAGCAGATTTGTATATATCATACTATATAACAAGGAACGGATCTGGTGCAGCTTATGTGCCTTTTGGTTAGGGATGGATCAAAAATCAAGGCGAGAGATGTCTCGAGAGAAAATGGATGTGATACTAAAACTAGTTGTGAAACATTTCTACATCAAGAAGGAAGTTACATCCTCTTTGGTGATGGATTTCTTGTTTCATGGGTTAAACTCTCTTGTATGGAGTAGTACCACCCAGGAGAAAATACTACATACAATTACAAGACAAATGGGGAAACTCCTTAAGGATGATTTGGATTCTTCAATATTGAATGCTCTTGAAGAAGAACCAAAGAAAGAGAGAGAAACTGATGTCAAAAACTTGTCAGATCCAATTGTTAGTGTGGACAAAGACATGTTTGTTTTAGTTGATGATGCAATGTTACTCAGGGAGAAAGCTGTTCTTGAGCCATTGCCTGATGAGAGTGGTCCACAAATCCGTACGGAGGTTAGTTTCACATTGTTTATACGGCTCCATATTTGATTAGATTTTTTTCTTATTATTATTTTTCATGTGAATTTCAGGTTGGTAAAGATGGAGAGCGTGAGGATGAGAAGCGATTAACTGAGTTTGCTAGACGCACGTTGGAGGTATTTATTCTTGATCATATCTTATGCAACAAAGTTGAAGGTGCATATAAAGAAGCTATTGCATTGAAAATGCAAGAAGAGCTTATTCGTGAAGAAGAAGAAGAAAATCTTAACAAGAGAAGAGTGAAGTCAACTAAATAGTGAAGAAATAAAGAAGTTATTGCATTGTTGGAAACGCAAAGTCAATTAAATTTCTTTTAGTGTTTAATTACTATGACTTGTTTAACAGTTTTATGGTTCTGAGTTTCAGACATTTTCTCAACAAGCACTTTTATTTTTGGTATTGGATAAGTTACGTTTCAATATGCTGGTTTTGGTTCATTTGAATTTTATTATATAGTTCTTATATATTTGAGAAAAAGACAAAAATAGCAATAAATCAAGTTTTTGTTCCCAAACTAGCATTCAAGGTCAAAAGTCACAAAAATAGCACTTAATGTTTTATCAAAAATCACAAACTTAGGGTTTAGAGTTAAAGGGTGGGGTTTAGGATTTAGGGTTTAGGGTTTAGAGTTTAGGGTTTAGGGTTTAGGGTTTAGGGTTTAGGGTTTAGGGTTTAGGGTTTAGGGTTTAGGGTTTAGGGTTTAGGGTTTAGGGTTTAGGGTTTAGGGTTTAGGGTTTAGGGTTTAGGGTTTAGGGTTTAGGGTTTAGGGTTTAGGGTTTAGGGTTTAGGGTTTAGGGTTTAGGGTTTAGGGTTTAGGGTTTAGGGTTTAGGGTTTAGGGTTTAGGGTTTAGGGTTTAGGGTTTAGGGTTTAGGGTTTAGGGTTTAGGGTTTAGGGTTTAGGGTTTAGGGTTTAGGGTTTAGGGTTTAGGGTTTAGGGTTTAGAGTTGAGAAATGAGATTTTGGGGATAAGATTTCAAATTTTGAAAAATAAAAAAATTAAAATTTTCAAAGGATAAACTTAGAAAGGTGCTATTTTGGTCATTTTAGTTTTGGAATGCTATTTTTGTGATATAAACTTAGAAATGTGCTATTTTGGAGATTTGCCCTATATATTTGCTGAGAAACTATAATTATTAGACTTTTTCCTATTGCTGTCACAATTAGATTTTTTTTTAGTCCGGGACCTAAAGGACGTTTTTAGATCTTCTTACATTTCATGTTCTTTGATGCTATCACCATCTGTTTATTTTCTCCATCTTCAGATATTCCGGAACATGGTATCCATGAAAACAAGAAAGAAGCTTGTGTTTATAAGCTTTGTTTGGATGGTGATGATTAACATCATCATTACCATCTTCAAATGTAAAGTTGTTTAAATTAAATCAACTCTTTTTGTCTCCCCTAAGTAATTTTGAACACAATCACCAATGCCACATTAACACTAATAAACTTAAACTGGCTTACAATAGTAGGCTAACCAAGACCTTGGTTTGAAGAACACAAACTCAATCCAACATCTTGGTTTGATGAAAACTGAAGCACAGTTCCGTGGAAAATACGTCTAAAATTAGAAGCAAGAGACTGAAGAGACAGAGAGAGGGTAAGAGAAGCTGTTAGCATACTGAAAGGAGAGTGTCTGTCCAGGAGAAAGAGGTTGACCATCATTGACCAGACAATCATCGTAGGAGAGTCGCCTGAAAACTCTAGGGTTAACCAGTCTGACCGAGCTGAACCAGCCACAACTGACGTGGATCTCCGTAACGCTGCAATCAGAGGCACATGCGTTTATGATCTCAACTGTAAATGCTGGTACTCCGTTTGGAAGTGGAACCGTTGAGCCTTGAAAGACAACAAGATCATCTTTTGAGCATTCTTCTCCTATCCTTTTGGTCCCGTCGCCAATATCTGAAAATATCTCCGAAGATGTGTCTTCAGGGTTATCAAAAAATCAATAAATAAAAAGACACAGAGACTGGTCTTATATGTATAAACCCAACAATGTACATGCTTAGTTAACAGATATGTTGTGAAAACGTGTCTTTAGAGTTTGTACAAACATATATAAACACTGAGACTGGTCTTATATGTGAAGCCAATACCTATGATGAATCATTATTATCGTAAGGAAACGTGATGAAATAGTCTGAATATTTCTCTCAAGGGTTTCATAAAACATAAAAAAACAGAGACTGATCTTAAAGTTTATGTGTGTCTATGAGTTACCCGGAGATAGCAGAAGCTTTCTGGAGACGCCGGTGCGGTTTTTGTATTTGGAAATGAAGTCTCTTACATCGCTTGTATCAGTGAAATCTTCCAAGGCATTGCACTTCATAACAACTGCAACAGTGACAAAATTCAAACATGAAACTGGTGTATAAGTGACAAGGAGAAGACAAAAGAGAGAGGGATATAAAACTGAACTTACATGAAGCAAGAAGAGACAGCAATAAGCCAAGACCTACGAAGAGGACAAGCTGCTGTTGGAATTGGTAGAAGTGTTTCATTTTCTTGCAATGGCCAAAAGATGTGGATGCTTCTTCTCTGTTTTATAGATTGTATGGATACACATGCATGGTGGGGAGAGAGAAAGAAACTTAAGAAAGGAAACTATGTGATTGCATGCATGTCTGCTGGTTCCAGAAGGTATTGACCAATCCCTTGTTTCGTCTCAAAATTTATCTGCCTCGAGATTCAGACAAACACAAGTATTACCAATCTTTTGTTAAAAAAAAGTTTGAATAAAGGGGCTGACAGAAGGTGGTTGAGTCATTAACTACAAAAAACCATAATAAAACCACCTATCAACAAAACTTTTGAATAAATGTTCTCTTATGAGAAGTAGTAAAAATCTTGGCAACTTGGAAAAGGCAGTGAATTATATATAACACTTTGATAGAGCTAAGTTATCTCCTCAACGTCCAATCTAAAGAGGAGGAATTATTGTAGAGCAAGAAAGGAGTATGTTAACAAGAAATGTTTTAGAGTGATGTTTGGCACAAAGTCATTATTCCACATGGTATGGGTACATTTACAGAACATAGAAACGCTCAAACTCAGAAATACAAGATAGGATCTCTTTGATTGCCTGGACTTTGGTTGGTTCACGTGGTTTCTATAATCATTAATCTGCAGTTGAAGCCAACCTTGTTCCATTGAAGCCAACCTTGTTCCATTGATACATGAAGTGGGAGTAAAGACTCAACTAGAACATGTTCATATCTCTTGGTTATCACAAGTACAAAAACAATAGTTAAGAACAAAATGGGAGAGGTCAAATCTTTCATGCTTTCTATAAGTAAAAGCATCACGTTCCTTCAACAAGCCTGAAATCATTGGTAGTCCTATGGAGGCAACACTCTTTTAGAAGAGGAGAGTACAAAATAAATCCCAAGCATCAATCCATTTTACAAGCCTTCATGTTCAAGGACTAATAAGGTGGATGATGCTTGGGATTTATCTTGTTAATACCTGACAAAAGAGTGAACGAACAAGAAACGCAGAGCTACAATACATCATTAGAGAAAAACAACCTATCAACAGTTAACATAGATCCATTCATGAGATTATTATAAGTCACTTCGTTTCGGAAAGCAACAGTTGATTACCAAACGTAGTGACTTATAATACTCTCATAAACAGTTGAGTCATTAACTATTTTAGTTATATAGTTCTCCATAGAGACCGGATCCAAATACCCTGAGATCCGTTTCCACCTGCAGATATTAGATCAAAACATCATACTTCTGCATCGAGGTGAACTCAATATGATATATCAAGATTTATCAAGAACAGTTGATCTACCTTCTCCGATGAAGAAATTACTTTCTTCGCAATCGCAATGGATAGAGTCGCAATGGATAGAGTCTTGGTTGAGACCAATCTAGAGCTCTGTTTCGTAAGTGACGATGTAAACGGCGTACGGCCTGCCCTAAAATAGAGTTCGTTAAGAGTGGAGGAGGAGCGTTATTTATATCATAGGCCAAGGCGAGGAAACCGGTAAAGCGACGGGTAAGTCAACCCGGTTTACATAACTCAATGGAAAATAAACCGGTTTGTCCTTGATACGGAAACTTTCTAAAAAGAGTGTTAAGATTTATTACATTTTCAATTTTCCACATAATTATAAACAAACTACTAGAATCGGAAATGTTCCTAGTATGACATGAACGGAAATTTCAGAGAAACAATCAACTTTGCATATGAGAAGCTGATATCTTTTATATACTAAAGCACAAGTCACATGACTAATAAAATTATGACACATGGATTGTGCTTTAAAATTAATTGGAAAAACAAAACTAAATGCATCACTAATATAATTTTCTTCTGATTTAACTGTATCATCGGTTTTGTTCCTCATTCTCACCCACGATTCTACCTTTTTCACTTCGTTTTGAAACCACGATGTTCATCTCTCTCATATAAAACTGTTTATAACATAAACTAATCCTTTCTTTAAAAAAATTCTTCTAACATCTTGACTTTCTCAAGGTAACAAAACAACTAATCCTTTCATTTCTCCTAAATTCAATTTTGATCTT
>NC_027752.1:28702783-28703283 GCF_000695525.1 Brassica oleracea var. oleracea
CAAATATGTTTACATCTATTTTGGTTATTCATAGAAATATTTTGTAATAAAAAACCTATGTTAATTATATTTTGATTATTCATGGAAATTTGTTAGATAAATTATATTATTCATTAGTTTTCAAAAACATGCATCCCTTTCAAAATAATATCAGAATTAATGTTTAACCTTTTCAAACGTTTTGTTTTACTGCAGTCAGCCTCTGTTCATAGAATATTTGACGAAATTAACAATTTATATGTTTTAAATTATTACAACTCGGCATAAACTGATCCGTGCTGCGCACGGGAGATTATACTAGTCAAATAATATTTCAGAAAATGTTTTATGACATGGCAGAATTAGGTCTGGGACGGATCGGGTATCCGGACAATTTTGAGGTATCCGGATCCGGATCTTTATCCGGCGAATCCATAATTTTACTATCCTTATCCGGATCCGGGGTTCTCGGATATCCGGGTGTCGGATATCCTTCTAAAAATTGTAATATCCGGCGGATA
>NC_027752.1:28704324-28711178 GCF_000695525.1 Brassica oleracea var. oleracea
TATTAACAATAATTTAAAAATAAAAATATATATAATGTTTTTTAATTATTTCTATGTATAATATTACAAACTTTACATAAAATTTATATATACTATTACAAAAATGAAAATATATTAAATAAAATTAATTTTTATATATAGATATTACTATTTTTGTAAAACTTACAGATCCGGATATCCGGACTAAAAAATTAAGATATCCGGATCCAGCTTTGACAGATCAAACATTTTACTATCCGGATCCGGATTCGGCCTCTCCGGATATCCGGTTTTTCGGATCGGATCCGGATCGAATCTCAGTTCGAATCCGGATCTCAGATAAAAGTCCCAGGCCTAGGTAGAAATAATATTTCAGAAAATGTTTTATGACAGGGTAGAATGGCTCCAGCGACTTTTCTTGAAAAGATGGACTTTTCACCGTTTTGAATTAATGGACAGCCTAAGGGTAACATTACTCCAAACTGAGGATTAAGGTAAATAGACCCTTTGTCACCCTACTTATTTATTCTATGTACCGAAGCCTCATTGCTAACATTCGGAAAACAAAAGGATAAACGACTTACATGACTAAAAATTTCGCAGGCAATCAGCGGTTTTTCATCTACTCTTTGCAGATGACATCTTATTCTTTTGTAAGGCAGCGGTGGAGGAGTGTGGGTTTATTTTAAAGATACTTAAGCATTATGAGACCGCGTCTGGACAACATAGATACTTCACAAAATCATCAATACAATTTGGTCATAAAGTCACAGATGTTGTGTGTGTGTGGGGGGAATTCAACATCAACTTGGCATCATCACGATGGGAGGCATAGGAAACTATTTGGGTATCTCAAAAAGTTTAGATGGCTCAAAAACTAAAATATTTAGATATTTAAATATGAAGGGCTAATAATAAAGTAAATGGGTGGACAGTCCGGTTTCTAACAAAAGGAGATAATGAAGTACTTATAAATTCAGCGGCATCAGCAATGCCCACACATGTATTGCCGTGTTTTAGACTCTGGTAACAAAGAAAATAATAAGTGCAATTGCCAATTTTTGGTGGAGTAGTAGCGGAAATAAGAAAGATATACATTGTTACTCATGGGACATTGTTTGTAAACACAAGGTGGATTGTGGTTTAAACTTCCGAGATCTCCAAGACTTCAACACAGCTTTATTGGCTAAATTATTTTGGCGACTGAAAGATAAGCCATATTGCCTGTTTTCAAAGGTCTTTAAGGGACGATATTTTCGGAAAATGGATCCTCTTGATTATCACAAATCTTCAACGCCATCATCTGGATGGAGAAATATCTATTCAGATAGATATCTGGTTAATAAAAGGCTAATAAAAAAAGTGGAGATGGGTCAATCCATTTCAGTATGGAAGGACCTTTGGATCCCGATTTCTCGCCCGAGATCAGCAATACAAAAAACTCAAACTCAATTCTTAAATCCTTCTTTAAAGGTGGAACATTTCATCGAACCGGTTGATCTCTCATGGAATCTGGACTTGCTTCATGCATATGTTTATCCACAAGATGTTAAAATCATCAAAGTTATAACGATAAGTTGATGTCATCAACCAGATTCGTATGTCTGGCACTTTACACCATTAGGAAATTATTCGGTAAAGTCAGGATATTGAACATGACCCGGACAAGGGGAAAAGACTAGAATTATTCAGACCGCCGGATACCAAACCATTGTTGGTACATGTATGAAAACTATGCTGTTCACTAAAACTGAGGCATTTTGTATGGAGAATTATATCGAGCATTTTAACAGTCACAAAAAACTTACGGCCGTGGGATTGACTGCAATACACAGTGTAGTATATGCGGAGCGAAGGACGAATCCGTTAACCATGTGATATTTGAATGCCATATGGCTCTACAAACATGGGCCCTATCTACGATTTATTCCCATCCAGGACTATTCCTAACAACTTCGATATTTATCAATATCGATTACTTTTTTTGGAGGCTTCTGCAAGATTATGATTTTAGTTACTTTCCCTGAATTATGTTGTATATATGGAAAAACAGGAATGATAAGATTTATAAAAATAAGAATAGAACCCGCAAGAGCTACTATGCATAGCAGAACTGGAAGGAGCTTTGTGGGTTGAGGCCCAACTCCTGGATAAAAAAACAACGAGATCGGGTTGTTCCGATTCCTCATTTGCAACCTTTGGATTATATCAAAGTCTGCTATGTTGATAGCGCCTGGTGGGAAGAAGATTCATTTACAGGTCACGGCTGGTTCTGCAAAACCAGGGACGACAAGATGACGGGAGCTATGAATCTCCGGTGAAGCTTATCACCTTTACATGCAGAATGCGAAGCTCTGATTTAGGTTATGGAGTGCATGAAGACCCTTCAGTTTTCCAAGGTAGTTTTTGCGACAGATTGTTCTCAATTGGTGTAGATGGTGTCTGTTGGACCCAATTTCGGTCATTACATTAATGGGCCGCGATCAAAGATATGGGCCGTAAGGAACTGAAGCCCATAGAAATAAATCAAGCTCGAAAGCGATGACTTCGAGGTCCCGGAGGTCGCAGAACAAGAGACGAAGATCGCGGAGCAGTTACAAAGGTCACTGATACCACTCAAATTACCTTAAAGAGTGATTTATACTCTGTCAAATAGGAGGTCGAGTTGTAGTACTTAGGGATCGAATTCACAGGGAGCTAGTGAACCTAGGGATTCTAATATGATTTGTTAAGCAAAGATGTTTTAAGAGTTTTAAAAGTAAATTGCAGTTTTATATTGAACAAGTGTTTGTTCAATAGCAGGTTTTTGGGGTTTTGGTGCTTAAAAAGGAAATAGCTAGACTTAGGGTTTTTATTCAGGAAAATTGGAATTATAATCCTATAGTTGCCTAATGAGTTGCATGCATGATAATGTAAGCTCAACTATTTGATCAACAAGTCTTTCGGCTCTTGCGGGCATTGACTTGTTGACTATTAACTAGATCTATGATCTCAACTCTCGTTATATTGATCTATAGAAAGTGTCGATCGATATTCCAATGGGCGTATCGATCGATACACCTTTTGCACCGTCGATCGATTATTCAAGTGTGATATCGATCGACGCGCTCTAGTCAAGCTTTATGCGCAGGTTGAATGAATGCTTACTAAGCTCACTAGATCAGCTCTCGCTTTGCTCATAGCGAGAAATATAGCTCTATTAGAATGTTTTCAGGATGAGAATTAAGCAATGGCTTTTATCAATCAATCCAAGGGCAGACTCTAGGTAGCTAATCTAGAAACAGACATTAATGAAAAATCCTAAAGATGATTATCACAACTCAGCAATCTATAGTTGGGGCTAATCCCTCCTAACCTATTTAAACCTTAAAATCTAACAAGAGAACTACTCAGACATGGCTAAGCAGTTCATAACAGCAGTTAAGTATAAAAACTTCATAGAATAATAAAATAGATATCAATGGAGTTCCAATCACAAATTATAACTTTGGATCTTCTCTCCTATCTATCAATAAAACAATGAAACACAAAGAAAGCACACTCTGCCTTTTACATGGCGGCAAAGCTTATATAATTAGGGTAAAAACTCGTCAGGGGTAATCTTGTAAAATAGTAAAATCTTGGGCTTCAAGTCGGCTGTGACCAAACGGGCTTCCTGCACGCTTCGCTGTCGATCGACACCATGTCTTGTGTATCGATCGATTCTAGCTCTCCAATATCGACCGATAGTTGATCTCGATGGTCATCTCGGGTGCTTGCTCCAAATATCTCCAAAATGCTCCAAAATCATCACTTATCTCCAAAACATTCATGATCTAATAAATATAATAAATAGACTCTGTAATAATATAATTATTAGTAAAAACACCTATAAACTATAGATGAAAATGGGTCAAATCTATAGTCTATCTGTTACGAGGTCGACTTACTATAAAGGAAGGAGAACGGACATGAGGAAAGACACGTTGAAAACCCTAGAGAGAGCTACACACTTACGTCGACCTTGTTTTTCTCCCGATCTTAGACTCTTTCTTTACGGATCTCGTTTGTATCACTCGATATAGTTCAACTCATTGTATTCGATCTTATTCATCAATAAAGTCCATTTTTACCTACTGGAAACTGTTTAACATCATTGTGTTCTAAAGATATCGTTGCCTACATCATTCGTCTTCCCTAGATCAAACCCCGATCACTATCAAATACTTAGTGTAGATTTTAGGTTCTACATTTTGGCGCCGACTGTGGGGAAGATAAACGAAAAACATCTTTGCCAAGAAACCGATCTAAGTTTCCTAAGCGCGACTATGGACCCTACCCCAGTTCGATCCAACTGCACCGAATCAATCGATCTCGATCTCTTCAGATCGATGAAGCCAATCACATCAAGAAAAGTCGATGTTCTCAACGAGCAATCATGCGCTTCGCGAGAAGCGACTGACGATTCCACCATCATCGCCTGCGAAGATACGAGCACAAAACTATAAAGCTCGATATGCCCCACGACGATGCCTTGGTGATCGCTTTGGGAATCGAAGGTATCATCTTCTCGAAAATCCTTGTCGACACTGGAAGCGCTGTCGACATCATCTCGCAAAAAACGCTACGGACCCTCAAGCAACCGATCCAAATGATCAGACAAGAAATGACTCCCCTCGCTAGCTACGAAGGAAAGTCGATCCAGTCACTCGGGATCACATTATTAACCACCAGAACTCATGATCTGGAGTTGAAAACAAAATTCACCGTAGTCGATCATCGTATGCCTTTCGACGCCATCGTAGGGCGCCCCTGGTTGCACCAGATGAGGGCGGTCCCCTCGGTTTATCACCAATGCGTGAAGTTTTTATCTCCAACCGGCGAGAAAACAATACTCGGAAGCCAAAAACAAGCCCGAGCCTGTTACATGTCTGAATTCCGAAAAATGCTGCAGAAGGAGGAGAATATCCCACTCGCACGCGACCTCTCAGTAAAAGACCACGCCAAAGATCTATCAAGCGTCGTCGCTCTAGACAAGAGCTCCCCTGAAAAAGGCGTCAACATCGGGAACGATCTCCCTCCTGAAGTCAGGAACGACCTCGTATCCTTCCTCAAGCAAAATATTAAGACATTCGCATGGTCCGCGACATACATGCCCGGAAACGACATCAGTATCACCTCACACGACCTAAACGTCGACCCTACGTTTAAACCTGTCAAACATAAACGAAGAAAGCTAGGTCCCGAACGAGCCAAGGCAGTAAACGACGAAGTGGACAAGATCCTGAAGATCGGTTCTATTCGCGAAGTCCAATACCCCGACTGGCTCGCAAACCCAGTCGTAGTAAAAAAGAAAAATTGAAAATGGAGAGTGCGTATTGATTTCACCGACCTCAACAAAGCATGCCCAAAAGATAGTTTCCCACTACCGCATATAGACCGGCTGGTAGAAGCCACGGCCGGTCATCAATTGCTTTCGTTCATGGATGCATTTTCTGGTTACAATCAGATCCTCATGAATCCTGACGACCAGGAAAAAACTAGCTTCATCACCGAGCGGGGTACCGATTATTACAAAGTAATGCCGCTCGGACTAAAGAACGCCGGAGCTACTTATCAAAGGCTAGTAAATAAAATGTTCTCCACGCAACTTGGAAGAACGATGGAAGTTTACATAGACGACATGCTAGTAAAGTCATCAAAAGCCAACGACCACGTTCTACAACTCCAAGAGTGTTTTAACATTCTTAATAACCTCGGGATGAAACTGAACCCTACGTGTGGGAACCAAAATTCGCACTGTCGATTTCCGTCTAATTTAGGAAACTAGGAAAACCCTAATTCCCCAGAGGTCTCGGATATAACAAGATATAAGCCTGGGCTCGAGAGCTGTCGGCGAGATTCCTAGTTCTAGCAACCCTAAGACGGCTAAAACTAATTGAGTCGCAGCTCGAAATAACAAAAACGGAAAGTTGCCTAATTGCCCTAAGTGCTAAGTTTTCTCTCCAAAAGTTCCTTTCCATGCCTCTCGCCTAGGAATCCTAATATACTGGCTCCTAGGCCGGTTTACGCTTTTCCTCTTCTGCCCTAAAGCCGTCATAGCATAAAAATGGAGATATTCCATTTTTTCCGATCTTCGTAATTATCTTCAAAATTTCGTATTTATCCGCGGAAACTTGACATTTATCTTTCCTTGCGAACCAAGCCGCATGACGGTTTACGGGCTGTTGGTTTAGAAATCGTAAGTTGGGCCTCGAGTCATGTCTTAGGTCCCTTTGGGCCGTCTTCTAACTCGAAGCGTTTATTACGGCTTCTTTCGATAAAAAACAAACTTTCCGCGGGTTTTCCCGCAAAGTTTGATCGATGAATTTGAATGGCGGAAAACATGAAACGGGGTCGCTACGGTCTTCGGGAGATAGCATCGAAGGGTAGACGAGAATGCATGGACTAATGCCGTATCGACGTTTCGGAAGAGCTCGGTCGCTACGTACGTAGCGATCAACCTTGGCTCGAGCTCGGTCGCTACGTAGCGACCGAGCTGGATGGACGCTCGGTCGCTGCGTAGCGACCGGGCAGTGTGCGTGTGCGGTAGTTACGTAGTGACTGAGCTTGGTCTATCTGTGTTCCGACCGTCACATTCGAACCTATCCGCGGCTGGCTCAGATACGTTTCTGTTGCCTTGGGACAGCTTGTGTTTGATCCAAACGGGGTTTGAACAAGGTTTTATTTCGAGGACGTATGCCGCGACATTCTTTTGACCAAGTACAATTTGTCGCGGAAAGGCACTCATACTTGTATTTTGCGGAGATTTGGATGTTAACTTCGTCGTAACCGTTTTTGACCCCAACAACGGACTTTCAGACATTGATTCCGCCGTGACCGATTTTGACCCCAAC
>NC_027752.1:28711296-28711475 GCF_000695525.1 Brassica oleracea var. oleracea
CTGTGGTAAGTGGTCTTCTCGCTCTTCTAAAAGTAGAACGCGATAAGATTGGGGCTGCGCCTTATGTCGACTGCCTACGTACCCTTGTTGAAAGGATCAAGCCTTTCGTAGTTCGTCTTGGAGTTAAGGTTTGTATGACTAGTTTTCCAGCGAGACCTTTACGGTCTGGTTTTTATGTG
>NC_027752.1:28711762-28712119 GCF_000695525.1 Brassica oleracea var. oleracea
GTTTCGTGCTTGAAATATTCACGGGCTTGAAGATGTTTCGCGATGTTGCAAGAGATTAGTCTTAGCTCTGCGTTTGGGAAACATTCTGGTTTGACTACGGATGTTCGCAGCCAGAATTGTTGTTCCTGTTTTGATTTGATTTGCGATCGAGGAGTTATGACCAAAATTTGTCCCCGGAAAGAGGCATCCTCCTATACCGTGATTTCTGTGGTGTTGGCCTTCCGAGATTTCTTTCGTGTCTATTTGAGGATGTTCCGAATAGCTATAGGAGCTCTGTTACGAGTTTTCCTTACATGCCGCATTTTACGAGTAAAACACAGCGGGCTTAAAGTGAATCGTAGTATATGGAACTTGGTC
>NC_027752.1:28713422-28713630 GCF_000695525.1 Brassica oleracea var. oleracea
TACTTGTTTTCGTCGTAAAATCTCAACGGAAACTCCGATTGAGAAGAAACGAAAAACGTTTCGATCAGGATTCAAAAGAGAACACAAAGGACGAGCTTTTTGAGGCCTGACAGGTTGCTATGTAGCGAGCTGGAGGTCTGACAGGTCGCTATGTAGCGAGTAGAAGTAAGCCAAGAAGAGTCCTACTTGTTTTCGACGTAAAATCTCA
>NC_027752.1:28713702-28714587 GCF_000695525.1 Brassica oleracea var. oleracea
GCCTGACAGGTCTAGCGAGTGGACGTCTAACAGGTCGCTACGTAGCGAGTGGAAGCAAGCCAAGAAGAGTCCTACTTGTTTTCGTCGTAAAATCTCAACGGAAACTCCGATTGAGACGAAGCAAAAAGCGTTACGAAGAAGATTCAAAAGAGAACGCAAAGGAGGACCCTTTTCAGGCCTGACAGGTCGCTACGTAGCGAGTGGAGAGTTGGCTTGAGCTTGGTCGCTACGTAGCGACCGAGCCGTGTGCGGGCTCGGTCGCTACGTAGCGACCGAGCTGTGTGCGTGCTCGGTCGCTACGTAGCGACCGATCTTGGCTTGAGCTTGGTCGCTACGTAGCAACCTAGCCATGTGCTTGCTCGGTCGCTACGTAGCGACCGAGCTGTGTAATCGATTTGTTGCGCTTCCTTTTTCCGCGATTAACCTAGGGGTTTTCTGCGGTTTTTGGGAGAACAAGTTTTACCCTTCCGAAATGTTTTCGGAAAACATGTTTTGGTAAAACCCTTACGCATTGAGATTTCTTTTGTTCGGTAATGAGCCAAACTTACGGGGTTTGATAAGATTTATCGTTTCCCTTTATGTTTAAAAAGAGAAATCACAAGCTCGTTTCATTGCACTTCTTGTGGCGAAAAGTCGCCGCAAGGTTTTCGATTTTCTCAAGAACTGTGTTGTTTGCATAGGCGTTGGCCATAGGCGCAGTGGCGGCTGGAGTTTTCTTACCAGCGTTGTTGTGAACTGCGATTTTCTCTTTCATTTTTCCAGACATTGTTTTGATCAAGCGTTTTGGGGCTATGTGTTAGAGTAATCCGTACCTCCCCCTCCTTCTAGCACCAAACTGTGGGAACCGAAATTCGCACTGTCGATTTACGTTTAAATTAGGAAACT
>NC_027752.1:28715004-28725128 GCF_000695525.1 Brassica oleracea var. oleracea
CCCTCATGCCTCTCTCCTAGGACTCCTTATATACTCGCTCCTAGGTCGGTTTACGCTTTTCCCCTTCTGCCCTTAAGCCGTCATAGCCTAATAATGGAGATATTCCATTTTCCCGATCTTCGTAGTTATCTTCAAAAATTTCGTATTTATCTGCGGAATCTTGACATTTATCTTTCCTTGCGAACCAAGCGTAAACAGTCCCACGGTTTACGGGCTGCTGGTTAAGAAATCGTAAGGTGGGCTTCGAGTCATGCCTTAGGTCCCTTTGGGCCGTCTTTCGACTTGAAGCGTTTATTACGACTTCTTTCGATAAAAACGAACTTTCCGCGGTTTTTATCGTAAAGTTTGATTGATAAGTTCGAATGACGGAAAACATGAAATGGGCTCGCTACGGTCTTCGGGAGACAGCATCGAAGGGTAGACGAGAATGCATGGATTCGTGTCATATCGACGTTTTGGAAGAGCTCGGTCGCTATGTAGCGACCGAACGGAACGCACGCTCGTTTGCTACGTAGCGACCGAGCTTGGCTTGAGCGCTACGTAGCAACCGAGCGGGACGGAAGCTTGGCTCGAGCTCGATCGCTACATAGCGACCGAGCAGGACGTGTGCTCGGTCGCTACGTAGCGACGGAGCTCGAGCCTAGCGACCGGGCGGGACGGACGCTCGGTCGCTACGTAGCGACCGAGCTTGGCTCGAGCTCGGTCGCTACGTAGTGACCGAGCGGGACGTGTGCTCGGTCGCTACTTGGGGACCGAGCTTGGCTCGAGCTCGGTCGCTACGTAGCGACCGTGCGACCTTTTTCGGGCTTTTCTCTGATGTCTCGTGTTTATTCCGCAAGGCTCTTCGTAAGAATAAATCTTTTCCGAAGATTTATTTTTCGTAAAAACGTTCATGCCGATTTTTACGAACTTTCAGACATTGATTCCGTCGTGACCGATTTTGACCCCAACAATAAATCCCATAACCCTCACCTTCGATATAAAAGTAAACGTCACAGACAACGAGCTGTACCCTGACCATGATTCCCCCGTAGACGGAAGTCTGAATCGGGAAGTGCACGCAGTCGAAAAAGGTTTAAGGAACAGACCTTTGTACACTGATATAGTGAATTATCTAGCTGCTGACGTAGAACCCGAAGATCTGAGAGGTTATACAAAGAAAAAGTTTTTAAGAGAAGTTAGGAGATATCACTGGGACGAACCATATCTCTACAAACACTACTCTGACAGGATGTATAGACGCTGCGTTGCCGATACTGAAACACCTGATATTTTATTCCAATGCCATGGATCCGATTATGCTGGACATTTTGCAATCTTTAAAACAATATCAAAAATTCTTCAGGCAGGATTCTGGTGGCCAACTATGCTTCGCGATACTTATGCATTCATAGCACAATGCGACAGATGTCAAAGGAGAGGAAAGATCAGCAAAAGACATGAAATGGAACAGAAATCTATTCTAGAAGTAGAAGTATTTGATTGTTGGGGGATAAATTTCATAAGTCCTTTCCCTTCCTCCTACGGGAATAAATATATCCTAGTCGCTGTTGATTATGTGTCAAAATGGGTCGAAGAAGTAGCTTCACCAACGAACGACGCGTCTGTAGTTATTAAGCTTGTCAAAAGCATTATCTTCCAGAGATTTGGAATTCCCCGAGTAGTTTTAAGTGACGGTGGATCCCATTTCATTAACATAATATTTTAGGGATTACTCCGTAAGAACGAAGTGCACCATAGAGTTGCTACAACCTACCACCCGCAGACGAGCGGGCAGGTAGAAGTCTCAAATCGGCAGATCAAAGAAATCTTAGAAAAGACTGTAGGAACATCTAGGAAGCATTGGTCTATGAAATTAGACAATGCACTTTGGGATTACCGGACTGCATTCAAAACTCCTTTAAGAACCACCCCCATTTCACCAGCTCTATGGAAAGTCATGTCACCTACCGGTTGAGCTAGAACACAAGTCAGCATGGGCTATTAAATTATTCAATTTCGATATCAAACCAACTGCCGAATGGAGACTCATGCAGCTTAACGAACTGGATGAGATAAGACATTTAGCATATGAGAGTTCAAAGATATATAAAGAAAAGATATATACGAAAGCATATCATGATAAAAAAATCATCTCCAGACACTTTGAACGATATGATCAAGTGCTGCAATATAACTCTCGGCTTACGCTGTTTCCCGAAAAATTCCGATCTCGTTGGTCAGGTCCTTTCACTGTTGTGAACGTCAATCCTTATGGAGCCATTACACTTATAAATGATAAAGGAGATGAATTCACGGTGAATGGCCAACGAGTGAAACACTATTGGGCTAAACCACCAATTAGCAGGCCTCTAAACTTAGGCCCCCTCCAGACAATTAGATAGATACAATGTCGAGTCAAGCTAAAGACTTAAAATAAGCACTGAATGAGAGGCAACCCATTTCTAGTTTTCAGATATTTAGGATTTAATTTAAATTTAAAAAAAAAATACAAAAATAAATAATTATCGGAAAAACATAAGTCCCGTCGATCGACGAAGTTGTTCCCTCATCGGTCGACGGTAAAACAACGCCTCGCGGGCTCATTTAAGTCGACATTAGGTCGACATTTTAGCAAACTAGAAAACTCTTCGAAACAGCCTCCACTCTTTTTCTCTCTCGTTTCCCGACCGAATCAAGCGATTCTTGCGCCTTATCCACTCGATTTTCAACTCTCTGTCCGTTTCAATCACTTAACCCTCGATTCAACATGGTATGAACACAAAATTTTCTAAGTTTTCGTTCTTGTTAGGGTTAAGATAAAACATGAACCAGAACCGGGATTTTAGGGCTTGCATGGATCGATTCGTGTCAGTGGAATGCTAGAATAGGGATTACGGGTCGATTCAACCGATTGTTAGGCTTTGCAACTCAAAATTTCTTTGGATGAGTTTTTGCAGGTTCCCGCGTAGGAGAAATCGATCGATGATACACAAATTTCATCAATCGATTGTCACACTCTAATATCGATCGACATCGATCCGTTACCGTCGATCGATATCGCACTAAGCCATCGAACCGAACTGAATTCCTATTTTTGTTTCTGGTTTTTGGTTGCAGATCAATGAAAGGAGGACGAAGCGGAGGTTTGACGTAGGCGGCAGAAGCACAGCTCCGCCACCACCACCGGTTCGCGATCAGGACCCTTGGCCACGCGAGCTCGAAGACAAACCCATACCGCTCTTTGACCACTTCGATGACACGCGCAAAGCGGCTAAGAGCTCGAAATGCAGAAATAACGCGATATCAGACTCGTGGGACGACTACGGCAGCCTATTCTTCAACGAGTGGCTGAAGGTTTCTATCGAGCCAACACGATTCGTCGACCTGGACGTGATTCGCTCGCTCGGCATCAGATCATACCTCAGGACATGTTCGTGGAGCTGGGTATGGGAAACATGGCCACCAACCCACATGTCCTCTACCCGGAGCTGGTCCGTCAGTTCATGGCCACGGTACTGATCTACTACCGCAATGAGAGGGCAAAGCGATCGAGCCAGGGTACCTTGACCTTCTTCATCCGTGGCATCCGTTACAGAGCCCCTCTCTCGACCCTCTACACTATATACGAGTTCCATAACACGGAGCTCGAGCACACTGTAGTACCCAGTTTCGAAGGAAGATCGGTGTTTTGTGGACACATAGCTGCAGGCTTCTTCGACTCGGCCTCAGCTCTTCAGACGGACATCCGTCACCCGACTCTGCGCTACTTCATGAAGGTCCTTGCCAACACTCTGTTGTGCAAGATGGAACCTAGCAAGGTTTGGGTACATGAGCTCACATTGGTCTATTACGCGGTTAGGAGCTTGGTTCCCTTGGAGGGCATTGAGGAGCCCGCAGATGACGAGTGGCCCAACCTCGAAGCCATTTTTGCTGAGCATCTAGTCAAGCTCAAGATGCGGCCGTTCCAGTCACATGGGAAGAAGAAGGAAACGGTCGGGAGTCTACTTACACCGATCTTCATACACTGCGGAGTACCGCTAGATGATGCTGCGATGGATGACCATATCATCTACATGGATACAGCGCACCGCACGAGCGCACAGTGGCTCAAGGACAACCATTACTGGTGCTTCAGGG
Source organism: Brassica oleracea var. oleracea (assembly GCF_000695525.1). NCBI lineage: Eukaryota > Viridiplantae > Streptophyta > Magnoliopsida > Brassicales > Brassicaceae > Brassica > Brassica oleracea. The sequence continues at coordinate 28,719,124 of NC_027752.1, forward strand.
ACGCGGACGACACGCACTTGGTGGAGCTGCCACTCCTTACACTCACGGACTTTGACATAGTCCTTACCAGCATCCAGTTCCGTCCTGACCTGCGCCTCCTCCGTGCCCCATCGACCATGCCGCGACGCTACACAGTCCAGCGACCTGGAGGACCTCAGCCACACCAGCCCGAGGCCGCACTCCCGCCATTCCCGTCTATGCAAGACATGTCTACACACCTTGAGGGAGATTTCCAGTGCGTAGTAGTCGATGCTCTCACCGCCATCTAGGCTAGAGTATCGAGATGTCGCTGTTCGAGCAGGAGGAGTGTGCAAGCCAGCTCACCATCAGCAGCAGGACCATCACGCCAGCGCAGAGGCGACTCCGAGGAGGCCACCGACGAGACTACTGATGAGGACTAGTCCTCATATTTCTATCCCTATCTACTTATGTTTTCTTCGGTTCTCGTACTTTTAGGATTTATTCTCGGATTTATTATCTTATGTTATGACTGGAGTTTATCTTTTGCTAATCTTGCATATGTTTGGATTGTCTAACAGAGCTAACCTGGCTGATTGATATTCATAGTGATGAGTTAGACCCATACGTTGCAGCTAGCACATAAATCTTCTCTCTTTGCCATCGATCGACGAAGAGGTGCTTACGTCGATCGACGGTAGGGCAGTTATGTCGACCGATTACATGGTGTTTATGTCAATCGACATTCGAGGCAGAAGGGTACGAACATGATTTTCTCTTGTCTAACATCTAACTTAGTAATTATGATTTATTCTCTAACCGATCTCAGACTAATTATCACTGGGGAAAGTGAAATTTAAGTCTGGGGGAGGTACTTACTGATAATAGTTTGTTATATGATTTCTATTTAAAAAGTTTTCAAAATGTTTTATCGAGTCAAGAAGGGGATAATGATCTTATTAAATTTTTGCTTGTTATCTAACCAATCTTTAGCACCATTCTACACTTACTGATTACAGATAGTACTAAAGATACTAAAGTGGATCAACCTATCAACTATTTACTCTTACTGAGATTGTTTGAAGGAACCAAAGCCGACCTCTAACACTAAACTTCACACAATTGCTTGTCTTGGGGCTTGGTATACATGGGATCAGATTCTTCAAACAAGTATGAAAGGTAAAGCCGTGTGTAGATAGATTCATCACCCTCTCTTTCTATTTTTGAAAAAAAAATATATATATCTATTAGAGATTTATTAGGAAGGGATTCGAACAGGACTTGGTGGATACAACCATTAAGGCTTGCTTCATAAGAATTCTATAGGTAAAGTATTAGAACAAGACTTGGTGGCTACAACCATTAAGATTTGCTTCACAAATAATCCTAGGATATAGGTCAAGAAGAAGTGACCAGGACTTGGTGGCAACCACCATTAAGGCTTGATTCATGGAAGCCTGTTCAATCTTGGTCAATGATCTTGCAAATATAAGCAGACTTTGACTAAGAGAGAAAATTAGTAGAGAGAGAGGATATGAACTAATGTTTACCTGCAGGTCCAGATACTTGTTTGAAAATCCTTCTATCATGTGATCGATACTCCCAAGGTAAAACCTGCACTTTTATTTATGCTAAGAAATGAGGTTGGTAGACTTTAAACTTAGATCTTAGGATTGATCACCCTTTAAACTTAGATCTTAGGATTGATCACCCTTTAAACTTAGATCTTAGGATTGATCACCCTTTAAACTTAGATCTTAGGATTGATCACCCTTTAAACTTAGATCTTAGGATTGATCACAGAATCACTGCTAAGTTTAGGATTGATCACCCTTTAAACTTAGATCTTAGGATTGATCACCCTTTAAACTTAGATCTTAGGATTAATTGAGATTTAAACTTAGATCTTAGGATTGATCACCCTTTAAACTTAGATCTTAGGATTGATCACCCTTTAAACTTAGATCTTAGGATTGATCACCCTTTAAACTTAGATCTTAGGATTGATCACCCTTTAAACTTAGATCTTAGGATTGATCACCCTTTAAACTTAGATCTTAGGATTGATCACCCTTTAAACTTAGATCTTGATCGATGTTCTTAAGAAATCATTGATCGACACTTTCTCGTGATTAACATACGATAGTTGAAATCCGAGATCCATATTAGATAATCAGATTGATTATATCTCAGTTTGAATTCAAGAACAATTAATATCAATAAACCCCTAAAACCCCCAAATTAAGTATTTACTTATCATACCTGAGAATATACATGAATCTAGCTATTCTCCCAGCTGTTAACAACCTCAAACAAACCAATCGAGCAATAACCTTGCTCACCAATTCATTTACTGCTTTAAAACCCATAAACCAATTAATCTAGCCTACTTCAAAAACTAAAATCTATTGTGTAATCCTAGAGTCTCTGTGGATTCGATCCCTAAGTACTACATCTGAACCTCTTATGTGAGATAGTAATTCACTCCTTAGGGTAATTTGAGTGATATCAGACGCATGCCGGTCGGAGACTATCACCAGAGGATACTCATCAGATACGCAATTCGCCAATTTTGTGAAAACAATTTTGTGAAAAAACCATTCCCAAGATTCAACATTTTCACCATCTACGATCCCAAAAGCCAATGGAAATATCTGAAAAATACCATCTTGTGCGGCTGCAACTAACATAACACCTTCATACTTCCCACTTATGTGAGTCCCATCCACCACAATGACCATTCTCTGATACTGAAAACCTTGGATATAAGCTCCAAAGGAAAGAACTAGATACTTAAATCAATTCAGAGAATCAAGTTCTATACCAGTGACTGAACCCGAATTTGGTGCTTTGATTTGCTCCAAATGTGAAGGCAGTCGCTCATACCCATCTTCCGCTGATCCTCTCACCAATTCTTGCGCATATACCAATGCTTTGTATGAAGTGGTGTAATCATGTGTCATGCCAAACATGTTCTTCATTGCATCTTTGATGTGCTGCGGATTCAACCCATCAATGATTCCAACACGATCTATGAAAAGCCTACCAATATACTTAGGAGTACAGTGTTTCCGCTGAGCGATTCTGTCTGCCACAGAACATGTATGTTGTTGGGGTCAAAAACGGACACGACGAAGTTAACATCCAAATATCCGTACAAGTCAGCATGAACGTCTTTACGAAAAGTATTCTTCGTAAAGAAATATTTACAAGGAACTTTGCGGAGAAATCTTGCACTAATCTCGATTGATTCATCGAAAATAAACACCCATAGTCCAAGAACACGTTCATAAAACATCGGAAGAGGATCCAAACAAGGTCGCCACGTAGCGACCGGTCCGAAACGAGCGGTTTTCAAACCTCTCTCAGAGAGACTGCTCTAGTATGTTTTGCTTGAGGACAAGCAAAAGAGTAAGTATGGGGGAGTTGATAGACTATGGATTTTACCCATTATTAAAGTAAGTTTGGGTTTCTCAAAAGGTTGATAAATGTATTACTGACTCAAACTGTTATTAGGGTGTTTAAAAATATAGTTCTTTCATCTAGTTGTTCTTAAAGCTAAGTTTAAGATTGATCACCCTTTAAACTTAGATCTTAGGATTAATTGAGATCAAGCCATTGCTTGACTCAATACCTTAAAATAAACTAGTATGATCTAACTGACTAGATACAAACGCAAACGAGAGTTGAAAACGAGAGTTGATCTAGTGAGTTAGAGAATATAAATCAAACCTGTCCGTAAAGCTTTCTGGAAGAAGGATCGATCGACGCAGCGATAGTTCTGTCGATAGATATTTTGAAAGGTGTATTGATCGATGTTCTTAAGGAATCATCGATAGACACTTTCTCGTGATTAACATACGATAGTTGATATCCGAGATCCAGATTAGATAATCAGATTGATTATATCTTAGTTTGAATTCAAGAACAATTAATATCAATAAACCCCTAAAACCCCTTAATTAAGTATTTACTTATCATACCTGAGAATATACATGAATCTAGCTATTCTCCCAACTGTTAACAACCTCAAACAAACAAATCGAGCAATAACCTTGCTCACCAATTCATTTACTGCTTTAAAACCCATAAACCAATTAATCTAGCCTACTTTAAAAACCAAAATCTATAGTGTAATCCTAGAGTCTATGTGGATTCGATCCCTAAGTCCTACATCTGAACCTCTTATTTGAGAGAGTAATTCACTCCTTAGGGTAATTTGAGTGATATCAGACGCATGCCGGTCGGAGGCTATCACCAGAGGATACTCATCAGATACGCAACTCGCCAATTTTGTGAAAAAACCATTCCCAAGATTCATCATTTTCACCATCTACGATCCCAAAAGCCAATGGAAATATCTGAAAATTACCATCTTGTGCGGCTGCAAATAACATAACACCTTCATACTTTCCACTTATGTGAGTCTCATCCACCACAATGACCCTTCTCGGATACTGAAAACCTTGGATAGAAGCTCCAAAGGAGAGAAATAGACACTTAAATCAATTCAGAGAATCAAGTTCTATACCAGTGACTGAAACCGAATTTGCTGCTTTGATTTGCTCCAAATGTGAAGGCAGTCGCTCATACCCATCTTCCGCTGATCCTCTCACCAATTCTTGTGCATATACCAATGCTCTGTATGAAGTGGTGTAATCAAGTGTCATGCGAAACATGTTCTTCATTGCATCTTTGATATGCTGCGGATTCAACCCATCAATGATTCCAACACGATCTATGAAAAGCCTACCAATATACTTAGGAGTACAGTGTTTCCGCTGAGCGATTATGTCTGCCACAGAACATGTATGTTGCTGGGGTCAAAAACGGACACGACGAAGTTAACATCCAAATATCCGTAAAAGTCAGCATGAACGTCTTTACGAAAAGTATTCTTCGTAAAGAAATATTTACAAGGAACTTTGCGGAGAAATCTTGCAAAGCCATTGGTTTGGTCGCTACGTAGCGACCGACCAAGCCATTGGTTTGGTCGCTACGTAGCGACCGACCAAGCCATTGGTTTGGTCGCTACGTAGCGACCGAAGTCCGAAATGAGCCGGTCGCTACGTAGCGACCGACCAAGCCACTCGGTCGATCGCTACGTAGCGACCGACCCGCGAACGAGTCGGTTGCTACGTAGCGACCGACCAAACCTTTCGTTCGGTCGCTATGTAGCAACTGATCCAGCACGGTGATCAAGCCACTCGTTCTGTCGCTACGTAGCGACCGACCAAGGCTTTCGTTCGGTCGCTACGTAGCGACCGATACAGCGCGGACCGAGTCGCTACGTAGCGACCAAACTGTCTCGGACTTTGATCAACGGGTACAACCCAAATCCGTGCATTCTCGTATGTTCCTCAATGCTAGCTCCCATGTACCGCAGCCATATAATTTCTCACTCCCATCTATTGGAGTTATCACTTTAACTTTACGATAAAAATAACGGAAAGTTTAATTTTATCGATAAAAATCATAATAAACGTTTCGAGTCGAAAGACGACCCAAATAGGTCTAAAACATGATTAGAAACCCACTTACGATTTTTTAAGGAAAAGCCCATAGATACTATGGCGGTTTATACTTAGTCCGCAAGAAAAGATAAATGTCAAATTTCCGCAGATAAATGTCAAGTTTCCGCGGATAATCATGAAGATCGAGAAAAATGGAATATCTCTATCTTCGAGTTATGACGGTTTAAGGGTAGAAGAGGAAAGCCCAAACCGACCTTGGAGGGAGTATATAAGGAGTTCTAGGCGAGAGGCACAAAGAAGAACTTTTTCAGAGCAAACTTAGCAATTAGAGCATTTAGGCAACTTTCCGTTCTTGCTATTTCGAGCTGCGACTCAACTAGGTTTTGCAGTCTTAGGTTGTTAGAACTAGGAATCTCGCCGACAGCTCTCATAGCCGAGGCGTCTACCTTATAAACGCTCATACGCGAATTCGGAATAAGACACCTTTTGCTCTTTTTTATGATTTATTATTTTTCTTGTCTTTATTTCGTGTTCTGATTGCTTGGCGTGTGGTTTAGCAGATATCCAGGACCT